>NC_140769.1:44025515-44625515 GCF_044657685.1 Stegodyphus dumicola
TCCCTTTGCTTTTATTCCTGGCTGGCTGCGGCAATTAGTTTATAATCGAAGCGGCGGCAAACGGTAAGCAAACTTAGCAGCGCGTTCGTGAAGAAGCGATTCAACCATCCTTTGTTCTTCTTCCCGCGGTTTCTGCTTTTAGTTGTATTCTAAAGGGGAGCGTGTTAAAAATACTTTCCGAAATTGTTTTACAGATGTCTCTGTGTATGTTAGCAATTATTCCAAGTAAAGGCGGCGTTGTTGTTGGTGATTTTTTTTTTTTTTTTTTCCTTTGTTATTTCGTTTCAGCTATATATCTAGACTGTGGATTCATTTTTTCTTTTAACAACTTGACTTTAATTCAGCAGATTACTTTTTATTCCTGTAAGTGTAATCTGTTTCCAGAGTGTAGATGAAATTTTATGTTATTGCGCTTTTAAAGAAGTTAATTACTTTGCTGCATATATTATTATGGAGAAGCATCGTAATATTTTACGAATTGATTTTTTTTAATTTTTATTTATTTATCAAGTGACGTTGATTTATTCTTTGTTTATACCCGTGTAAAAAAGTACTTAGTTTGATCATGTTCTTACATATTTTACCCGTGCGCCTTTAAATCTTCGCGCATGGCGTATATTAAATTAAAATAGCAACATTAATATAAATGCGCATAAATTCTACATGTCTATATAGTAAAATATCTGGTGCTCGGAATTCGTAAATCGAATTTTTGACTATTCGGATTTTTTCCTGCAGCCTTAGCTTTCGGCTTATCGAATTCCGATTGTATTCTGACTGACGTTTGGAGTTCATGCACTTTTTCTCATTAAGTATTAGTTTGTCGGTTTAAACTGCTTCTTAACATTCCAAAAAGTGAAACGGCTCAATTGTCGATTTTACAGAGAATCTTCAGAACATTTGTGCCGTTTTCTTTCGATTGGCTACAGAAGTTGGCGTATATTCGCGGGAGGTTGGCGACAAAACGGGTATAGAGTGATAATGGACAAGTCTCTGTTTTTTTTTTTTTTTTTTTTTTTTTTTTTTTTTTTTAAGTAATTATTAACGTATTTTTTACAAGAAACTGGTGCAATAATTCACACGCAAGTTTTTTGGAATCAAGATTAAAATATTCGGGACGGTGAAATTTTGCTTAAACGTAAATGCGTTGTAGTCTGTTGTTACTTTAAAATAGAAATTTCAAGGTCATTTTCGCCTCCCGATTAGTCTCGTAACTATAACAACGACAGCTGCAGGAGAAATTAGCCTTCTGCGGTGATGACGATTGAAAAAGGGGAAGATGGCAACGGCCTCGAAGTGGTTAATAAAGTGCACTCAGTATCTCCAGTTGGGAAAGTGTTAAAAACACTTTATAATTAAATTAAATTTTAAGATACTATTTAAAGCTAGCATTTTCATAAAAATAAATAACATTTTTAGAAGCAGTTACACAACTAAGACATGGAATGGAAATAAATGAATGTTTAGATTTTTACTTCAGAAAATAATTTTTAGTTTTATTTGTATAAAGATCCATTTCTTTATATGAATTTAAGCCTGAGTTTCTTTAATTTACTAGTTTTTGAGCTGTTTTAACAAAAATGAGTGGCATTTAAAATTATGGAATACTTCACAGCTACACTCATCTCTTGATGCACAAACAGGTTTGCTTTTTAAGTGTAAAATTAAAATTTTCTGCTCATTCCTTTAAGATTTCTTTTCCTTAGTACCCCAAGTTTAAAGTTTGCTACATTACAGCTCTTCAATTTTTAAATACTTAAATAAATTACCAGTAAATGAGGTAAAGATTTCCTCATTCTTATTTATGAAAACAAGGTGTTGTACTTAAGTACTTATTGCCTGAAGAACAAATAATAATTTATTGCTTAGGAATCATTTACATTAATAGAAATTTGCCAGTAGTTAGCATAAGTCTCTTACTTGTTTCTTCAAAAGTGTTTTGGTAGTTAATTATTTGATGTGCTAGATTTTGGGCTTGTGGTAAAAAACATGTAATTCTTTAAAATGCTGAGCAAAGCTTTTGTGAATAATAGGAATTTGAATATAATCCTCTGAAAAAATAATTATGTATGATTGTATGTTACAGAATCATATATTAACACTTTCTTTGGCAAATTATTAAGAACATTGTAATTTAGAATAAATAAAAGTTTCAGAAAAATTTGTATTATTATTTTTGTCTCTTATAGCAAAAGATTTCTAACTTCTAATCTTTTTTTTTTTTTTTTTTTTTTTTTCTATTCTATTTATAATTTCTTTTTTTCTAAAGATTTCTAATCTTCTGCTTCTATCAGAATCTTATATTCACTCTGAAAATCAACATTATGACTTTTTGATATTATTTTTTTAACGGTTTCTAATCAAATGTTCTGATTTGTTATCTTTTCAGAGCTTACTCCTTTCATGTAAGTGCAGATGGTCAAATGCAGCCTGTTCCTTTCCCTCCAGATGCTCTTGTGGCCTCTGGAATTCCAAGGCATGCAAGGCAAATCAACACACTTAACCATGGTGAAGTTGTTTGTGCTGTAACTATTTCAAATCCTACAAAATATGTCTACACTGGTGGCAAAGTATGTAGTTGTCTCACATCTGATATCTTAAAAAGTATATATTTTAAATATAAGTTTGCTAAGCTTTTCTAAGTATTAATAATTGCTCTTAAGGAAGGATGTCATAAATAAGTTACCATTTCTTGAAACAGTACATGTAAATATCATTTTTAAATTACATCATAGTGATTGTTTTACTGCCAAGATGAGTACTTTTAACTCAGTTTTTATTATACGTGTGAGTTAAAATATTTTTTATGAAAATTTAAGAAAAGCCTGATTTCCAGTATTTTTTCCATAACTGTATTTTTTTGTCAGATGTTCAGTGTTTGAAATGCTTTTTATTTGTGTGGTTACTGCAAATATAATTAGTTGAAGTATGAAAAATGAATTTTTTAAATTAATACTGTTTAGACAAGCTTTTAACTAAAGGTTTTAATTTTAGGGTTGTGTAAAAGTTTGGGATATCAGCCAATCCGTAAACAAAAGTCCAGTTTCTCAGCTAGATTGCCTGGTATGTTTTGTACCCACTAAGGGCATGTTTATTGCTATTCTATGTTCTTTGGTGATAATGTGATTTTTAGTGATTACACTTTTGGTGATATTTAAGATTTGTTTCTTTATTTTCAGCAAAGGGATAATTATATCAGGTCCTGTAAATTACTGCCAGACGGTCGAACTCTTATTGTTGGTGGTGAAGCCAGTACTATATCTATATGGGATTTAGCTGCAGTAAGTAACATTTGAGTAATTTGGTATATTCTGAAAATACAGTTTGAAACATATATTTTTCAATAATTTTGGTTTGGTGCTGCTGTATGATCATAATAAGGTCTCAGTTTAATTGCTTGCATATAGATTGAAGTATAAATTTTATTTCTTAGACTTTAAAAGTAGTGCTAAGTGTACATTTAATTTTCTTTTTTGGTGGGAGGGGGGAATTATAAGCATTGTAATCAATACAATATAATAATTATATATCTGACCAAAATACTTGGTACCATCGCATATAATAATTAACTTGCTCAAACCTCAATATAAAATGCTAAAAAATAGTTATAATAATATATTAAACTATAGTTGGAAGTAGCAAGCATTGAGCAAAATTTTTTTTTTTTTTTATTTGTTAATTTCAGTATTGTTCCAAAATAATGTGATCTGTGTATTATGTCTTAAAAACAGTTCTGAATTAATTGCAGTTTATTATTATCGATATTTATGCAAAGTAATAACTTACTGATCAGTATTTACTGCATTATAATGTATTTTACTTTCAGCCTACACCAAGAATAAAATCAGAGCTGACATCAAGTGCCCCTGCTTGTTATGCTCTGGCTATTAGTCCTGATTCAAAGGTTTGCTTTAGCTGCTGTAGTGATGGAAATATAGCTGTCTGGGATCTTCATAATCAAAATCTAGTCAGGTAAATTTGTGCTAACTGTTAGGTTCTAATTTTTATAAAATTTTAAAACCTGTATTCTGGCACATTGTAAAAGTAGTGGTGTTTCTGCTTCTGTTTCTATTAAAATTAAAGCAATGAAAATATTAATATGGTTTGAGTAAATGTTTAGTTACAATTTGAACTTGATATTTACAAATTATTATACCGCTGTTAATACTTCAACTGGGAATTGAATCCAGAGCCCTTTAGCTGCAAGCAGCTGTTCTTCCCAGCTGAATTGTGTGGGAGTCATTGGAGAGCTGTGGGTAATTCCTACGTTTTCACAAGACTCGTTGAATATGATGTGTGGTGAACTTGTAGAATCATTAGATTTTGGGAAGATTTGAACTCTGGACCTCCCATTGCTAGCTAGACATGCTTTCAGTTTAAACATGTAGAAAATTCCTTACATTCTTTCCTCACTTAAAGGGTAACTGGGAGGATGAGGACTCAGTTATCGAATCGAGGTGGCGATGAATTAGCATTCACCATATTTAGTTTGGGTGCAGTTTGTAGAGCTACCATTAGGTTTACTTTTAAATAGGGAACATGCAAAATAAGCAGCACTCTCACCAGGATTTGAAGTGTGGATCTCTTATTGCAAAAACTGCTGACTTAGTCAGATGTGCTTTCAATTACACCATGAAAACACATAGTAAGGAAGGATAAAATTCCTTACATTCCATGAAACATAAGAAATGCCCTCACCAGAATTTGAATTCTGGATTTCACACTGCTAGCTGGAGGTGCTTCAATTACACCACAGAGGCATGTAGTAAAGAAGGGAAAAATTTCTTACAAAGTGATTGGATACACCTATTATACTTTCCTTATCGTAGGAGGGAGGCTATGTGTGGCAGTGAACAGAGAGAGGGGTTAGGTCAGGTTATTTAATTACAGCAAAGCCTCGAGGGCTATCTGCCTAAGGGGAGGGATGCCTTCATGGAGGACTTTCTAAGGGAAACTGTCTCGTATACACATACACATGGGGAAAACCACGAAAACGCCCATGCAGCCGGCCTGTTCACGGGATTCGAACCTCGGACCGAACTACCAGTGTTCAGCGACTTTTACCGCTCGTGGGCTGCAATGAACAGAGGAGCCATCTGTCTGTCACTCTAGTCTGTTTTAGTGGGTGTTGTGATTGTCTAGATCCTGACTAGGGATCAAATCAAAGATATTCTTTTCATGAATCGAGGCTGAGACCTCTGAAGTTATCAACTTGGTTTGATAGATTCAGTTTAATTTTGATGTGTGCGGATGTGTAACTTATACCACTGGATATGTTTTTGTTAATTATTTAGTTTTGTTTAATGAATTCCTTTTATGAACAGAATGAATGATTCTTTTAGTGAAGTATTTATGGTATTTCAACACATTTAATACCGTAAGATCCCCAATACGTCAGGACATGAGTAATGTAAGCAACACTTGCTAAAAGAGAAATCAGAGGGATAAAAAGAAGCTTTATTGAAAAAGTAGCATGGAGCGCAATGCGACTGAAGGCCGAAACATCCCTGTGATGGGTGTCCAGCAAGAAACATCCGGTCTTTAATAGGGGATATGATCTCCCCTGACTGCTAGGCAGGTTTCACAGCGTCTGCCCATGCTGAGAATGAGGGTGTCAATGAGTTGTTGAGGCATTGCTGCCCATTCGTCTTGCAGCGCCAATCAAAGCTCCGGAATCGTTACTGGTGGTAAGGTACGAGCTTCCAAGAAAATCCCATACATGCTTGATGTGATTGAGATCCGGAGATCGTGCCGGCCAATCCATACGTTCAATATCCTCACTAAGAGCTGTTCGGCAGCTACTGTGCGACGACATGGTGCATTGTCGTCCATGAAAAGGAACTGCGGACCCATAGCACCTCTAAAAAGACGCACATATGGAAGAAGAATCTCGTTACAATAACAGGTCCCGTTGACTGAACCTGTGTCGAAGATGTGAAGGTCTGTACGACTACCAAGCATGATACCTCCCCAAACGAGAACTTTCAATGATGTTCGAGGGATGATTGCGGCTTCGCTCTCTCCAGATGAGTATGCGATGAGAAACGCTACTCAGACTGAATCTGCTCTCATCTGTAAAGAGTACTCGTCCCCATTCATTGTCTCTCCAATTCTGGTTTTCCCGGCACCACAGAGAATGCCTTCTCCGATGGGCAGGCGTTAGAGGTACACACCGTACAGGGCATCATGCAAACAGACCACCACCGTGCAGTCTTCTGGCCACTGTAAAACGCGATATCGGTCGTCCAGTCGCCTGTTTCGTGTGTCTAGCGATTTCTCCCGCTGTCTGCCGCCTGTTTCTTCTGGCCTGTATGGCAATATACCGGTCATCTGCTGGTGTGGTTCCTCGTGGACGACCACTACTAAACCCCCGGATAGCTGTTCCTGTAGTTTGAAATTGTCTTCAAAGTCGTGAAACGATGCTGTGAGCAATTCCGAACTGTGCAGCCACACCTGTCGCACTGCAGCCTTCCTCCAACTTCCCAATTATTCAACCTCGGGTAAAAGCATCCAGATGTCGTCTAACAGATTGATTATTCGCCATTTCTCGCTGAGGCAGCAACTCGGTGTGATTTTAACTGCTATACGGCGTGCAATCTCTTTGCCAGAAATACTGATCTTACACCGACAACATGCTTTTTACTACTTAGACACTCCCCCATTACGTCTACCTGCATATCTGCAAATGTGCTACTGTACATCACCTTACTTAATCTCCTGATTGGTCTTTCTGTCTGCTCTGCCTCTTCGTTCAGCTGATATGCTAATTTTTCGACTTCGTCCTTAATTTTTGCACACCAGTGTAGATCATTTGCTATATTTATGAGCTGGCTTTCTGTATCAAAATAGCTAAAGATTTTAGCAAAGTTTCTGGTATTTTCTCCTTATTTTAATACTAAATCTTCTGGCTAAATGAGCTTTGCGTAGCAATCAGTGGCATAGCTAGGATGAGGCAAAGAGGGACATCTCTGGGTGCAACATCCATAATTTTTTTTTCCTCCCCATTTCACTTTTGCAAGTCAGAGGGAGCACAAAATCTTTATTTGTCCCCAGGTGCTGAAAAACCTAGGTACAACACTGGTAACAGTGTGATGCATGTTTCAAGCACATCTTTTCATGCCAAATTTCAAAGGCTAGTAAACACTTCGAAATTACGGAATGATATAGATGATCATAAATATAAAAAAATATCTAGAAATATCTTTAATTAGATAATATTTTTATTTCAAAATTTATTATAAATACAGCTTTCCTAAATATGAAACCCATTTAATTGTAGGCAATTTCAAGGTCATACAGATGGTGCCAGTTGTATTGATATATCAAGTGATGGTACTAAATTATGGACTGGTGGTTTGGATAACACTGTACGATCTTGGGATTTAAGAGAGGTAATTAAATATGTAATCATATTTTATGTTTATATGTCATGTGTTTACTTAATATCATTTGCATTATCAAAGTTCAAAATATTTATTCGTCAGAATATAACTGTATTTTTCTTTGGGAATAATATAAGTTTATTATTATGATTCTGTATTACTCTAATGGATAAATTATATGTAATATTCTGAAGTAAATGTTATGTTTGTTTTGTTAATTTTTTATGGTATACATATCATTTTATCAAAAATGAGGTTAAGACACTTAACTTTGTGTTTTTATGCATATTTTTATCTGCAGTGTGAAAAAAAAAAATAAAAATAAAAAAAAAAAAAAAAAAAAAAAATTAAAAGCATTTCATATATTTCAGGGTCGTCAATTGCAACAGCATGATTTTACTTCTCAGATATTTTCATTAGGATACTGTCCATCTGGTGAATGGCTTGCAGTTGGGTGAGTTCGAAATATTTTTAATTGCAATCAATTGTTTGAAGAATGATTAAGTATATATGAACAAAAATTAATGAATTATGTTGTGTCTGTTATGTATAGAAATTGGGTTTCATGCAGTTATGATACTAATTTGTAGTTCTCAATGTTTTAAAATGTAGAGGAAAAGACAAACAAAGGAATATTGTAACAATTATAAATTTATAAGAGTATAGCTTTTCTGTATATATTTCTAAAGCATTCAGTGCCATAGTTTCACGAACTTTTATTTATTGGGGATGTTTACTTAGGTAGTAAATAAGTCTTGAAATTGATAGAAATCCTGTGCATAATGGGATATAAAAAAGTCAAGATGATAATCCAATGATGCTGTAAGAATATCAGGATCCTACCTTAGCTCTTCTGAACTTGTTAGTACTAGGATCTCTTTTGAATTTGTTAGTATTAGCGTACTTTTTTTAATTGAACTTCGACTACATCCTAATTTCTCCCTCTCTGTATATATATTTCCAATTCTGTACTGAGAAATTGAATCTTCTAAAATTATATTTCTTTGGGAATAAATTATATGTATGTTTTTGTTATTAAATAGTAAAAGCAATTTTCATTAAAATTCTTGGTAATTTAAAACAATAAATTTGTTTTATAATTTGAAATGAAATTAAACTGTGGAAATACAAAACACTTGACTTTCTATGTCTCTTTGAAAGAATTTATCTTTAATCCTCCCAAATGTAATAATTCTATGTGACCTGTATATAGTGTATGTGGTCTAAAATCTCTACAAGTGTTTTTATTTTAATGTCGAATGGAGTTATTTTATATATAGCTAATTATAGAAAATAAAAAATGAATTGGAATCGCTGGAATAAAAAAAATATTGCTTATTTATGTTATGCACATTATTTCTTTATTAGGATGCAGTCTCATTACAGCATAAAAAAACTTTAATTTTAGCTTTATGTAAATTTTTTGTGTGAGAAATGTTTGTGTAAATGAAACAAAATACTTTATTTTTTATCTATATTAATGTATTTATATCTTGAGAAAGTCTATAATGTAAGTGGTTTGTAGTTGTTATCATACTTAACAAATTAGGTTAATTAAACCAAAGTACATGAAGAATAAAAAATAGTTTTGAGAATACTTGCTTTGTGCAAGAGTTATCTTCATGGAGGACATTCTAAAGGAAACAGTGACTCTTATTTAATTTATATTGTTACGAAATGTACAGGTGTGGTAAGATGGCTTCCCCACAAAGCAGTTTTAGGTTGTAATTAAATGGCAAGGGAAGACAGGGTTGCCACATTTTGCGAGAAATCGCCCATTTGGCGACAAAATTGGCGATATACCATGGACGGATGGAGAACCTTCTTGAACGAATTCTTACCGGCTTAGCCCAGAATGTTCTCGAACACAAGCCAAAAGCTATATAAACCCTGCTGGTCCGCAGTCAGTTAGTGTGTGTCTCGCCTATCGTGTCAGTGCCTGCAGAGTGGATCGAGTTGACAGCCAGGCAACGAGTGCCAAGTGGCTCGTCGAGTGCACCGAAGGAGTCTTATTGTATTGCGGTTAGTGCATCGTCGAGAGAGCGTGTTGAGCTCCGCGAACAACTGAACCGTAAAGTCGTGAGGTGTGCTCTGTTTGTCGTCGAGTGCATCGCGAGTTGTAGCATGGAGAGTGTCGAGAGTACGTGGAGTTCCGAGAACGACCAAGGAGAGTTGAAAGCTGTACTCTGGTGCTTTGCAGTAAGGCTGTCTCCACTGCCAGCCTGATAGCCTGAAGGCTGTGTCGCTGATCGTGTCAGCGTGTTTATAGTAGTTCATTGACGACTGTAAAACGTGTTTTGGAGCTGTCTTGACAATACTGGCAATGTTTCGATACTTCATCAAGTGTCGTCGTTATTCACTTCAAATCTACGAACCCCGTACAAACGTGAAAGAAGAAAATAATGTAACAACTGGTGTCAGACTGGAAGAGAAGAAAAGGTGCAACAATATGTTTGGCGGGGGACTTAATGCCACTGCTAAATTGCTGGAAATTGAACCTGGAAAAAGCTGATTGGCCATTTAGGGTCTTTTTACATAGACAGAATTATATTTAAGGGGTTACATGGGTTTCAAGGGTTAAAAAAAACTTTTTTTTCCCTTATTAAAATCTACAGCATTTCTCGAATATTGTCAAAAAATTTCAAGTTGATCCGAGTAATAGTTTCGGAGATACAGCCTTTTGAAGTGGCACGCACAAGGCTACCTGGGCTCCGCTTGCCGCAGGTATAAAAGAGCAGCTGCTTGCCTATTGTTCATTTGTCCTTTATGGCTACTTTTCTCTTTTTCTAAGGGCAACTAGTTGAAATACTTCATTTGGTGATCACTTGTTGAACCACGAGGTTTATTTTGAGGTTATAAGTGTCCAAAGTAAATTATATTTAAAAATGCCCAAAGTTTCAAGATCTCAATTAGTGGACGGTGCTCGTAGAAAAGATCGACCCAAGAAACGGAGAAAGTCGTTCAATCCTAAAAATCCTGAGCAGCAAAACTTTAAACATGTTTTTCTCAAAACTATTTTTTTAAAGTCGGTTGTCAAGATTTCTCGAAGACTACTCCACCGATCTCGATGAAATTTTAAACAGGTCTTCGAGATACAATTTACAAGGACTTGGACAAAGGTGTTCCCCCCCCCAAATGCCACGAAATTTTATCGAATTTTCTTTTTTTTTCCCCCTTTGTCCAATATCTAGTTTGAAGCCTTAACTAAAACACAGATTTTTTTTTTTTTTTTTTTTTTTTTTCCCACTTCAGATGATCTTGCTAGGAGTTCTGCTGTCAACACAAATGCACCTTTTTTCGGAGAGCTCGCCGGGAATGACGTCACAATGGCGGAGTTTTTAATATTTTTTTTCAAAAATTTCAGAAATTGTTTATTAAATATGTACCTTTAAGATAAAAATTGAATTAAATATTTAATTTATTATATGAAAAATAAATCTTGAAAATACGCCATTTTTACTCGGATGAAACCCATGTAACCCCTTAAATTATAAATATTAAAGGCTTATATGTATGCAGAGTGTATTTGCTGAATTTCAGTGAAGGAAAAATGTAGTATTCATGGAACTGCTTTCATTTCTTTCCCTTGTATTCAAGAAAAATTAAAAGTGGGATAAAAGATTATGGCAAATGCTAGTAATGAATGTTTGATAAAACAAAAATGGTGAAAATTGTTTATAATAGATGGTAGTAGTTGAGCACTGGCTGATTCTTAATGAGGTATGGAATAATTAACAGTATAAATGCAACTATTGAGAAACGCGCTGGGATGATGACTGCCTTTGCATAATGCTGTTATAAGCCAGTTATTCGTTGAAAGCTTTTTAGTTGTAAACTGCACTCTTGCCATCATATTCAAATCATAGTTTTATTTCTTTTATGGTGCAGAATGCATTTCTATCATTGTTTTTAGTTTTTACTGGCACACAAGTATTACATAAGAAAGTAATCTTGCCTCAAGCAGATGAATTTACATATATATACCAAATTGTTGTGTCAAAAATTTAACTTAAAATTTGGTTTCCTTATGATTTTAAATATTTTTTTTATTATTATTTTATATTTTAATTTGTCAGATGTTTAATGAGGTATTTTCAATTTTAGAATGGAGAGCAGCAATGTTGAAGTTTTACACTGTACCAAGCCTGATAAGTATCAATTGCATTTACACGAGAGCTGTGTACTTTCTTTAAAATTTGCTTCATGTGGCAAATGGTTTGTGTCTACAGGTAAAGACAACCTCCTAAATGCTTGGCGTACTCCATATGGTGCAAGTATATTCCAGGTAATATTTGTCATTTCTTTATCATGTATGGCTATACATTATTAACTTTTATATTGTTTTAGGAAAACTTCAATTGCATTTTATTTGTCCTTTTTAAATTTTTTTATTGCAACAAATTAATTAAAAATATTTAATAAAAGTAATAATATTTTTTAATAGTTTAATATTTTGAGTATCTTCATAATAATCTCTCAAATAGGTGTACATGCATATGTGCATAAATTTTTTGTGGCTTGAGTTGTAAGGTCTGAAATTTTGAGGTCAATAGTGCCATCATATTTGCAGGGAATATATTTTAAGATCATTGCAGATAGTACCAAATGCTGTGTGATGTTATTAGTGTACTGTACACTCCATTATATATTTATAATATACTTCATTTTCGATACATGAAAGTTGTGCATTCTGATGTTTTTATCCTGACCTTTCAGTGATTGTGAGATTAAGCTATTCTTTCTCTCCAAATGCGTGAAATATCTTTGAGTATTATGTGTTAGTTTTGAAGAGGTTAGAAAATAATAAAAGTCACAATATTGACAAAATTAGCTACTGTTATTTCACTATTAAATCACGTTATCACTTAACTCATTGTCTATGATATTTAAACCATTTATTTTCAAAAAGAAAGTGAGCAATAAAACATAGATACAAAATTAGCAGGTATGAGGACAGGATTGTTCACATTTCGTATATGTATTTTTTTTAAGTAGTGGTTTAAATTAAAGCTTATAATAACAAAGTTATGGTTAAAATTTATATATCTGTAAAGAATATTATGAATTATTTTTGTAGTTTTCTTTTGATATGAATGAATATTTAATCCAAAATTTAAGTTTATTAAATTTAATCTAAATTTCAACCTTATGAGAAGAAATGCTTAATTAATTTTGTAACCAGCCTCATAATAAGACATGTACTTATGTATTTCCAAGGTTTGCAAATTCTGTTTTACATGTTATACAAGTTAGCTACAATTGAGCAATTTTGCTTTTTTTTCCACTTGATTGAGAAGTACAAAGTAATTGTCACTATTATGGGTTAATTTATTTTTTATGCAGATCTGATACAGTTTGTAAATTTTATGCAAAAGTGTGTTATTATAATAGGAGAAAAAGGCAATAATAATTATTTTGGTGATCGTCAAATACCTATAGCCCCATAAAGTAAGGAGTTGTTGGTCTGAGATTTTGGGCTCTGGTATAGGCAGTTAGACTTCTGTGGAATTCCATCTCTATTTCTTAAAAATAGTCTTAGAGAAATTTCATATTGTGACAGCATTTAACTCCTTGCTCTACTTAAAAAACCACAGATTACCCATGATTCAAACCAGGACCCTCTGATATAAGAACTACATCTATTAACCCTTGTACTGACAGGATAATTATTTAATACATGTTATGCTTTTGAAAATGTTACTAGATATTTCAGTGATCCCCCTCTTGTTTGTTTGCTTTGCTTGTTTATTTATTGTGTGGTTTATTTTTTTAAGCCATATTCTACACTTGAAAATGTGTTGTTACCAAGCATGAAATTGCGGCATATATTTCAAAGATAAATGATGGGCAAAAACTTTTTGAATTGTTCTTAAATAAGAGGAAAGAAAAAAATTTAATGGATACTTAAGAAAAAGTGAAAGTTCTGAATAAAATATATAAATGTGATTTATATACATATTTTTTGTTATGTTTGTGAGTATCATGAGTTATATTCTAAAATTTAATTTTTCTTTTTTCTGTTCCCTAGTCCAAAGAATCATCTTCAGTACTGAGCTGCGATATATCGTCTGATGACAAATATATCGTAACAGGATCGGGTGACAAGAAGGCAACAGTCTATGAAGTGATTTATTAAAAGTATCATCATTCCTCCTATTTGGTGACCACTATGCAGACATTCCCATGGTATGGAGACAAAATATACTAGAAGAAGCAAAAGTTGTGTTGTCAGTGAATAGTTTAATTACAGAATTTTTTAACAAATGTTGGAAGTGGTTGACATTAAACCTGGATGTTTAGTTCCAGTTCATAAAGTACCTTACCATTTGATGATAAGCAGTGCCTGCAATTTGGGCAATACAATTTGTAGATATGGCCATCATATCTTTTTTCATGACTGATTGACACTCTTCATGATGTTCTAGTGCACTGGTGAAACAGCAATTACATAGCTTCGTGGAGAAGCATACTAAAGATCTGTGTTATGGAAGTGTGATGTCACATTACTGGACATAACTATCTTCCATTACCTACTATTGATTAATTTTCCAGTGCCTGTAAATGGCTTACAGGTCTTGTACAGACATTTGGCTAGGAAGTTGTCTGCATTTTTCGCCTAGGAAGGACAAATTTTTCATTCATTTAGCCTATCACAGTGGTCCAGTTTTTTCTTATGTGATTTATTTTTCCATGCGCACTGTTGTGCTCGAAAATGTGCAGTTACCAAACATGAAATCTACAACATCTGTTACGACGGACATCCTGAAACTCTTGTTTCCTATGCTGGCATATATTTTACCTTGTTTTAATCATTATTCAGAAAAGTTTAGGTAGTTAATAAATGTTTAAATTGGGCAACAGCACTCAGGGTTGAGAAAATTCAGGCAACATCATGTTTTCATTAATTGCCTGTTGTGTTAAATACTTTGATCAATAATTACAGTATTCACCCTTTTTAACATAGTGTAAGATAGAAGTTCTCAAATTATTGAGTATCTTAATAGAATTATCAACATTAAATTTTGATTTAATAAATACTATAATTAAATATAATAAAATTTTAGAATTTTGTGATATTTTTAAAAAGTCATTATTTAATATATATTTACTACATGTAACATTTTCAGATTTGTATAAATGATAAAAAAATGAAAATTTGTTATTTTGTTTCAAAATAAAATTATGCGTTTATTTAAAAAAGTTTACTTTTCATATATAGCTGAAAAATTAAGAAACAGTATGCACAGTTGGAACTATGAAGCTGCATTGTTTTAAGAGATTGTGAAAACAATGACTGTGTTAAAATTTTTGCAAGTTGTCTTCCATGAACTTGGAGGAAGCACAGCATTATAATTATAAAATTTTTAGTTTATTAATTAAAATAATCTGAAATGCAGGCATAATAAGTCCACTTGATCAATTTTACTTGGTTAAATTGAATTTAGGTCTTACTTCCAGTGTCCTATTTCAAATATTTTTTAAAGCAAAATATGTTTGTATAAATTCGTTTGTAAATTTTGCTTCATTAGTATGCAAAATATGTTTGGAATTTCCCACAGTCTTTTCTTCCTTTTTCAATCGGTGCATGAAGAATTCAAGTATTATTTATTATTTATCTAAAGTTCTAAGACTATTTACTTTGCGATAATAATTATGATTGTAATATTTCTAAAACTATTACAATTATTAATTTTCCAAGTTCATATAACATTCCAATGTTTTATTTCCTTTTTTAAAAATTGCTAATGTTCATCTATATTTGAAACAGAAGAATTGAACCTTTAGTGTGTGTAAAGTTTGTGTTAATTATGAAGTGCTTTTTGTACATTTAAAAATTTTACGGGTGTGTCGTGTGTTCTTGTTCGCTTTTGCAGTGCACACTAAATATTTAGACTTTGGAGAACTGAGTAAATACGTGGAAAGTTAGAAAAATCATATATATATTTTTTTTCATATCCATCAATATAATTTAACTTTCATTAATTAAAAATATATGTTGTTAAGCATCTTAAAACTTTATTTATTATATGTATCTATAATTCATGGTATTTTTACTTCTTGATAAATATGTGGGAACTTCGGTCTTAGCATTAGCATTTAAATGGTGTCATTTAATTGTACATGTATTTTTAGAAACTAAAATTTTAATTAACATTACTGAAGATTTCTTTTATTATGAATATTTTTAAAAAAATGTTTGTTAATTTTTTTTACCTAATATACACCAGGTCATAGCACAGAGCACTCAGAAAATTAGTAACTGTTTCATATTTAGAAATAAAAAAAAAAAACTCAGTTGTTGAATGTGTATTTAAAGATGTACATTTTGTAGAATCTGCTTTCTCTGAAAGTATTTTTTTCTTAAAAGTGTTCCTGTTATATAAGTGAATTCCTCCCTTTTGCCTGATTGGAAAAATGCAATTTATTTTTTTAGTCTGCTATATTCATTATAATATTATTTTTGGATTAATAAAAAATAGCTGATGATGTATCATCTGTTTCTTACTTAATCAGCTATTGTTTAATAATCTTTCATTTAAAAAATATATAAGTAGAAAAACACTTGTACAAGAGTCTCGGAAGTACCGTCAGAAGGAGACGCGCTGTGTGTTGTGCTATTTTGTAATAAACACTTCCATGCTTTTTTGTGTTTGCCTTATTTTGTTACATATTTTTTCCACAAAATTATTCACAGAACCGTATTTACGAGTTACTTATAAAAAAATATCAAAATTTTTGCTCTTCAAAAACATACTTTGCACTTCAGTAATTTATGTAAGTTTAATAGCTTGAATGTATATTTTCCAATTCAGAGATGCACTGCTTAATTTCAGTACACCACCACTGTTAAAAAAAAAAAAAAAATTTTTTTTGTTTAGTTCTAAGAAAATTAATTAGATGAAATAAAACTCCTGAATTACATTCAGAAAATACTTAGCAATTGATTTTACTTTAATAACAAGCATTTATTTAAATTAGTAATTGAAAAAAAATTAAGTTTTTTAGAATAATTAGTAATTGAAAAAAGTATTTTGATTCTAAGATGTGTAATTTTTTAGAAAGATGCATCTTGGATTTGGCAGGGGAATGAAGGAAATAAAGAGTTGCTAATTTTCATTCTTTTCCTGAATAATTAGCTATTCAACATAATGTATATTGCACCTACCTTACACTTTTTTTTTAAACATTTAACCCATATTATATAGGATTCCTAACAATTCTTTTGATTACATAGTTTGACCTGGATTGGGTAATTATTTACAAAGTGAAAATATTCAGTTTGAATCAAAATGACTGTAGGTTGTCTTCATGTTTCATAATTTATAATTTGTACTAGAAAATACAGTGAATTCTTACTCTTAAGAGAAGTTTTATAAGCATTTAGCTAACACAAATGATAACTAAATGGGGGGGGGATGTTTTCTCATTAAAAAAATGTAAAAATGATTTTTTTATTCATTGAAATATTTCAGATTAACACAAAGGATAACTAAAGAGGGAAAAACTATGTTTTCTCAATTAAAAAAAGTAATAATTATTTATTTATTCTTTGGAATATTTTACAGATCTTAAAAGTTTTAACTAAAGTAAACTTTCTACCATCTGAAAAGTTTGGACAATGTCACATGCCAGATAATAGAGTCATGATTATCCATTATTAGCGTCAGTCACACTGCTTGATGGTAATGTATTCATGTTAATATTACAAGCTGTATAATGTTGTGACAAATTTCTCATTTGTTAAGTTTTTCTGCAACTTTTTCTTTTTTTTTAAATCTTCCGGTTACTTGAGCTCTCTGGTTAGTTGGTTTGGTTTAGCTTAGTTCATTATGGTAAAGCACACTAGGACTATCTGCCTAAGGGAAGAAATATCTTCATGTAAAACTTTCTAAGAGAAACTGGCTCGTATACATACACCTGAAGAAACACAATGAAAGCCCATGCATCCAGCTCATTCACCTGGAAACAAGGTTGGAACTACCAGGCTTCACCAGGGTTATATATATATATAAACCATTCGCATGCAGGTGGGCCTTTTCGTTAGTTGAATGTCAAATAATTAGGTTTTTGTTGTAGTAGTGATTTTAAAAATTATTTAATATCTAGTACAGTCAAAAGTGTTTAATCCGGACTCGTCGGGACTTCGGCGATTCCAGATTATAGATCATCGGTTTAAATCTGGTAAGATGGCATGCAGAAATTATACAATTAAAAATATGAAATCTTAATTTATGAAATAAACAGCAATTGTGATCTAAAGGGTATCAAAATTTACGAAAAAAAGCTTAATATTTATTTGTTTACTATATTAAAAATTTCTTTTAACGCGCGCATGCCTAAAGCATACATTATGCGTAGTCGAGATTAGAAAATTGCAACCAGAAAACTATTTTATGCGTATTCGTGATATTTATAATGATGAGGAAATTCATTTAAATCAGCCACCAGCAGCCGAGCGGTTGACTGATCAACTTCCAGTTCATTGCGTGCCGAGATGTCCCCCCCCCCCGTCCCCGCAGAGCAGCGTGAAATTGATAAACAGATTTCGGAATGGTTAGAGAAACAAATCACCTCTCTGTCACTTTCTTCATGTCTTTATCTATTTTTTGCAGCAATTCCACTTTTTGTTTAATGGACATCGAAATATGCTTTCGCTTTGTAAATCCTTTGGCAGCTCCAGAATCGGAAATTCTATTTTGACATAATCGAAAGTTCAACCTTACTTTTATAAAATTGCTCTAACAGTCTGCAAAAAATAATAAGCGGAATCCAATTCGAAGATTAAGGAACAACGCAATCTGCAACATTAGCTGAAATAGATAATTTTAGCTTAGCTTATGCCGTTCGTTATACATTAAACACGCATGCGTGAAAGTATTACGCGTTCACGCATGCGCAGAAAATTTGTCGCTTTGAGGTCCAGATTAAAGACTTTTGACTGTAGATGGTATCTGCTTATTCTACTTACCAAAATATATTTTCACATAATTATATAAATGTATGAATTAAACTTTAAGGAATACGGAAACGGCATTTAAGATTTTGATTAAATTTCATAGACTAGACATCCAATGGATGATGGTGAGGAACAAAGTATTTTTTTCAGTGCTTTAATTATAAAATATTAAATGAATGTTACACATTTTAAGACCAGGAATTGGAATCATCATAGGTTCCAGACATATTTGAATGTAGGGAATTCCAACATAATACTGACCTGAGGTTTGCAGGTTAGTGGAGAGTAAATGGTCAGTTGAGTATGTATGGTAAAAGCAAAGAAATTAAGACTATGACCAATGAACCGGGCCCAAGAGGTCACCACTCCCTGTTCCGGAACATAAAACGGCGGGCACCCCTGATAATTTGATTGGTCATCAGTTTGCTTCCCACCAGCACTACACAGGCTAACTCAATGCCCCACAATACCAAGTTACTATTTGATCACTTTTGGGATTTAAGCTAAGCTGCTTTTCGAGACCCACAAGCAGCACCTCATTGCTCATTCCAGCCAGCACACTAGTCAACCCCGGGAAGTGGGGTGGAGGTAAAAAGTAATAAAATGATAAGTTACTAACAATATTTATCAATTTGTATAGTTATAATACCTACACTAAAAAACCGGGGCGTAGCTAGAGGGGGGCATCTGTCCCCGGGCGCAGAATCCAAGGGGCGCCAAACTAATGTTACGACATTTTAGAATTAAATGTTTTCCATCCTTGGCAAGCAGTAGGGGGCGCGAAATCTTCAGTTGTCCCTGGGCGCTGAAAACCCTAGCTTTGACTCTGCTAAAAAAAACTCAAAATTTAGGTTAAAATAGCATGCCGAATAATAATTGGAGAAAACCGTTGAAAGTAGCCCTGCAAGATTTACAAATGTAGCACTGATTCTTCTTGTTTGACTTCTCCAATAACATCAGTATTGTTCGCAACCCCAAATCAAAATAATCTATTTTTGAGGTATGACTCATACTTTGGGAACCACTGCAGTTGGATGCCTTGTTAAGGTGATTTCTTTGGTTCAAATCTGTTATTAGACAAAAAGAAAAATTGACACCACAAAATGGGAATCCCAGAAGAGAAATCTATATAAGATAGATAGAAGTCAATAGTTATTTACAAGGTGGGGGGAAAATAAGTTAACAATTTTCCCCCATCCTGTAAATTACTACTGACTTGAGTTATAAGATTATCAATAATATGATGGTTTCAGTGCAGTGCTACATGCTGTCTCCCCTTTCTTTAAATAATAATGCTAGCAGATCATTGTTATTATAGTCAAAAATGCCATTGTCTAAATTAATCTATACAATACACCATTCTTCCTCAAATTGTCTCATTTTCCTATTGCATATAAAATAGCAAAAATTTTGATTTTTGTGATGAAAGTTCACTTCATAATGATGTGTTTATTGTTTACCATTCAAGGAATATTGAACAAGTATAATCAAGGCCAACTCCAAGCATATTCAACGTAACTGCCTAAGCTGCCAGTTGAGGTGTTCCCCCTTAGTAAAAACTAAATAAAAATATATTTTGCTTTGAATTATTAATATAATTATAATATGTGGGGGCAAGTTTTGTACCTATTCCTTAGGGTGCCAGAACTGCTGGATATAACAGGCTCAAAATATTCGTAAGTTTTTTTTTTTTTTTTTTTTTTTTTTTAATATATACAAGCAACAGCTGGAAATGCTGCCTTGGATGACATAGTGGTTACAGATGACTAAATGAGTGCTATGCTTTGTGGTTTGAGTTCAAACCTCGTATTTCACTGACATAGTATTGCAGTTTTTTGCAGAAAGGAAATGCATAAAATCTATCCAATTTTGTAGGGCATGAAAGAATGATAATCTTGAATTCAGTTGTCAAGTGTACCCACTATTCAAATGTTCATTAAACTTCAAGATAACGCTCATAGACTTTGTTTGAATAAAATAATTTATTTTAACTTTATCTCAAATCAGCTAAGATCAATTTAATCTTGTATCACCATTAAGAGTTTTTCGTCCGTCTAAAAATAAATGAAAAAGCATTTTGTGTTAGAAATAAATAAGGTTGCAAATAAGATGAATTAAACTATGCTGTTTAATTCAGTTTTAAAATGCTAGAAAAATGTTTAAAAAAAGTTGAGAACACCAATCTTGTCTTTCTGAAATCTTAGATCCACTAAATACTAGAATTCCCCTCAGTTGTTTCATAAGTTCTCTATTGGAAGGAAGCTAGGTAAAATATTTTAATCTTTCCAGACATAAGTTGAGGTTGTATTCAGTTGAAGTTTTAGATTACTAGACTGACGGTCTTTATGGAGGACTTTCAGTGGCAGTTTGTTTATTTGGTTACAGTGATGCACGTGAGGGCCATCTGCCACATGGGAAAGGCACCTTCATGGAGTTTCTAAGGAAAATTGGGCTGTATTAAAATTATATAAAGAAACCATGAAAACATCCATGTAGCCTACCTGTTCACTATGTCAAATTATTGGTGTTCAGCTGTGTGCCACTTTTTACAAGTTAGTGGATTAACTTTTATGTTAGGAAACTATGAAAATATCTACTTTCAGTAAACCAAAATGAAACTACTGGTGCGCATTTTTATAAATTTAATCTCTCAGCCATTAGTGGATCTTATCTATTATTAAAATAAGCAAGATTAGTAAAGGTTACTTGAAGCATAGCATTCACTGTAAAAATTCTTCAACATAGAATTTCTAAAGAAAATTGACTCATATTTGCATTGTATATGGAGATACCGGGAAAACTCGCATTTTTTTTTTTTTTTTTTTTTTTTAAATATGCAAAATTTATTAGTTTAATTACCAGTGTTTCTGCTGCTTAACCACTGGTAGACCACTGCCTATTTTAGCAAAATAAATGCATGACAGCACTGACACTGGGAAAAACCACTATTCAAAGCATATTTTTCTAGCAAATAAGCCTAATAAAAGTAAGGTAATGAAAAATGTTTGTAATAGTTATAATTTGAATTCTTTCTCAATCTCATCATTTTTAATAGACAAGGCTAGACTGGTCTACTGTGAGTCAAATGGTCAACAGCTAGTTTGAACAGATTCAAATCTTCATATGCTTTGCTATGATTTATTAAGGAATAATTACATTACCATTTCTATTAAAATGAATTCTAAATCAGCTTAAGTATCTATATATGTTAATATGGGAAAGAATCGGTTAAGGCTTAACTTATGATGCCATTAGTAGTACACAGGTTTGACATACTATTTTAATAGTGTTAATTAATGAAGAAATTGCATTACAATTTACTGTACATTGTAATCAGAATAATTTTATGCGCAGTTTTGTTCTAAACATATACTCTGCTTGCGATATTAGTGAAAAATCGGATTCTTTGAAGTTATTGGAGCCAAAAAATGCAACAGAATGGAGGGAAGGTAAATAAGATGAAACATATGGGCAAAATTTTGAAATCATTTTTCAGCAGTTTCGGAATAAAAATATATGAAAAAGTCTGATGTGGACACCACATGACTTCCTTGTATAGAATATTAAACTGTATGCATTTTTTTTTTCCCTGCATTAAACTTATTTCCTCGAATTTCAATGGATATATTTCTCATTCAATTAATTCAATTCTCACTTTGCAGTAAGGTAAATACTCAAAAAACCTTCATTTAAAATTGTAAAATACTGAAAAACATAAAACGCCAAATACAGCTTTAAAAAATGCAAGCAAAAACAAGCAAGAAGAGAGATTTTTCGGTGCACAAAATTGAAAGTTTAGTTTTGGTCCCACTCGGCAAAAAGGCACCGAAGGTGCAGAAACTGAATTCACTATTCTGATAAGTTTCAAATGTAAACCAGCATAGCTGCTATGGTACAAAAAAATTAAGCTTAACCGCACTTAAACAACTTTTAAATTTTTGATAATTCTAAAACTATTTCATGCAGATTTAGTAAAGGCATAAGAACATTAAAAGAACCATAAGAAGAACATAATTCAATCATTTTTAAAGCAAAAAATGCACAATTTACAAGCATATAAGAATAAAGAAATTGAGATCACTGGCTGAGTAGCAGAATGGGTATATATATATTTGATTTGCACGAGTTCTATATTTGGCAGCTAAACCGTCTGGTCGTGTGAAGTTTTCATGGTTTTCTTTATGTGTAGGTTTGGTTTGGTTTATTTAATTACGGCAAAGCATTCGAGGCTGTCTGCCTAAGAGGAGGGATGCCTTCATGGAGAACTTTTTGAGGGAAACTGGTTCGTATACTCTTTACACATGGGGGAAAACACGAGAAACGCCTATGCATCCATTTCGTTCGCCGTATTCGAACCCCTATCCGAACTACCAGTGTTTGGTGACTTTACTGCTCGGCTACTGGTGGGCGTTCTGTATGTATAAACGCAGACCATTCACAGTTCTGTTCGAAAAACTTCTAGGAAGTCATCCCTACTCATTAACAGGTAGCCTATATGTGCTCTGCCATGGTTAAATTTAGTTCCCATAACTAGCAGTAATTAATCACTAAACCTTACCCCCCCCCCAAAAAAAAAAAATAAGGTCTAGTATGCTTATTGGCAGCAAAAAAAATCTGATCAAGATTCTGTAATAATTCATCTAGAAATTTATTTATAAATGAGGGGAAATTATCATTTATTAATAACTGACTGGGATCAGAGTCTATTTAAAACTGGGCAGCATTCGTTCGTGGTTCCTGTGCTTCTTATTTATTTAGTTTCTACAAGGAAAAAAGAAGAATATTACATTTAAAAAAATTTATGAAAATTTCGGAGATTCTGTATTCAGTTCTAAGTAGTAATCAGGATCTGAAACGGGAAGTCTAGCTCCTTATATTGTATATTTATGAATACGGCCGTATTATCTTTATGAATGCCTTGAGCTATATTCGATGTAAAGCGGTAAACATAAAAATATTGTTGATAAGGTTTTAAAACTTCATATTTTCTTCCCTCCGCGCCCAATATATATATATATATATATATATATATATATGAATTTAATGTTCATTCAATTTTTAACAGCCAAACCACAAACCGTTGAACAGTTAAAATTATTTGTTTAAATGTATAGTAGTATAATTTAAATTTATATGACCTGTGAGGATAATTTTACGCACCGAAAGGAAGTATATAGTAGGTCTGTTTTGTTTGCTGTATTCAGAATGAGCAAACAGCTCGCTGATATCATTTTCAGGATATAAAGAAAGTTTGTCACCTGTGTTCACATTGCGATATTCCAGAAAGTAACTGTTTTAATAGCTGTAAGCTTATCGCTACTACTACTGGTAGTTTAAATATAGCATCATATGTATCAGCAATGTCAGCCCAACTCACTCGTATAATTCACAAATGCCTATTGTCGTCCAGAATTAATTTGTTTTATTCAGAAAAGGAAGAAAATTTTCGGAAACTATTTTTAATGCGGACTTAAATCATTTAACATTAAGTGTCATCCACTACAAGTTAAAAAAAATTGTATCTGAACTTGAGTGGATGAATAAAAAGTATTTTATTAACGATTGAAAATTTGAACAAGATATACGGAGAATGTGAGCTAATAGTAGGAAAATTAAATAATAATAATAAAAAGACCACAACTGTTGTTAGAAACTTGTTATTAATGCTAATTTTCCTGATCCATTTATTTCTCCGTATACTTCAAAGGTTATCTTAATTAATGGTTCCCTGTTAAACTTCTAATTAAAATATCGGAATAAATTGTCACCTTTAAATGTTGTGCTAAAAGTATGTGTTGTTAATAATATACGTTAAATAATTTTTAATAGTACTGAATTATGAAATTCATGTGAGTTATCTTTTGCCATAAAATCAGATTGTGATGGTAACCGTATAAATTCAGGAAAACCCTGACCAACCTAAGAAGGAGGACAACTCAATTTTAACTCATTTGCACCCTTTGATACAGAGTGTATGCGAATATATATATTCTTACTTTTAAGCAGATTTCTAAAGGAATATATAAAATTTCCTCACGAAATTCTCTCGAGACTGAACGTAATAGCAAAAAATACGTCGAGCAGGTAAACTTTAAGAAGCTACAACTTTTCAAACCTGACAAAATTAATCTATTTCATCATCCATTCTGTCATTTATCTTCAGCTAAACTCGCTATTATCAATGGAACGCAAGGTTCCTCTCAAACTCATAAGTCACTTTTCGGTTCAAATTTGTCAAGCGTCACATTTTACAACTTTAGGTCACTGACGTCTGGTTCAGCCGTCGAAAACGGGGATTTAAATTGAACTGTCGGGGCGCTGAATAAATATTATATATTTGTTTCTTAGCTCATGCCTTAGAAATGAAGTATTAAATACAAGCGCTAAATCAAGAGATGATAGTGTGGTAAATCAAGGAAGCTGTGGTTTATAACTTTGAGTAACATATTAAGGTCTTTTAAACAAATTGCCTTTCAATCAATTCATTACTTTAAAAAAAAATCTGTTCTTTTGTTATTAAAGTAAAAAATGGAGACACAAATATCATATATGAGTATCGCAATAAATTTAATTAGTAAAACAATTCATTCTGATGTCTTTTTAAATGCAAAATTGGGTATATTAAAGGGGATTCAGGTAGTATTTGGTTTATTTCTCCATTAATGTAAGTTATTAATCACAGTTATCACAATATTTCAATAAAAATTGTTAGAAATGAGAGTATTAACACGATTGAAGGGAAGTTTAATATTTAAAGAGGCACTTGAAATCCAATTTCAAATAACCTTTTCCACATACGAGTATTAAAAACATTATTCAACTGCTACTGCAAAACTTTGATTCAGCTGTTTAATTTAGTTAGAGACACATGAAGACATATTATATATACTGCACTGATGGTTCATGAAACAAAATTCACAACATAGTGGAAATGACTGCATATATAAATTAGGTATTTTGAAATGGCTGGACAACGGCCTTTTCCGGTACACGAAGTAATGAAATACATGCAAGGCAAATGAATAATTCCGAAAGAAGTTGAAACACTGGATTGAAAAAGAAGGGTTGGTGTAACTGGCCTGTCACCCGGCATGTGGGTTGAAGCGATGCGAAGTTAACTGAAGATTGAATCTAGCCAAAGGGCCTATTAAATAGTTTCTAATTGGGCAGTCAAAGGAAAAACTGAGCGTCATAGCAGAGCACTAATAAAAATTTACGTAGCTTTTCTCCTATCCATGGCCGTCAGTAAGTATGGACGCTTCCATCTGAATCGTTACTATTCAACGTCTAATTATGCAGTGTCTTCCTAAAGTTTATCTGTGGCCTGTTGAAGACTAACTAGCATTCTTATCAGTGTTTGTAATGGTGTCTGAAACAACCAACGTGAAAATTATGTGTGATTACTGATCGCGTGATTTTTCATCGATGAGTTGCGATTTATACCGAATAATAGTAATCAACGCATATTTCTCACAAGTCGGTTTAGTAGTACAAGAAATACGAATTTAATTGTGAAACACCGCACATCTCGCAGCTTGAAATGACTGTCTAAGTAGCTGCTTTTAATCGTAGCAATGATAAATCCTCAGTATGGCACAATATAATAATAACGAATGTCAACTGTATTTTGATACCAGATTTTGACCATTCTAAGCCTTTTCAATAAGAAAACTACCCTCACTTAAGTGGCACAGATCTTCTATTACTGATTTAGTAAAGTCGAGATCCTATTTGAATATATCTTTAGTCAAGTTTGTTTTACACATTAAAGGATCCGCCTGAGCCCCTCCTAAGAATGTCGACTAACTAGTCAATCAGTTAGTCTTCTATATCTGTTGTTATGCTGACTTGTCTGATGTAGTCAGCTCAAGCCCACGAAATACCTTGTGTCAAGGAGCGCTAGAATACTATTGCCATTGGCAACGGCCTTGAGTACCAGCTGACAGTGCGATTTTGCTCTTCCGCCCCCAATTTTGATGGAGAGCACCTCGGGGGGAACGGATCCGAGGTGCTCTCCATCAAAATTGGGGATCCCCTCCGCTTCCATCAAACTACAGGAGAGGACTATCGGCTCCCCGCATATTTAGACAGCCGCCATGCCGCAACGACACTATACATTTACAAACATCCATGCCTTCTCCGAGGTTCGAAACCGAGCCTTTCGGCACAGCAGGCAACGACGCTAACCACTATACCGGTTGGGCAGCTCCGTGTATATCTGGTACTTTTTACTTCAGGATGCTATTCGTAAAAGGCCTTGCTACTATATCACATCTGCAACCGCGCATGTCCAGCCCAGCGACAGCTGTATAATATGGAATAAAGTCTGAATTATAAGTATTATTTAAGTTTTGATACCGTGTTTTATTAGAATGTATCTCTCTAATACATTTGAATAAAAAACGGTATCACAGAAATTTTTATTCCTTTTTAAGCATATCTCACATGGCAGTTTTTATAACGCTTGAACAATTCCTCCAAGATGAATCTTTATATTGGGGGGGGGGGGAGGGAGAGTTTAAATATATTACTGATCAAGAACTTGTTGTATGAATATTTCCATACTTTTTAATGTGAAATTGTACATTCTTAGACGCACTTCGAAGAATTTCTTAATTCTCTACGTAAGTTTCTGATAAACTAATGAAAGAATGATACTTTAATTAGAGGGTCTCATGTTCATCGAAAACAACAGCCTTGGTCTCTTCAGTTTATTTTTCTCTAAAATCGCTTTGTTTTTAAGATAGCTTGCTTTTTTAAGGGAAAGTGAGACATACGCGATAAATGAAAAACTATAAAAACTGGTTTATTGTTAAACTGGCCCTATCTTCTTTAAAATACGCATATATCATTACGAAATTTATATGCGAATTTAGGGAAATCTTTATAAAAATATAAAAATGATGCAAATCTTCAAATAATTTAACCGTAGTAAACGTGTATGCTTTTTAACCAGATTAACACTTAAGTACATATTAAGAAATTATATATTTTAAAATAATGTCAAAATGAAAAACAACAAGTTAGTAAATTTATTTTAATTTGTATTGCTTTTATTAAAAATACATTACTTATCCCCAGTTCACACATTTTTACTTCTTATTCCCAGGGTATAATTTTTTTCTATTCCCTAAAAACATATACAGATAGTTCCTTAGATATTAAATCACTTATTTTATGTTATAAATAAAATTCTACACATGTACATGGGATCAGTTTTTCCCCAAAGTATGTCAAATTTAAAAAAAAAAAAAAAAAAAAAAAATTGTGTGTGTGTGGGGGGGGGAATCAAGTTTCGTGATTTAAAATTACGTATATATTTATTAATTTAAAAATTTTTGTCCATATTCATTTCGTCTCTACATTTTAACAATCTCGATCCCTCTTCTATTTTTGAAAATTTTAGATTCAATACTTCCGAGAGATTTTGAACTCCTGAATTCTGCTTCGCAAATTCTTTACCTATGAACTTTGCAAAATTCTCATTGTATGCTATTTCCAGGTACCCATCTAACCACGTTAACCTCACTAACAGCACGACAGGTGGTGTCTTTTCTCTCTGCTGTTGCAGGACGGCTCATATCCCGTCAAACTGTGCCTTGTCGACTGCACGAAGCTTGACTGTACACCCGGATGACCTGTGGTTTGTTTTCCTTTGTTCCCATCGCATGTAAAAGCGTGGTTTAATTGGGCCCATGAACATCGCAGTTGGAAACAAGCAAAGAGGCCACGTACTCCTTACGGATGAGTCTTGATTTAACATACAGAACGATCCCTGAAGGGCAATGATTTGGCAAGAGCCACGGACAAGCTATCGGGTGTCAAACATCTCCGAAAGAGACCGCTACAGAAGATAAGAATAACTTGTGTGGGCTGGGTTAGCAACGAATGGCCTTTTACCGACCTTAACGTGATTCCGTCACAGCCGGCCAATATCGCGATGGATCTACAAGCCTCTTGTGCATTCTTTTATGGTTGCAATGGGTACCGACGCGTTATTTATGGACGATAACGCCCGTCCGCGTCGAGCTCGAGAGGTGCGGAGTTATCTGAGAGTGAAACCATTCTACATCTACAGTAGCCTGCTAGGTTGGCGGATGTGAACAACATAGAATAGGTGTGGTATATGTTGGGACGATGGATAGCAAGTCGCAGTGTGCTATCAGGCGCTCTCGGCGAGCTCCGACATGAAAATGGGATTCAAGAATAGGCGCTACCGCCACAACAGGAGATCCACGACACTATTTCCAACTTGTTTCGCCTTTGTATGCATTTCAGCTAGAAGTTATCATATCAGTTTTTAGCGTGATGTTTCCATTACACATTCTTCCGACCCATTTGGTCGTTCGCGATGAGATGGTCGTAATACATGTGTTTTTGCTTTATTGTTTGGTACGTGGTTTAGTAATGCTACACGAACCTCTTGGATAAATTTCACGCATATCTGTTAAACAGTTTTTGTTTTATTTTGTGTTTTGTCTTTGTCGCTTATTTTTTGAGCAGGAGTGTATTTTGTACACAACAAATTAGGCAGTCTTCAACGTATTTCAATTTCGCCCTTATTCGCATTTTAAAAAAAGGCTGCCATTCATCAAGACCACTATTCGCAATAAAAGGCTGCCAGTCATCAGCAAGTAGGGTTAATGCCGCGTTTTTGTAGGTTTTTACCTTTTCTTGATATTGACAGGTAAATTATTATCTACAACTCTTCGCCAGATGAAATTTTATGAATCGGAAGATACAAATTTCCTCTTAGTGTTGAGCCAACCAAAAGATTGCGCGATGTGATAAAGGCTTTCATTAATGGCTTAGTGTGTAAATCTGTTTTACATTTGTCTAATAAAAATGCTATCGGCTTTTGAGTCAATTTTGTAATCTAACAAAGAGAAGGGAAAACTTGAAATTTTCATCGATATGGTTTGATTATAATGTCGGGAAATACATATTTAAGAATATACAGAATACATATACAGCGTAAGTTCAACATAAGCATATGAATTATCGAAACTGCATACTCATTGTGAATCTCAAACGGATTGTGAAATCCTATGTTGTGATTTTTCTGGTAAAGGAAATTTAGAACAATGTCACCAAAACGTGCCTTTAAGAAGCCGCTTACGAAAAATTCCTTAGCACTTTTTTCCTTTTTTATAAGTAATTTTTATGGAATATTTTCATGTAAATTAAATTGTTTTCAAACTAGCTGAAATTGATAAATGTACGAAGATTGGTGTTAATATGAGCTTAAAGTTTTATTTGTTTACGCAAAAACAGAATATGTGTTGTTTAAAAATTTAATTAAATAAAAATGTAAGCCGATGTACTCAGTTTATTACCAGTAAAGAGTATATGATTTATCAGTCAATTCAAAATGGTAATGTATGCCATTGAAATATTTTTTTTCGCGAATATAATAATATTTTTATTGGAATAAAATTTTAAAAAGTCGTCACTTGCTCAAACATAATAAGGTAAGATCTATAAATTAAATTCTGTATGTACTTTCAAAACATCATGCCATTAAAGAATAAGAAAACCAATTCTTTTATTTAGTATTAAATTTCCGCTTTAATATTTTTATGTTTGTAATAAAAAGAAAATGAGACACACAACACAGAACAAGGTTTGTACATTATGGATTTTTAATGCTATTTTTTTCGTAACCTTCATTTACAAGTAGTAATAGGGTATTCATCTTATAATACAAAAACGTATTTCCTCGCGATTCAGGATGGGGATGAGACAAGATGAACGATCACACACGCATACACACACACACATACAAATCATGAGGAACAACAACTGCAACTGTCCACAAAGCATACTCCCTACCTTCAGCATCACTGACCAGAATGAAATCGCTTAAGCAGCAATTAACAGACATTTTTAATTCGTTGCAACATCTCCAGTTTAAACTAAATACTGAGATATCTGTAATGCATTCCCTTACTTCTTAAAATGTGTTATAATAAGGTGCTAGTGTTATAGTTTTCGTGCACAACAAAGCAGGAGCAAAACAGTTAGATACGCATGAAAAAAAAAAAAAAAAAAAAAAAAAAAAAAAAAAAAAAAAAAGTTAAATATAAGGGATGCAAAACTAGGCACACAGTTTGTGAATTTCCGAAACAGATTTTGGGCTCAAAGTTCTTCATTACTTATTTTATATCTCATTTCTTTAATACTTGTTTCAGTTTCCTTATGATTTTGTTTTAATTGTGATTACATTAACTCATTTGTAATTTTGTTTCTCAGAGGTTGTTATCAAAAATAAAGTATTTCCTAGGGCACCCTGCATTGCTGCCGACATGTTTCGGTTCATCAAACAAGGATGGTAAGAAACTGATGTTAATGAAGAACATTTAGGCGAAATCCTGTTTCAGTACAGAAAATAGATTGTAAGATTTTTGGTTGTCGGTCCTAACTGCATTTTTATGTCATTCTTATCCTGACTTCATAAAACTATTTTAATAATCATAACTTCATAGTCAGAAGCGTATTGATACTCATAACAAAAACTGTACAGCTACTTTTGAAAAGCTTAACCTATATATAACAGCTGCGTTTAAAACTACTGAAATTTTGTAATTGTTTAAATGGAGTTTTCAGAATAACTGTATAGGAGCTAGAGGATTTTCTTACTAGCTGCTTGCGAATGAGAGGACAAGTAGAGCTAAAATAAGCAAAACTTAAAATGCAATAAAATAATAATTGCACACTTAAAATGAAGGAAGTAATGGCAATAAGATCATGGTAATCAATATAAAATAGAAATGATTCATACTGCGGAATTTTTTAAAATTAAAATTGTTAATTAGCTGCAGCGGAATAATGAATTTTAAACAGCGAGAAAAGGAAACAGTTTGAAATTAAAGTTACCGACCACAATTTCGAAATTTTGTTTGCGACTTGAGATATTAGACATAGTCAAAATATATATTAATACGAGACTCGGAAATTAGTTCGATGCTAAATAGAAGCGCTTCCAAAGTATAATTCATTACAGTAAATTATTAGTTACTTATTGTAGTAATTAATATTTTTTTAAAAAATCATAAAATCCTTTATAGCTTGACAATATATATATACACGTATATTTTTGGAGATAATTTATGGTAATTTTGTAAAAAAAAAAAAAAAAAAAAAAAAAAAAAAAAAAAACTTTTTTGTAATGTCATATTGATTTTTTAAGTTACTGTACCTTTCATTTTTTTTTCGTCACATTCTTCACATAAATTCAATCAAATGAAACTGAATTTATATCTGAATGAAAACTGAATTTATGAATATATGAAATTATTTATATTAGCGTAATACTAAAAATAATTTAAAATAAAACTCCATACTGTTTTTTATAAATTAATTTGCTTCCTATTAAAACAAAAAACTGACGTAATGTTTGTGACAGGCATGCAAAATGATAGCTTATCCAGCATAATACAAGAAATCGTTTTGTTATTTTATAAAAGATTGACCTTTCTAACTTGCATCAAATTGCCCAAATTGACTTTTGTGTCTGACATCTTAAATGCAAGTATAACAAGTTTTATTCTAAGAATTCTATATAAACTAGAGAAATTGCTTCGATGAGAAAATCAGAATATATTAAACAATCCACAAATAACAAACAACACTGCGCTACATTTCTGCAAGTGAATATATTGCAACGAATTAAAGGTAAAACATTTTATGCGACATTTGCCAACGACCTACACGATATACCCTTTTGAAAGCATTACATCTTTGGAACATTTCGATTAAGATTATGATGAGATCATTCCCCTAAACTCATCATAATGACAGAGTAGGATGTTGCTGTGATGTTGAGATAGGGAGAATGCGTGACAAACTAGACCATCCGGTCTTGCGAAGTTCTCATGCTAATTGCGTACCCCTATTTAGGAATTTACAATGCAGGAAGAGACCCGCAATGCTTCATCTTCCTTTGAGACCATGCTCCACCAAACAGAACTACTGAAGTCTGTTGTTGCAAGGAATGCCAATAATTGCTCAAGATAACATCTTATGCAAAGTATGATAATTAATGGGCATCGTAATCACTTTATTATACACTAATCATGAAATTTTACCGAAATTCGATAACAAATAAAGATCATATAATTACCGTAAACATTTATTCCAGTGACAGTCAAGTTGTGCTGCACAATGTTAAAAATAATTTATTTTTAATATATTTATTGTTTTGAATAATTTGATCCACATGATCATCGTAACACATATAACAGCAAATCCTTTTTTAAATCATAATGCAACGAATAAAATGAAACTTTTAATGAATGTTTTAACAAAATTTCATGATTATGAGTATTTGAAAACATTGCATCAACCTTTCAAAAATAAAAATTCTCATATAGTAAAGAAAATGCTTTGCTTGTTTAACGTTAGATTTAAAAAAAAAAAAAAAAAGATAAATTAAAAGTATATTGATTAAAAATGCTTAAACTACAGCAGAAACATATGTGTAAAATACATTTTCTAAGTGTAAGAATGCAAAAAATTATTACATATGTATCAAGAAATGATAATTAAAAAATAAATTTCGGCTTGAAGTCATACATAGATATTGCATCACAGTATTCCTTAAAATAATACAAACCCAATGTTAATGTCAACATTTTGTATTAAAAAGTCAAATTTTTCAGTTCAGTGTTAATAATAATCTGAAAGAATAAAAATAAAAAAATTAATACTTTTTCAGAAACTGTTTCGACAAATATTTTTAGTCAGGGATTTAATTACAGATTCTGTATGTGATTACGGAATGGTGATTTAAAATTCTTGCTTTTATTTAAAGAAATTGAAAATTATTTCAAAGGAATGATTAGACTTTATGATAATGCATATTTTGCATAAAATATGTAAAACTGGATTCCTTACATATTTAAAAGTATGAGACGTTGAATACCTTGCATATTTATTAAAATTTAGACATTATAATATAAAACGTTATCCCCCAAATTTGGAAAATACTCATTAAAATAATCAGGAAAAAGTTAAAAAAATTGTTGCTTTAATAACGACAATAATAATAATGATACAAAATTGATATAAAAGTTTCATAAACTTAAAAGTAAAATTAGGAATAAAAAATACTGAAAATTTAACAGTTTAGTGTTCAAAAATAAAAAAGGAAGAATTTCTCAGAGTTTAAAAATTATTCTAATACTTAAGAACTATCTAAAAATCTAAAACTTACTCTAACTAAATTTAAACTGAAACATCTTTAAAGATTTAGATTTTTCGCATAAATTTCGAGGGGAAAAACATATATCACATAGCGTGGGTTTTAACAATAATTTAGAAAATATATAGGCAATCCCTTGTAAAATAACAGCACTTTCTACCATATATAGTTTCTGTTTGAAAAAACGAACAAAATTCGTCCCAGGAGCTAGTAGGAGGCGATATGAAAAGCACCGCGTGTTCTGTCTTCCTTTTTTTTCAGTCGAAGGGAACGAACAGAATTCGATGGGTCTCAAGACAAAGGAACACGAGATGAGAGCGGTCTTAAAGTCTTTTATTTTCTTTTTTATATCTCCTTCGGCTCAATGCAAGAGCAAAATTGTCTTGTGCATCGTAAAAGGAAAAAAGCAGGAACTATTTTCGTGAGACTTTTGTTTTTTTAACTTTTGTTCATTGCTTTGAACATTGAGTTTATGAAAAGGAACTAGTTGTAATGCAAAGTGTGCAGCGTGGAGAACCGAATTTAGAAATAAAATGCATCTTAATTTATGCGAGTCACTAATTTATCACCGTATTAATAAAAAAGCGAAAGGTGCTTTTGATAATATTTATAAAATATCTAATTATATAAATTGCATAAGATCTCTGTCACCATAATAATAATAATAATTTTAAGTGCGAAACTCAAGTGTAAAGTTTTGCTTTCAAGTTTTTTTTTTAATCAAAACTAAAAATAGACAAGGTTATTATTTAAAGGTTGTTATTCAAGGTTAAAATTTGTTAACAAGGATAAAAATATATATTTAAAAAATATTTTAAAGGAACAAAGCACAGCACATTAGCGAAAAACCAAAAACATGCAATGCTGAAATTAATTCTGGGTCGACGGTAGGGAGAATGCAACTAACGACACCGAACGACAGAAATTAAAGGCGGCAAAATTTTTAGAATTTATAGAAGCACCTAGCAGCAAAAGTTAGGGATTGGTAACATTTTTAGAATTAAGGAATGAACTGGGTAACACAATTTAGAACCAGCATAATTTTTAGAGTTTAAGAAGCTGTTTAGCAGTAATATCTAGGATCCGCAGAGCAGCAGAATGCTTAGTCCGGGCCTGTATATAATAAAATTTAAAACATCTTTTATTTTATTTCTCAACAAATAACGGAAAAATTTTTTGTTTAATAAATATCGAGAACAGCAACGAAGTTGAGGTACACGAAATTAAATTTCTTGTCTGTTATGTCAAAATAAGATTTTTAATAATAAGATATTAGTTTAATTTTGCACAAGTTTTATACATTTATATAAACAGATCCGGTTTTCTAAAATTATTTTTGCTGCAATGCTCAATAAAATGTATATCATTTAAGCGTCTAAGATGTTACTTTATTACACACAGCTAAAAGATATCAAATTTCGTAACACTGGATGATTTCTTGCAATTAAGAGGGAAAAAAAACAGGAGAAAAGAGCCTACACGAATATATATATATATATATATATACTCTTTATATATATACTCTTTATATATCTATATATATAAAGATATATAAAGAGTCCATTTAATTCTTCCCTGTGGCAGTTTATAAACCTCTTAAAAGGTGATAAATTGTTTGAAAATAATATATTCGGTTCTCCTGTAGCAACGTCGTTCACTTTTAAAGGAATGCGCTCCACGGGTTTTGTAAACGGAGATGCCACTTTCTGAGTTAAAAAAAAAAAAAAAAAAAAAAAAAAAAAAGTGCAGACAAAATTTAGAAAAAATAAATTTAACTCTTGTACTTTTTGCCCAATTCTTTACGATTATTCAAAATTTGATACACCTCATAATACCCAGTAACTGCTTGTTCAGAATCTGGAATGCAACATAATCTTGAGGTTAAAATGTAAACAACTAAAGGAACTAAAGATTCTGCTTTATTACTTACGTAATTATTTCCATAATTATACATATCTATGCTTTCATCAAACAACAGAACTGAATTTTTGTGGCTCATAACATACATAAATTTTATCATCATATCTTTGTTATGAAAGCGTAAGAAAACATAAAATATCATTGAACTCAAATTTTTTAAAGGAGAATTAAATTAATATTCTCAGAATTTTTTCGCTTTACATAAATCTGTTTATAGTTCAAAGCAGTTTTCAAAAATTATAATATTAATGTAATAATATAATATTTCATATATATAAATTGAAATTACTTAAATTTGAAAAAAATATGATATATCAATGTTGCACTTTTAAAACTAAAAAAGAATCCAATGATTTTTTTTTTAAAGTAAATTTCTTAATTTCCTTTAAGTTAAAAAATGTGGGATCTCCTTCTTCGAAACCGGAGCACGAAAGACCATTTGATAAAATGCAGATTTACAATAAAAATACGTCTTTGCTATTTCAAATGACGTCATTGAAGACGATGAACACGCATTTACAAAAAGAAAAGTGATGCTTAGTATCCATGAACCTGATGGTCGAGGTAAAAGGGAAGAAACAAATTTTTACACACTTAGTTTACTATCTCACTTAACCCCAACAAATACCCATATATGGGTGTTAAGAGACACATTTCGATAATATGCACTCATACTAGTCAATATTATACCTTGTATGGTCCGAAAGTTCATAGGTTAAGGTCAAAACTGCTTTCCGTGCTTTACAAAATGATACAAAGAGACAAGAAGTGATGCATTCTTATTCAGTTCTGTGAATACAGTTCCTGGTTGCAATAACATACTGTTCAGGCAGCGTCCTGTAGTGCTGATCAAGTCCTGACGTATGTAACATTCACAGATGCCAGATCCAGTCTTCTAATTTAATTGAAGTTTTAACAACAAGTAACATTGCACGGTGCATTCCATGTAGTTTAAAACTGGAAATGAAACAGTTACAACAGGAAAAGTATCTCCCTAGCCCTCTACAGTCCAGGGGTAGTGAGAGGTAGTCATGAAAATTGAAAACTTTTCACACATATCACATTGATCGCCATGGTTTAAGAACATGGTGGTGTACATATTGCAAGAACAGACACTTAAGACAAAAGATATCTCAAAATATTTAGCAAACAGATTTGAAAGGTTAAAAGAGCCGTTTCTCTACGGTGTATAAATCGATTATAAAGAAAATAAATGTCCATATCATTCTGAGCATGAGGTCCAGTCACAGCAATAGCCTTTGGACTGTAGGACTGCAGTTAAGAATTCTATCATCTCCGTAAAATGCCTGTATCGTTACTTCAGAAAAGTGCTTGCAATATTCCACTTTGACACTTCTGTATTTTAAATTCGAAAATAAATAATTAACAAGAAGTTAAAGCATGTAATGCAATAATTTTTTAATACAATTAGAAAAACACCAGGTATATTTTTTATTTTTGATACTTTTCTTTTAAGTCAGTAAAAGAAGTACGCGACTCATACCTTCTAGATAACGATTCAGAAACCAAACGGCTAAATTTATGACTGTTTTTTATTTGATAGATAATTAGCCTCAAAGAATATGTAATTAATAATAATGTTAAATCAATATTTTAGAGATTATCAAATTTCTCTCTTTATGCATTCGAACTTTAGAAAATTGAATGAACTTAGTAAAAATTTATTTTTGAAAACGTGACACCCTAAATATCACCCGAGCAGGTAAGGTAATGGATTGCAGACTTACTTGTTTTTGACAGATCGCAGGTTGAGCAAGATTTAGATTTAGTCAGTTTTTTAATTAATTCTGATTTTGCAAAAGAATCAAACTATTTCGCTTTACTACAAGATCTACGTAAAATACGCATTGATTGATATTTAATGTAAAATGTTTTTCTACTACGACGTTATATAATTCTCAAAATATTTAATTCTCATCTCCAGAAAATTATACTACTTCATGTTATTCAGTTTTTCAGTTTTCTATAGATAGCAATGTGTAATGCAGTCAAACCTCACTATAGCGAACCCGAATTATAAAAAACTTCCAGCTAATAACGAACGAACTTTTTGATATTGCGCAATTTCTTACATAGTTACTATTTGATATGGCTTTAACAAGCATCCAAGCATGTGAAAATCGAACATAACATTATAGATGTCTCCGACTGAAACGTTTTTGTCATTTTTCATATATATAATATATATATATATATGTGTGTTTTTTGCTATCCTAAATAGTCTAAACATGGATAATTTTAAAGGATCAGTTAAATCATTTTTCAGTTAAAGCTTCCAAAAATTCTGGGGGAAAATATATATCTATCCTGAATAGTCTAAAAATGGATAATTTTAAAGGATCAGTTAAATCATTTTTCAGTTAAAGCTTCCAAAAATTCTGGGGGAAAATATATCCATGTTTAGACTATTTAGGATAGCAAAAAACACATGTTATTTTTTATCATTATACCATTTACTTTGCGTTTTAAACCAAGTCCAATGCAAAGCTGGTGTAATACTCATTCCCAGAAAATAAAAATACATAACAAAGGAAAACTTAGGAAACCATATTTTACTACAAAAATGATTAATCGTAATTATAAATCTACATTTTAGAGGGAGATATGGATTTCGAGGGAATGGTTTGAACCATAATTTCTGCTAGCCGTTAAATTACTAAAATTCGTGTAAAAGTATCGAAATTTGGTGAAACTGGAAACTAATAATATAAATAATAATAATAATATAATTGTAATTAATCTTTAATGTAACCTTTTATAAAAAAAGTAATTATTCCCTTCTTTTCTGAAATACTAATAAGTTCGTAATAATATTAATTTTTTTGTGTGTGTGTGCAATTCATCAATTAATTTTTACTTTTTTTTTTTTTTGTGTGTGTGTGTGTGTGTGTGTGTGTGTGAAATCCTCCGTGTTCCTTTTTATCCGATCTGATAAAGCAAACTAAACTTTCGGACCCTTAAAAGTTCGTTGGAGCCGGGTTTGACTACACATTATTTTCAAACTGATCTCGATAAAAAAGTTAATGTTACTTACTCTGGTTTCTTGTTGAAATTTTCAGTTTTTATAAATCACCGAAAGTTAAGAATTTTTTTATACTTAAAATTAATGACTTTTTCTCTAATTAGAATAAAAAGAACTTTCATGTATTCTTATTCCTCCAATTAAGGATAACGCATCAGGGCTCTTTTCTGTCATCGGGACCAGATTAAAAAATGTGTATATGTATGTGTGCGTGTAGGCATATACATACATGCATATGTGGACTCCGTAAACAAAAAATCAGACAGTTCTATATCTCCCGTTCCATTGGGCCGATTGATGGAATTTAATTTGCAGTTTTTTTTTTTTTTTTTTGTCTCAAAGGCGCGATTTAAAATATATATTAGATTTATATATAGCATTTTTCTAACATAGGTATTTTGACACAAAAATCGGACGTTTTCTGAAATGACATACCGATATTTTTCCATATTTCGATTATGCGACTCAAATTATGGCTAAATATTAAACTTTGTAAAATTTGGTAAGAAACTTACCGAGAAATTTAAAAATTTATCTTGGCACACTTTTTTCAGTTTGCGCCAAGAATAATTCACTTGGGGAAATTTTTAATTTATGGCAACACAGTACTTTTCTTTCTCTTTCATTGCACACGACCAGAAGAAAAAGTGCTACGTTCATTCTTTCAAATAATTTTAACAAATTGCTTAAACCGCATTTGGTAAAATCAGTTATTTTTATGCAGATATGCCTAGAAATACATCTAATTTAAGGCGATGGTAAAAATTTTATATTTAAAAAAAGTTTTCGAAAAACTTACAAAAATGAGTAACAATACAAATTTTAAAAACAAATCAGAAAATATTTGTGAATTTTATTTAGACTGAACCTAAATTTAGAACTGTGGAAGAAGGAATGAAGTAAATTTAATAAAAAAGACGTATTAATAAATATATACAAATTCAATTAACACTGAGGAGCTAAAATTTTGACAGCTAATGTTTAAAAATCTACTCGCGCGATTTTTACAAAACTTAATAGTTGGGCATACATAATTTGAGTCGTAGAATCGAAATATGAAAAAAAAAAAAAAAAAAAAGTATGTCATTAAAAAAAAATCCGATTTAATGTCTGTGTTGAATACCTACGATTGAACAATGCTCTATATAAATCTAATATATATTCCAAGTCGGGCTTTCGAGATATGAAAAACAAATTAAATTTCGTCAATCGGCTCAGTAGAACGGGAGATATAGAACTGTCTCTCTTTTTTGCGTAGAGTGTACAAACAATGCATGCATACATACATACATTTCTGAGTCTGGTTCGCTGGTCCGCATAATAGAAAAGTACCCGAATCTGTTATGTCAAAAAGAGGTCTAGTTTCAAAGCACAGGAAATTTTACGGCTAATTATCCATGTTAATGCTTGGTTTCTGATCATCAGTAATAGTGCTAGGATTTTATATTATTCAAATGCCTTTACAAGCTTTATAATGAGATAAGGATTCATTGACTATAAATACGTTTATCTTTCGCCTGATTAATCTGACAAATATTAAAACTGTACATATTTAAAAAGAAGAAGCTATTATACACTTGAGATGAAAGAAGAATGAAATTCTAGCTCTCTGCACAGTTACGTTATTTATTTAACCGTATGTAAAACATTTCTTATGAAATAATATACGGAAAAAAGTTACGCTTTCGAAATGCTTGATTTTCCTGCGCCCTAAGACCGTTCCTTTAATTTTGAATGCAGCGACAATGTTCCATAAATAGTAAAATTCTAGAAGTTTCAGTTCCTTACTATGCGTGTTTCGAGGTAACATATCCAGGATATTAATTTTCAATTTTTTTTTACTTCGACAGTTACATCGAGTGCCGCCTCGGGCCATAAGCGGCGATTTGGAACATAAGACTGTAGGATGTGGCGGCTCCGAGTAGTAGTAGTAATAGCAGTAGTTGTAGTAGTAGTAGTAGTAGTAGTAGTAGTAATAGTAGAAGTAGTAGTTTAGTGAGTGGTGCATGGAACTTATGAAGGCATCCTCGATACTGCTCTGACAAGGTTTCTTTCTAAGCTTGCAGAAGAAAAATGAAACGGAAGAACACACCACGTCTCAAACACGATGCAAAAGCCACCGTCAACCTCCTCCTATGGAAAGTCATGAGGCAAGAAGCGGAGTTGAATCGTAATAACAAAATAAAACAAAAAAAAAAAAAAAAAGGTCCACTAAGTGGTTTTCCTTTGGTGATGAGATTTTGGAACTTAATGAAAACTATGTTATTGTTCTTATATAATCAGTTTTGAACCCACAGCGAGAACAATTACTGTGTTAGACCGTTGCCTCGTGTCCGCAAGATGGCTGAGATTCGGAAAGCAACGCTTCATAAGCAGCAATCCGATGACTTGCTGTCCGACATGCTTGTCTGCCATATCTTGCGATTATGCGTCAGGAGAGAAGTAACGGTGGCCTCGACCCGGTGGAGTGGTACCATTATATTCAGTTCATTCTTGGGGAGTGGTATTGGGATAGGATTCAATAGATGACTTCATAAACAGTGGCTTTTTTGTCGCCGGACCCTGTCACTATATACTTGTCGTCAGAAGAAATGTCGCAACTCAAGACAGACGAAGACTCTTTCGACTGAAAAGAAAGAAAATAAGGTATTATTAATTGATTTTTCCCTAAGCTGCATTAAAATACTTTGCTTTTGTTTTCAATAATATGCCAATAAAATAAATGTCACCAAAAAACAAGCATGCAGTTTCTTATTGGGTGATTATGAAATTTTCAACAAAGCAGATAATATTCAAAAGCAGAAATCAGAGCAAAAATTTCAAAAAACTTGTAAAGATTTGATATTACTAGATTAATTTAAATTCAAACAATGGCTTGATTGAGAAGTTTTCTCATTCTGAAGATTTCTTTAATCTTTATAGTGTGAATTATCAATGATATACATAATTCGCAAAAGAAAATTCACAAAAACATAACAACTCAATATATCAATAATGACTAAAATGGACAGAAATGAGAGTTTTCAATATACGCCAAAATGAAGACACATGCATTTTTATGAAAGAAAACAAAATAAAATTGAAGAAGCATTTCTTGCTGTCGATTGCTGATGCCATGCTGAGCTTACGCAACATCATTTTTTCATTCAAGAAAATTTAACTAAATCGTTTATTAAATGTGAAAAATATTTCAGATACCATTTATATGAGGTAAATATGATTTGGTGGTAGCTGCGTTTGGCTAAGCATTGTCATTTCTGCCATGCAAATAATGGTAATTTCAGAAAATAAAATGACCTTGAAAATAACGACGCTGCAACTAATTGTACTACAAAATAATATATAACCACTAGAAATAATGTAATAATGAGAATATTGCTTTCTTTAATTATAGTCCGAAAGGAAACAATTTATATTTTATAACAACACAAAACAATTTTTTGTATTATTATTATAAATATAAATTGTTTTATAAACAAAACACATTTTTTGTATCATTATAAAATTTAAGTTGTTTTAAACAAACATTTAATAAGTTTTAAAAAACAAGAATTCTATATAAAATGCCTACTGATATAAAAAATTTGACACGTGTCTGGTATCTGATGTTAAAAAAAAAAAAGTTGTGTTTCAGCAGTAATGAGATACATTCCGATGACATCAGAGATCACGTGACTTATGTACAGCTAATGTAAACAACAAGGTCATTCTTCCTCTTTTTCTCTTGCAGAATGTATCTCATTGACTGAATTCAATAAGTATGCATAAATTTTTATTTTTTTAATATATATGCTTCGCCCAAAATTTCTGTTTTTACACCACCTAAGTTGCATTTCGAGTGTAAGGATAGAGATGTAAATATGTAAGGTGCGGCAATGACTCGGACGATTTGGCAACAGCGCTTGCTTTGCTTTGGCTAAAGTGGAGAGAATGATTCTATCGCCAACTTGTAAAAGAACTTTAAAGCATTTTTAGTAACAATGGAGCTTTGGACAGAAGCTCAACGTGCTAATGCTGTAAAGGCATTTTATAAAAATGGCAAGATTTAAGTGATCGTTTAGCGTGAATTTCGAAGAGAGTTCAAGATTCATCGTAATAATGCTGTTCCATCAGCCTATGCCATCAAGAACTGGGTACGAAACCATCAAGAACTGGCCACTGGTTCGACAGTAAATAAGAGGTGGTAGTGAGAAATCAGTGTGTACACCCAAAGGCATAGCGGCAGTAAAAAAAGAGGTTGATTTTTTTTTTTTTTTTTTTTTTTTTTTTTTTTTGTGGCCCTACTTGAAATCACAAGTGTTCAATTCTCCAGCCCCTCACGCAATCGAGGAGTTGAAACTTCGAATTAAGGAAGAAATTCAACGAATTCCTGGGTAGATGCTGCAACAAGTAATGGGCGATGTTAGCAGAAGACTTTTCGAGTGCGTACAGAGAGATGGTGGGCATCTGAAAGACATTACTTAAAAAAAAAAAAAAAAAAAAAAAAAAAAAAAAAAAAAAAAAAAACACTTTTTATATATATATATATATATATATATTTATTTATTTTGGAAACTAAATGTTTAACGTGTTTTAAGGTATCCGACCTCGTACAAAAGACGATTTTCGGTCAAAATTTCGATTTTTAATTTATTACATTATCTTAAAGAATACATCTTTAGCTATCAAATACAAGTTTTTGCTTGTTGATAGGTTAATTAGAACTGAAGTTATAAGCATTTTTCTGTAATTGAATAAACCAGAAGTTCCAATATTCTGTGCCGGAAGTGAGCGTTTAAATAGATATACCTATTTAGATTTATCATCAAGATTTTGTAAATTATTTTGTAAACCTGCGTACTAAGTTAAGATATTTTGTAATACATTTTAAGAATCTGGTGTTAGTTTTTTGGGTATTCGACGTTGAATGTATGTGTTGCTGCTTTGTCGATTAGCGTTGACAAAGTGCTTGATTTGAAAGCTATGTCACATTTTTGCATCATTTGCAACAAAATAAACAGAATGGCATGCAATCTTCAGCACGACATATATAAAGCGTAACATAATTGTTCTGCAAATTATAAAGAAGCAGCTTCGGGTATGGAAGCAGTTGGTGCTTATCCCCTGTTTGAATGATCTATTACGTTACGAAAGCTGAAGTACACGGAGTGTTTCGAGGATGGGGATTCTAAGGGGTTTTTAATAGTAAAAGATATATATGGTAAAGATTCGGTCAAGAAAGTGGAATGCATTGAACATGTACAGAAAAGGGTTGGTAGTAGACTACAAAAAGTAAAAAACTCCGCTCCTGAATTGAAAGGAAAAGGTAAACTGACTGATTCTTTTATTGATAAACTACAGAATTGGGAATTGCAATTAGAAGTCATGTTTGAAACTTAATTGAGATGCAACAGGTTGTACTAACTGCTTGTTCCATTGTAGCTCTTCTTCGAAGCCAATGCCCTCCTCAATAATCAATGAATTGGTGCAACTATGAATGTGTAATTGCAGAAATCAGAAAAAAATCAGAAACAAAAAAATTAGGCAAAAACCTCTGGTATATCAATATATATTTTGAATTTAATTAAACCTACATATATGGAGTTGCCTACATAAACAAGAGTTATTAAAAAGTGTCTACATGACAAAACTCAAAATGTCAAGGAACGTTTTAATGGCATTTTATTGCAAATTGTTCCGAAAGAAAAATTCATAAACTTGCGAATATTAATGTTTGGAGCAAATGTAAGTGTTGTGTTATTTAATGTTATTTAATGATGGATTTATAGGTTTGCTTGAAGCATTTTCAAGGTTAGGTATGTGCCCTGAATTTTACATTGAGCAGGGAATTCGAAAACTTGATAAAGTGCAAAATCATGACTTTTGGTGGCACTCCACAAGTTTTACAAAAACTCAAAGAAAAAATTATGCTTTGTTCGAAAGAAAAGGTGCAAAGTGTGGGAAGAAAAAACCAAGGTGTCAAGTTACAAAGCAGAGGAATTTTAATTATCAGGGATGCTTTTTTCACTAAGAAATTATATGAAAACTTTAAACTTGTTTTCTGAAAAATGTTTTTTTTTCTGTAAATATTGCCAATGGTAACAGCCATAACTCAAAACTTTATGGATAAAATTTAATGATACTTTTTATATATGTTTTATATAATCTGATGCATGCTCTGAAGCAAAAGATTTTAGAAATATTAATTAGAAATTGAATTGTTACTTTTTATTTTTAGATTTTGGATGCAATAATAGGAAAATATACAGTAAATACTATACATTTTGACATATCTCAAGAATATATGAATATTTCTTAATTATTTTGCTTGATTGCATACAAAACAAGTGTAAACATAAATACAAATTAAAAAAACTGCATATTTATATATACTTTGTTCACCGTGATTGTTAAAGGCAAAATTTAAGCAAAAATTATCCTTTTTTTCATAATTTTTCAAAATTAAAATTACTTAGCATTACGTTTTAAATTGTTTTCACTCATTAATATGCTTATCTTCAAATTAATATGTTTATAGTTAAAATCAAAACCATTTTTAAAAAAATGGTATCCGAACGAGGTCGGATCCTTAAGTGAATTTTAAGTGAATAAAGCTAATCATTCATTCTTGGTAACATTTTTTAAATCGACCGACTCACTGCTGCACCTTGTATTTTCATTCTTCAAACAGAGGTAATTTTAAAAGACTAAGTTCCTAGAGTAAAAGCTATTTGTTTGGCATTTTATGATCTTAAAGACTAAATAATTGATTATGAATGAAAACGTATGGACTTCTTTCTAAAATGGTTTCCGTTGGAGAATATTCCAATGGCATGGAACTCGGAGACTTTTCCAAAGAAAGTTGGCTTTCACTTACATTCCAAAGTAGGCAGATTATTTGTATTATGAAGTTTGTCACTTCTCTTTATCACTAATTGCAATGCTGTAAATGTGTGAAAAATATTCTTGAAATTACTGAATAATAAGCGATCCTCTTATGCCATTTTAGTTGCATTATGCTTATTTCAAAAATTTTATGCCCAAAAATAAAAAAAATGTAACATTTGCCATGAATTGCATCTTCATTACGTTCATTAATTTGAATTCCTTCTTAAGAAACTAGTATTAGTATTTAAAATTACGAAAGTCTTTCCGACTTATAAATACAACCCTAGTTAGTACGTAATTTTAATACTATTAGTATTTAAATTACCTATTAGTATTTTAAACTAGTACTAGCTTAAAATACTAATTAAAATACTAATTAAAATACTGACTAAAAAGTTTTTTTATTCGTGGTTTTAAATTGAGTTTCTGTTTCTTGGAGATGGTACATGGATAGTTTTCTTATTATAAATTATTGGTTCATTACTTTGCAGTTTTAGCGCAAGTCTTAGGCCTTTTAATTACTTATATATATATATATATATATATATATAATATAAAATATGAAACAAAATTATTAAACTTATATGGAATCAATTGGCAATAGACCTTTAAATTGATAAATTTTTATTAAACACATCCCGGCTTCAAAGATACGGGTTGCACCATTTTGCTTCACTCTGCAGCATATTATGTCATTCTTTTCCTGCAATTTCTCTATACTGCAAAGTTTAGCCCAATCGCTGCACAGGATTGACACAAAGACTTTCCGACTAATAAATACGACCCCAGTTAGTACGTAGTACTTTCTTATAAGATGTTGCTTTCCACAAAGGATAATGTTGTCTCTCGCTTCGCCTTTCTTCTCTGTAGTGTAAACTTCATGTACAGAATTTATCGAACGAGTTTAGCATCCCTAGTGTTGTACCAGTTTAAGCAAACGAGTATTTCTGAATAATTGTTCTTGTGCAAAATAAAAATGATGTTTTAATCATCAAGCCAGTTGTGATTTTCGCGCCAGTCGTTATCTAAGTAACAGTCTTCTTGACCATGACTAAAGATTGAATTGGTTTTCATCTTCCGCAAAAATTACGATATCATATATATATATATAATGTTAATGAATAATAACAGTTAAAACATTGAATAAATATTCTGGAAATTTCGCAACTCATAACCTACAGTAATCAAATATGTGCGGAATCCTATTCAAAAGAAAATATAAATTATGGGGAAAAAAAAACTAGAAGGGATTGTTACTTAAATAAATCTCCCAATTAAATTCGAAACCACGTTAACAAAAATAAAATAAAAGTGAAATGAAAATACTCTCAATAGGAAATCTTACTTTGTATCAAATTTTCAATACTCAGTGTAGCGTTTTATTAAAATATCTTTCTAGATTTTTCTTAATTCACTTAAAATACTGTTCTACGGGCATATGGAAACCTTCCAGTTAAAAAAAAAAGAAGACAAAAGAAAAAAAAAAAAAAAAAAAAGGGGGGAAGGGAAATTTTTCTTTAAATACGCATATTTTGGTTTCATGAAGTATTCCTAAACACATTCTTCGAAATATTCTTTTTTTCTCCCCTCATTTCTTCTTCTTATGTCGGTGTAAAATTTCAAAGATATCTAACTGGAACCAAATGAAAGGAAGTAAAAACTAATAAAGGAAGAAAAAAAAACTTTCTTCATTTAATTCTTTGATAATCCTTCACGAAAGAATTTCTCTTTTAGTTAAATAAAAGACATTACACATTATAGTCTCCGAATATTTTCACTCGAAGGAGGGGGAAAAAATTATGAAATCAGTAACTGGAGCAAATTTTTTACCTTCGCCGTTATTAAGAGAGTGGCATTCTCCTGTCTTATTGAAAAAGTGCCCCCCCTTCTATTGGGAGAAGTAGCAATGCGAAGAAAAGCGGTACAACCATGAGTTTTGACTTGACCAACGGAAAGAAATTATGTAACATAAAGAAACAAGAGCTATCCAAAATTTAATGCACTTAAATGTTCAGATTTGTTAAAAACTAAATGTAAACATTTATTTACATACACTAGAATCAAATATAGGTACTAAGCCTTGATTATAAATAATTGCACAAATCACACATTTCTGCAGTAATAATACGTCGAACTTTCTGTTGTAGCACACTCGGCGCGTATTCGATAGATCCAGGAACGAGTCCCGGTGACGGTATTGCACATTCTTCACATCTCCTGCTTCAAAATTACCTAATGACTCATTAGGACTCCTTATGACAACATTAAATGGAACATCTAAGGCAAGTTTACTCAAATTCACATAATACATGGGAAAAAAAAAAAAAAAAAAAAAAAAAAAAAACGAAACAACGAAACTGCCTATGCAGCCTCCCTATTCGAACCATTAACAGGTAAGAAATTGTGTCGAACTTGCTGTTTTGATGCATTCGGTTAGTACTTCTAACCGAAAACTGTAAAATCCAGCTTAAAATTCCAGTGAGGGCCCACAATTTTTTTTTACGTTTTATGTTTACCTCATAGTCTATACAAGTTCTCAGTCTTATTTTTTTTTTGGCACTGGAGGGCTTGATATACGTCAAAACATGAATTTATTTATTAAAAATGTGAAGCTTTTATAAGTGCTTGTAGTTTTCAGTTATTATTGCAATCATTCCTGTAACGACCACTCGTAATAGCCATCATATGCTATAACAACCAACACCAGAAGTTCTCAGCTGATGACACTACATTAAATCCATTTTCATTATAGCGACCGATCGTTATTACGCCAAATGTGCTGTTATAAAACTGCTTTTTGGTGATCTGGGAAAGGGGGCTTAGAGAACCTTGGTTACGTGCGTCTGTTTCCAACAAGGAACTGACTGGACACCCGGCTTTGAGTTTGCTTGTAAAGCAAGTTGCTTCGAATACTGTCGAATATATTCTGTTTTCCAATGGCGGGCCCTCAGCCGCCTTGGCCACTACTAAGGCCAGAAGTGGTGGTCCACTTTATATGGAGGCACCTAATAGGTGGGCCACCTTTGCCTTCTATAAAGGGACGGACAGTTACAGCCATGCCTTCACCAGGATTCGAATGCGGGCCCTTAGTAGTTATCGGTATCGTAGTCGGCTCCGATAACTACTATATTGTCTGAGCGGCATACTGACGAATATGAAAAGGTCTTAGATTTGCAGGATGCTTTCTTTCCAAAACACCAAGCAATCGATTGCATGTATTTTTCATAATATATTGAAATTAGAAAAAAAAAAAAATGACTAAGACTGTTAAAAAGCATCGCATTTGTTCAAACCATTAACAGGTAAGAAATTGTGTCGAACTTGCTGTTTTGATGCATTCGGTTAGTACTCCTAAGGTTGCAGCGGAGCCATTAATAGCTGAGTAGAACGCTGATCATTTATCCTGAATTCGGTGTTTAGCAGATCAACATAATGGCTGCAACGAGATTTCGTAGTTTTTCTCCCTTGTAGATTTGAGTACTTTCAGAAATTCCTACACGAAAGCAGCATTTCTACTAAGGCAGTTAGTTAGCTTTGGCATGCTTTGCGTAATAAATAACACAACCTAACCAGAAAGAAAGCCAGATAAATTTTGAATAACAACATTTTATTTATTTATTTATTTATTGCAAAATTTATATCTGATACATAATAAACTTAAATAAGATTCTTATCAAGTAGGCGCAACAGTCCCCCAACTATCCAGACACAGATACTTAGAACTCCAGTTTTACGAATCGCTTATTCTTTCTGAGTCAAGAATAAATAAAATTAAGAATTTCGTTAATTTATTATGCGTTTTTCATCTCCTTAGTCACTGAAATAACATAAAAAAATAATACAGAGCAATGCATATTTTATAAAAAGCCTACAAAATTTATTTACATAACATACGACATATCCTCCATTTCACACATAAGGCTTTATAAGCATTGATAAAAATGTAATTATGTGTTATATACAAGCCTATTTTTTTTTGGTTCATTCGACGCGTCATTACTTAACTATGATAAGAGCTTTAAAAAAAAAAAAAGTATTGAACAAACTTGCTGACGTTATGGCAATTACCTCCCATGCAAGTAATTTAAGTCTTACGCTATGCGGTGCATTTGCAATTCTATCCACAGCATTTCGATTTGCCTTTCGGTGTACATGAAGTTTTCTTTTGCGATTGATTTTGTTATGGTTGAGGATATATCCTGCCCCCCCAATCTTTTTTTTTAGGAGTGTTGGAGTGTTTTTTTAGGATTTTTACTTCCTTATACGAAGTAAAGGAACGAATTCGTTTCCCAAACGAATTATAAAACTGATTTAAAATGAATTCAGAAGAGATTTTTTTCGTGGCGTCTGTACGATCGTACGCATGTATGTATCTCACATAGCTCAAAAACTAGTAGTCTCAGAACGTTGAAATTTTGTATTTTGTAATATAATTTGCTATAATATGTAGTTGTGTACCTCCCTTTTTGGTTGCAGTGAGCCGCACTAAAAGTATATAAATATATATATATCCACTCTGTTACTCGGTTCGGTGAGCTCAGTTTTTTTTATGCTTATATGTTGGTAAACTGTGCATTTTTCGCTTTAAAAATGATTGAATTATATTGTTCTTATGTTCCGGTTAAGGTTCTTATGTCTTTAGTTAAACTGCATGCGACACTTGTAGAATTATCAACAATTTTAATATTGTTTAAGTGCGGCTAAGCCTAACTTTTCTTACTATAGCAGCCATATTTGTTTACATTTGAAACTTAGCAGAAAATTTTAGTTTTGTGCACCGAAGAATCTGCCTTTTTGCCTGCTGGCCGAATTGCTTGTTTTTGAGCAGAAACTCTAATTTTAATTGTAAAAATTGTTCTTTTAATTGTTTTAACTGTATTTGGTGTTTTATGTTTCTACATCTTTCAATTTTTTGATAAAGATATTTTGAATTCTTATGTATTTTTGCCTTGTTGCGAAGTGAGAACTTAATTAATTGAATGAGAAATATATCTCTAATGAAATTCGTTGAAATAAGTGTTTCGTATTAGCAGAAAATATTGTCACCAGTCTATCTCGTACGATCGTACAGAGGAAAATGACAGAGAGGAGATCGTACAGAGGAGAGTAGCGGATGCACATTAGGTAAGCAGCGCTGAATCGTCTGAGAAAAACTGTTTATTTTTTATTTGTTTAATTTTTTTTATACATCTTTTTAGATTTATTATAGTGTTTGAATAGGACATGTGGCAACGATTAGAGAACTCTTTAGATGTTATAATTTTTTTTTTCATTCCGAGTTATGAAATGAATGAGATGTAACGCTGTTAAGTGAAACTAGCGCCAGAGTATCGCTATGGTAAATAAATATAGTGAATTTTAAAAAAGTACATTTATTCTATTATGGTTTATGCGCTATCGAAGAAGTAGGTTTAATTCAATTCCATAAGTTTAAATGAAATGCAGGAAAAATGCGTATAATTTAATATTCCGTAGAAGGAAGTCATGTGGTGTACACATCATATTTTTTAAAATCCATAATCATAGTTGCAACAAAATATGATAAGTGAAGTCTGCAGATAAAAGACAATCAAATTAACAGAATTTTTTGAATATCCAAATGAGCTGTGATCTTAGTTAATCCGGCTACTTGGTGTTCTTTAATCAACAAGTTAGTTTCAATATAAAGTGAATATAAAGACAGCTGTATTAAAAGAGGGAATAGTTAGTATAGAAATAGAAAAGTGAAAAATGAAATTTTGCGTGACGTCACATTTTTCGCGTGACCTAATCGTTATTAGACTTTTCTTGTATTTGCGTTTTAAAGATTACATGCCATTTGGTGAATAGCAATTTGTAAAATTGACTAACCATGAGCGACCAAAGCAATTAAAGCAGAAAAGTCAATTTATGAACAACAAAGAGCACGCAAGCAACTTGTTAAGGAAACACATATCACGAACTGACCATGTGCATGAAATGTGACAGCAAAGGAACACACAGACAAAAGTGATGAGCAGGTAATTAGTTTCTCTATAAAGAGTTTTGAGTGTATGTGTGTGGTGAGAGGCAATGTTAATAATTATATGCAACGTATGTTAGAATGTTTTCAATCATTACACAAATGGAATCCTTTTTTTTTCCACCTCATTAACTTATACGTTTTACTTCTAGTTCGTTCGCACTTTTTTTTTCGCTAAAATTTTTCAGAATGTCTTCCGTTTATTACATTGAGCCCAAGAACTATAACCGCTAAATTTATAATTTACAGTTTTATACCTTGAAACCACTTAGAAGTGTTTCGCAGAAGTGTTTTTGTCCTAAAGCGTTGTATGAAAACAGATAATATTTTGAATGGGAAATTATTTGGTTTACATAATCTACATTAAAAGTAAACTGACAAAGTTTTAACAACTTTAATTAAACTAACTGACAATTGCCTAACTGACAATTGTCCTAAACTAACTGACAATTGTCCTAAAGCGACCTACGCTTTAGGACAAAGTATGAAAACAGATAATATTTTGAATGGGAAATTATTTGGTTTACATAATCTACATTAAAAGTTAACTACATTAAAGTTAATTAAACTGACAAAGTTTTAACAACTTTAATTAAACTAACTGACAATTGAAAATAAAATATTTTAAAATAAGACAATTAAAAATAAAACTAAATATGAAAGGAACATGTAATATGTGTATGATGGAAGCCTAAGATCTCATATTAGATTGTAAAAAAGATTTGAATGTGGGGAAAAAAAAGATAAAACACATCATATTTTTCATGAGCATACGTTAATGTCATGCATCTCGTGATATTTAATGGTAACGCTCATGATATTAATATCAAAAGATGAATATTTAAAGACAATATTCTTCTCATGGCATCATTAATGTCATTAAATAGACCTTCTAATCGAATGTATGGGACTATCCCCTAACGGGACAGCATATGAACTTCTCATTGGTTGAAAGTACTTTTTAATCGCAAACGTTTAATAGCTACAAATAGAATTAAAAATTTCGCAAAATCCGAAATATAAAAGAAATTTAAGAAACAAATAATTTACCAAATGCAAAATTTACAAATTAACTTTAAGTAGCATACATTAAAGCGAATAAGAACGCATAGCCTGAGATATAAATTGTTTTACTACGTTAAAAATTGTGTAATATATTATTATGTAATATAAGGTTATGTAACATAATTTATTATTATTTATTATGTAAAATGATGAGTTTATTAGCAATATAGAAATATTTCACGTGAAACACTCAAAACTATAATGTGCGATGTAATGTATAAAAAAAATCAGTAGTGCCCTCGCCAAGATTTCCACCAAGAAATTCAGGTGATAAGGAAGGTGAAAAATCTCTTACTAGATGAAAAAGTATACATACTTAACACTTTGAAGACATGCTGGATCTAAGATTTATCAAAATAGCTGAAGACAGATTTTGTGTGCATCAAGTCATGAAAATCATGTGCGACGAGATTTTCCTGACTTGATATACACAAAGGGCTTCATCACAATGATAAAACCAGTCACAGAATATATTTAAGCTTCAGTAAATGCAACTATAGAGCTCTATGGCATTCAATAATTACAAAAACAAAAGATGTCAAGACAAAGTAAATAGATGTTATGTATAATTTAAATAGCCTCGAATGACGATACTGTCTTTCAAATAGCCTAAACTCACATATTTTTCAGATTACAACTTTAAAGGATTTGATGACACCGCTATAAAGACATTGCATCTGCTAAACGGATAATTGCCACACCATGTAATAAAATTTGCTAATGCTTTTGTGGGCACAAATCATTTAACGAAGATATCAGAGTCACCAAGTCTTAGGAAGCTACACAGTAAAGTATTATTATATTGTTGTAATAGCTCGAGAGAAGCTGCTTGCGGCCCATTAACTCGGCTATCTTTGTAAATTTTTTTAAAAAAGCATTCACTAATTTAACTGTTATTCATTATCTAGAAGCTGGTACTCTGGGCATTATTGGTATTATGGGCATTATACAACCTCAAAACAAGATTATTAGAACAGTTTCTGGAAAGTAAAGGTCAAATGAGCCCAAGGCCGACTACACTGATTCTTTTCTTGTCACGGTGTTGTAAATAGAGGGCCCTAAGACTTCCTGTAGTAGACTTACCAACGCCCTTTTTCTGTAGTCGAAGGTGTTGCTCCTTATCACATGACTCCTTGGCTAGTGGCCCACCAGCGGCCGAGCGGTAAAGTCGCTGAACACTGGTAGTTCGGTCCGAGGTTCGAATCCCGCGAATGGGCTGGCTGCATGGGTGTTTTCGTGGTTTTCCCCATGTGCAACGTGTATACGAGCCAGTTTCCCTTAGAAAGTCCTCCAAGAAAGGCATCCCTCCTCTTAGGCAGATAGCCCTAGTGTGCTTTGCCATAATTAAATACACCAAACACCACACCTTGGCTAGTGTCACTATTACTGAGGGAATGCTCTGTTTGTATATAAGACTCAACAAACAGGTTAAGCACTAGAAATTTTTATAGTCCCATAATACAATACAATTGCTGTTATAACGCCTCAACATGATTCAACTTGCTGAACATTTTTAATACAGTATGGTTTTTATAAGTTTAATTTATGGCGAAATGTTCTAAATTTAAATTGAAAGAGCAGTTTAACGTGTATGAAAACAGTAAATTACAAAGAATAACAATTAATTTTATAAAAGACTTTTGCACACTTAAGATACAAAGAAAAGAGGGATTAGGATTATGTATGGAAAATTACGAACACGGTAGTGACTTAGCCCATTTTCCAACAAACCCATTCCATTTCTCTCGCATACCTTTTAAAGGCGGCTAATTGAAAAACTCGGAGCAGAATTAATCAAGGTTATTCCAGTGGAGACAATGTTCGCCAATTAATGTGGGAAAAGGATTTGTTTCCTACGGTCGCCCAATTAAAACTGATCAAAGATAATGCACTTAGGAATAGCTTCTCCGCTCGCTAATGAACAAAAAGTCCCCCCTTCTATCCACCCTTACCATCTCGAATGAATAACTGAAAAAAATTCCTTTCATTAATATTAAAAATTGCCGCCATACATGCGTGGAAAATAAAGCACTTCTCATTTTTTGGTGTTTTTTTTCCACCCTCGCTAAGGCGCTGTCTTTAATTTGGAAGCTGCTTTTTTCTAATCGGGCCCCGTTTCGCATTTAATCAACATACTAACTCATTTTCTTTGAGCCCCCTTTTCCCAGACCCCCTATACCTCCCGTTCGACTTAATTTACAGGTTCTACCTTCTAATCTCGTCTCCCTGAATAAAGGAAGAAAAAAGAGAGAAATTTTGTTCGCAAGGAGAAAGGTTGGCGAAATTGTCTAATTAATTTCAAAGTTAAATTTTTATGGGGAATTTTATGTTTTGCGCGTTAATTTAATAAGTTTATTTTTGCGAGAGATTCTTCTTTTTTTTTTCCTAGTTACCTTTTTAAAATAATTTTTTGAGCTCTTTCTTCCTCTTATATGAAAATTACTCGTTCGAAATTTTCCGTTCAGCATTTTCCTTTGCGTTGGATACAAATTAAAAGAGCCAGGCGTTTTCTTGGATTAAAGATTTCTCGAATGGAATTGGGAGAAGGTGGTGGTGGCAGTGAAAAAAGAGGAAAATTTTAATTTAAAACTATATTAAACCTTGGACAAAAGGCTTTCTACTTTTCGTTTAACCGTTTCGTTTAAGAGCGAAATTTCATTAGCTGCCTTCATTAGCGCGTCCGGTCTTACAAAAACCAATTTCCGGGAATGATTATTAAGAGAGAGGAGTTTTTAGTTAAGTTTTTTTTTTTTTTTTTTTTTTTTTTTTTTAAATGGAGTAATCTTTTTTTTTAAATAGGCTTTTAGAAAAGGGCTTCCTAACATGTTCCAATGACACGGGAAGCGTTAATTTTTTTTCCCTACAATCATTTTGTAAATTACGTTCGTGTTCTTATAACTTTTCACTCTAATTATTTGACTTAATTGTTTAAAAAACTATAATTGTTTAAAAAACCACAGAAGTGTATTAAACTGGGTAACGTTTTCTATAATGATTACTTTAGACTTTTGAAAAAAAAAAAAAAAAAAAAAAAATCAGCGATGTCGTTCGGCCAGTAAACACTGATTTTACAGCTGTTAAAACTAATTTTGATTACTGAACAACTGTTAAACCAAATAAATAGTTAAAGAAAGTAAAGTGGAAACAGTTACATGGTCAAAACATACTTTTTTTTTGCTTTAGTCCTTAATAGGAAACATTTTAATGAATTATATATATATATATATATATATATTTAAAAAAAAAAATTAAACTTACGCTTAAGAACTAAATGGTTTAATTCATTTACAGTTAACCGGTCTAATATGATAATGTACTCAGTTTTACATATTTGAATTTACTTGTATAGACAGTAATGAAATATGTAATTTTTAAACAATTTATTTTTATCATATTTGCATGGTTTTTATTTTCGCCTGGAGGAAAAAATTAATGAACGTGTTAAGAACTAAACGACTTATAATCTTAATAATAAATAAATGAATGTTAAATGGCGAAATTAAATCTCTACTTGGGGTTTAGTGTAGAGTCATTAGGGTTTTTGAAGCAGGAAACGTGAAAAATATGTAATGCCCTCGTCGGGACTCGAACCCTGGACGCTCGAATATTCCTCGAGGATGCTTCGACTTACGCCACGAAGGCATGCGGAAAGAAGAAAGAAAATACCTTATGTCACTTTCAGAGGATCAGAGTTTTTTGAAAGACAGCCGAGGAATCTCTCTTCTTTAGATTGAGAAATTTCTCTGTGTAGAAAGACCTACTACTGTTGACGGCCAACAACAAAATCAATGAACGATAATATTTCAGCCAGAATCTGATTTTTGACGAGAAAAAGGACTGATTGCAAAGGAGTTCTTCATTTTTTTTAACATGCATCATAAATGTAGGAAACGGCCACCTGTAACTGTAACTCTAACAAACGCATATAGATGTACTGTTGCGCCATCTATATGCGTTTGTGCTTAGTGTTAGAGAAGACGATGGCAGTTGAAGGGAAAAAAGTTCCATTCCCCATTCGAAGCTTCTTGTTTTTTTTACTTGTTTTTCTAAAACTGTAAACAAATTTTAGCTCACGTTTTTAGTGTTTCAGGGCTTCTTTCACCTAATGTATACACTTTCCGACATTTGCGATATCTCGTTTCCTGCATAAATACTGGCTAAATATCCAAATGCAGAACTCTGCAAAGAAATCCGCTGTTAAGACCGTCAGATTCGATCAAACCACTTGAATCTAAACCGCAAATATAAATGTTTTCGTGTTAAATATCTACTCCGTATAAGCTCCTACGGTAAAAGAAACCTGACAATGGAGAAAGATTTTTGGTTCAGGCTCCAGTCAAAATCCAAGTCCTTGAACTGACTTCTGACTAAAGAGGAACAATTAAAAGGGCATAGAGCAGCCTCCATTAGCTTTACTTGACTGATACACATCGCGCTTAAATTAGTATGGAAGGAGTAAACGTAAACCCGGTTACAACCTTGGCCTTCGTGAAGGTCCTTTAGGAAGGCCCCATTACAGCGCGTCTCCAGCCTAAGCAGAAATTCGGCACGTATATGCTTATCTATTGCTTTTCCGAACTAGATGTTTTTCGACTAAATAATACATTTAGGTACCGTTGAAGAAAGACTGCAGTGAAATATACTATGTTTATGCAGGATAATCTAGATGGTACGATGACAGAAGACGGCAGTTATGAGTGGAATGGCGATGGGCTACATATTTGACGATTAAGTTAGTAATTTGTTCCAATTACATTTAATTTGTTAATAATTTTCTTTAATTTTTATACCTTACATATCCCCCTTCAAGAAGAAAAAAACTTAACGATAGAAAAGCCTTATTACTAAATTAATTGGCAATAGCCCTTTAAATTGTTAATTTTAATTCAAATATATCCAGCTTCAAGGAACTTTATTGCACCATTTGCGTCATCAATTTCTTTGCAATGCTGTTAACTCTTGCCCAGTAACTGTACAGGATTAAAGCCAAGGAACCAAGCCTATAAAAGCCCTGCCACGATATACGTCTTTTCTTTCTACGCTTGCTCATGTTTAATAAACCCACGTTTCTTCGATTACCTGTACTCTCCATTATTTAAGATGTAACTGCATATAAAATCTTTGACAGATTAAAGGTTCTATATATAGCCTCAAACAAACTTCAAGAGCAGAAAGCAGAAAATGTATCAGTAAAATAGCACAGTACGATACATTTCATGAACAGATCTTTAAAATATTCATAAACGCGTGCATTGTAATATGTTTTACACACATAGAAGATAATTATAAAGTATAATTCAGAAGTTAAATAAAATCTTAAAAAATGCCCTAAGCTAAGTAAAATAACTTGAAAAAAGAAAGAAAGAAAAACTTAGAAGATTTAAATTCTAATGTTGCATCAGAGGGTTTGTTAAGCTTCTTTATGATCTTGCTGAAATCGCAGTTACCAGTATACTGTTTGGACTCACTCCTACTAAAACAACTTTCTCTCTCTCTCTTTTTTTTTCTTTTGTCTATTTAACTTTATTATTAAATATCGTTTTCTTCGCCCTTACGTCACATAAAATTCAACAGCAAAGACACAAACGTATTAAGAGCCCATATTTTTAGAATTCTCGATAGACTGTTATGTGTTACCACACATTTTTGTATTTTTTCAGTCTTTTCTTAGCTCATCATATCAGTGTTAAATTTTGTGAACAAAATGACTTACATAAATTTTGTTTCGCCGTTTTAAATTTATTAAAACATTATTTTCTACCCTATTACGCCACATAAAATTCAACAGCGAAATTCGAAAATTTTTAACAGCAGCATATATTTAGAATCAATGCTGAGTTTTCTTAGTCATCTTGACTTACACAACTTTAGACATTTATTACGAACATTTAGGTTTTTTTAAACTTTATCTGTTAAACATCACTTTCTTCGCATTTATTCCGCATAAAATTCAACAGCAAAATCATAAAATATTTAAAAGTAGCATAAGTTTAGAATTCTCGATAGAGTGTTGACATACAGTTTCTAATATTCCCTATATTACTTCTTTAAAAATAATACTTGGTTTTAACATTTGGTGGCAACACTCTTTTATACGTGTTGTCATGCATTTTTATATATTCTCTATATTGTTTCTTTAAAAATAATGCACGTTGATAACATTTGGTAATGTCTTTTTATTTCAAAAGTTATACGGATAAAAAAGTGAGGGTCGAAATCATCTCTGGTGATAAAAGAGTCATCTAATTTATAAATTCAAATTCATAAAATTAAAATTATCATTTGTGTACAAATAATAGATTAATTTTTTAGATCCTCGTTCTTTAAATAAGAATAAAATGCATCGACGTTTAAGGGCAAACGCAACCAAGAAAAAGAAATCCATATGAAGGGGTAATGAAACTTTTGAAATAAAATTAGTAGTTTTATGAGAAAAATATTCAGATCACCATTTGTGAAAAGGAGAATATGATGAAATTACGCATTATGGCAATTTTATACGGCAGTTCGCAGAGAAAAATCATACTCCAAATCTTAATTTTGCAGATGGAAGACATTTAAACAAATAAAAATTACCAAATTAGCATTCTTTGCTAATCGTATATTGAATCGAAATGTATATGGAAAATCACACTCAGTGTGAGATGTGTTAAAATAACGTTCTGCTCAGCACAATGTGCATTATAACACCACATTTCTTAATCATAATGCAATCTTTCAGGGAAAATGGAAATTATTTTTCGTAAACTAATCCAAACATTGGCATACGGCAGTTAAAGGATTAAAGGAAAGCGAAATGCTGTAAAATAATTTACCTGGAAAATTGAGGCTCCGTATGGTGTCCTCCAAGCGTTCAGGAGGTTATCTTTTCCCGTGGACACGAACCATTTGCCGCAGGACGCGAATTTCAACGATAAGACGCAGCTCTCATGAAGATGAAGTTGATACTTATCAGGTTTACTGCAGTGCAGGACCTCAACATTACTGCTCTCCATTCTAAAGGAAAAATGGAAAAAAAAAAAAAAAAAAAAAAAAAATTGCTTTAGCAACAGAAAATAAACCTCATCTCGTTAATAAACACTTGAAACTCTATGATTTAAATTGTCATCGATTAAAGAGTAGTTTGAATAAGGAAGAATTCCTGAACCAGTATTTAAAGATGGACTAATATTAAACTCAGTTCGCGTTTAAGTGAGAAAGGGTCCCTTACCCAGCAACAACTGATTAACATTTTACAATAAAGTTTGAAGCAAAATATTTTAGCAAAACTTTTTTTTTACTGATGGTTATTTTTCAATTACAAATTAATTTGTGATATCAGACATTTAGAACATCATGATTTTTCTTACCTTTTATAACTTTATATTCATAAAATAACATAATTAATCACTATCAAAAGTTAATGTAAGTATCGGGTTGTCCGGAAAATAATGCCGGTTTTTGCAACTGTTTATCTTTCCTATACATTTTTAGCAACAAAAATATTAGGAATTTCATTCATTTATATATCTTTTTGAAGTTCTAATTTGGCTCTATATTTCTGTAATAATCATTTTGTTTCAAAATTACTTTGAACATATTTACTCGGTGTTTTTGTTTAGATGTGAAAACGGAATTTTCGGAAAATTTACTTTTATGAGTACAATCTAGGCCACAGCGCAGCACAAACAGCTACTTAACAAAATATGGGGCGAGAAAAGTGTTAATGAATTTACAGTTCAACGGTGGCACCAAAAGTTTCGTCGTAGAGAATTTGACCTGGAAGATCAAGAGCGTAGTGGACGCTCTTCAGCTGTTGATGACGACGATTTGAAGACTTCAGTTGAAACAAACCCTTGCATAACTGTTCGAGAGCTTACGGAGTAGCTTGGCGTAAGCAAAACAACGATTTTTGATCACTTAAATCGTATAGGAAAGTCAAAGAAGCTCGATAAGTGGATGTCTCACGAATTTAGCAAAAATAAAAAAAAATCGCCGTTTTGAAGTGTCATCTGCTCTTCTTCTCCGCAAGAAAAACGACCCCTTTTTTGATTGAATTGTTACGTGCGATGAAAAGTGGATTCTCTTTAACAACTGGCGACCTTCGGCTCAGTGGTTGGACCGCGGTCAGGCACCACAACACTTTTCAAAGCCAAATGCACCCCAAAAGAAAATTATGGTGACTGTTTGGTGGTCTGGGCCGGTCTCATCTACCACAGCTCCCTAAATCTGAGCGACACGATTGTGGCAGATAAGTACTGTCAGCAAATCAACGAAATGCACCAAAAATTGCAACGCATGTGCTCGGCATTGGTCAACAGAGAGGGGCCAGTTCTGCTCCACGACGATGTTCGGCCGCACGTCGAGCATGACCCTACAGAAAATTGAACGAATTAGGATACGACACTCTCCGTCTTCCCTCATATTCGCCTACGCATTAAACAAATTTATCGGGTCCATGTGCATTGAGGATCATGTTGAGAAAATTTTATTCTCAATTTCCTTCTTCCAGAAAGGCTTATTAGAGAACTCAGAAGGATAAGCAAGCATATTTTATAATAAATAGGGTGAGTTAAAATATGGGTACACTTATGAAATAGATGCACTGTGTTAATATACTACAGGGAAATAGTGAATGGTATAGTAAATTTGACCCTCGATTTTTATTTTTTTTCATTTCAAAGGAGAGTCAAGGGCCGTATTTACATCATTAGTTAAGATGACGCTAAATATGAAACATCTAATTACAATGTGCAGCATGGGCGATTGCATACCAGAATAATAATAAGAATAAGCCAGAATAAGCCTGTGAGATAGATGAGATGAGATATTAGTACCACTGTTGAAGTCAACTGTGAAAACAGAAGGAATGACTGCTTTCTGAGAGAAACATTTAGAAAAGAAAACTCTCTAGAAGCACTCACAGTAGCACTGATGCAGCGACATCGACCTACATAAAAGTAAAATAATCGTGGAAGAATTTGCTAATACATCACAAAAAAAAGAGATAAAGTGAGGTTATTGGTATTATTGTGAATTTCAGTTTTAAGAATTGATTTTCCAATGCCACTGCGTTACTTCTCGTAGTACTGTCATCAAACGATACGATCACGCGTGCAGCCATCTAGAAGAATAAGTTTTCTCCACATTCTCCCGAAAGTGACCAAAAACGATGAAAGTTGAGACTTGATCAAAGCTGCATACAAATATCCAGGGTTCTTGGAAGCTATCAGAACTGGCAAGACAAAAATTATGCGACGCAATGTATAAGTAGTGGTCTTGACATCAGAAATGTGTATGGTTCATTCTTTCGATCTTTTTCTCATCCTCTTACGTTATGCTCATTATGCTACTTTATCTCCACATGCTATTTCATTCCACGTGTTTGTTCTTTACTTTATCATCATCATTATTACCATACTGCATGCAACCATTCGACATAGTTAAAAATGTCTTTAATTTATTTTCGAGATTAAAAATTATATGTTTTTAAGAAACTTGGTGATTTAGAAGCCAAATAATTATTTCTTCTTAACATTATTCCTAAATTTTCTAATAATATCTCTAACTGATGTAATTCGTAATACACCTATACCATTCATACTGCATATCTAATTAAAAATTGTTTTGATATTGAAATACAGCTATGGCTAAAGAAACAGATATATTATTTATTTATTTATTTGAAAACTTAAGAACAAAGTCTGTTTAGCATTCCAAATTTATGGATAATGTGTATTGTTTGGACTTTAGGGATATAATTCATTGAGACTATAAGTATATATATTAATTATTGGGCTGTTTCATAACTACATATACTGAGTAGTGGGATGTGTTTTAAGTACATATACTGATTATTAGGCTGTTTCCGTATAGCGTTTTTCTCTAAATTATCCAAAAACTGCATTGGAAAAAATACTTTAAACAGAAATAACATTTACTCCTTAAAAATGATCCATAAAGATGTGTCATTCTTTTTTTTTCAACTCTGAAATTTCTCTCCAAATGATTACTTTTCTCATGTAAACTATTTAGAAGAAAACTGACAGAGCATTCATTGCAACAGCGGAGAATTACAAACTACTATTTTAAGACTCACACATCCGTGGATTATTAATCAGAAAAATTTCAAAATCGGTCAGATGTTCCCTACAGAAAGTTTTTGCAGCAATACAAAATGCCAAAAAAATATTCCCGAAAGTAGGGGTAGGACTTTTAAATAACTTTAAGCAAGAAAAGAATACTTCTCCGAAAAGTCAAGAGGGAAGCCACTTTTATGTGCCAAAGCACTTCAACGTGAAACTGACCTTAATGTAAGTGCCAGAACAATTTGAAGCACAATGGCGAATGAAAAAGTATATTCTCGAAATCCAAAGAAAGCTCCGTTTTTACAAAAAATACATATCAAAAAGTGTACGTGTTTTACCAAATTGTACCATGTCGAAAATGACACTAAAAATCGAATAAATAGTGAAGAAATGTGGTCTGGAGAAATGAAACAAAAATTAATTTGTTTGGAATATAAAATGACATAATAAAAAGCGTTAAAGATGAAGGTGGCAGTATGTTGTTGGTGCTGTTTTCCTGGTACGACGTGGACCCAGTGTTTCAGATATGACATCATGTCCAACAGGTGTAAGCTGATATCTTAGAAAACACAATAATATCATTGACAGACGAGAACATTCCACTCTGCTCATGGCTCATGACTCTATCAACAGTTCTATCAACTCATGCCTGTACCAATGAGATAATTATTCGAAGCATTCAGCAAAGCCAACGGAAATCTAGTTCGAAGGAAACAGAACTGATGTTCCGGCATTGCCCTCTCAGACACCGGACTTGTTGAGAACATACGGAATTAAAAAAATAGAAAATTTAAACAAAAGTAATTTGTATTTAATTTTATTGAAACTAAAACATTATCATCCATCAAATTGGAGGAATTATGGAGCGCTGTGCAGGATGCGTGGAGTTCTATTCCTGTTCAAAAAAGTCAAAAATCATTTTCATAATTGCCTACATTTCACGCAGAATAATGAAGTTGTTAAAGATAAATGTTTTGCAACTAAATATTTATCGGTCGGATGCAAAACTTTTTGTACTAAACACAGCTTTTTGTTTTCAGTAAGAAGGTGTTTCTAGTGTTTTGATCCAATGCATTTTTAGAATAGATCAGAGAAAACATTATGGCATAAGAAAGCTAATAATGTGATTATATCAGAAACAATAAATTATATCATTATACACATTACCCATTAATTAAAAACTTTCAACAGTCATTATTCTTAAATTAAAAAAAATAAAAGGCATTGCTATTTTTTCACCATAACTGTGGTTAAGATGTTTCGTTACAAAGAGAGTACCTGAAGAAAAATTTCAGGCATTCTGAAGATTATAAAATTATTTAGAATTTCTCTAAAAAGTACATTGAAAAATTATGTACACTGCGAGGGAAAAAAAAAAAAAAAAAAAAAAAAAAAAGACAGTTCTACTGAGCCGATTGACGAAATTCAACTTGCGTTTTTGATATTTCGAAAGCGCGACTTAGGATATGTATTATATTTATATATAGCATTGTTCTAATATAGGTATTTTGATACAAATCGGACTTTTTCTGAAATGGCATGCAATTGTTTTCCATGTTTCGATTCTAGGACTCAAATTATGCCTAAATATTAAATTTTGTAAAATTTGGTGCTAAATTTACGGAGAAATTAAAAAAAATTATCTTTGCGGAATTTTTTCAACTTTTGCCAAGAATAATTCACTTGGCGAACTTCTTAATCTTATGGCAACCTATTTTCCTTTCCCTTTTTCCATTCTGCATTAGCGGGAAAAAAGTTACATCGTTCCTACTTTCAAATAATTTTAACAAAATGCGTAAATCACATTTGATGTTATTATCGCTTTCAACAAATATGCCAAATTGCAAACGCGCCAATATATAAATTCATGTGTATCTTCGGAAAATTTGAATAAAAAAGTCTAGGTTTTTGCAGGTATTCTTACAAATACATCTTCTTTAAGATTGTGGTAAAAATTTTATCGATTATCATTCGGAAGTTTTTTTCGAAAAATTTATAAAAATTATTTTAAAATACAAATTTAAAAAATAAATGATAAAAAATGGGCGAAGTTTATTTGAAATGAACCTAAACTTCGAAATGTGAAAGGAAGAATCAAATAAGTTTAATAAAAAAAAGAGAGATTAATAAATATATCCAAAATTCAATTAACATTGAAGAGCTAATTTGTTAAAAACTATTAATGCTATTTTTACAAAACATGGCAGTTTGGCATTATTTGAGTCGTAGAATCGACATATGGAAAAAAATTGCATGTTATTTCAGAAAAAGTCCGATTTTGGGTCATATACAACATATATTAAAACAATGCTATATATAAATCTAATATATATCCTAAGTCGCGTTTTCGAGACATAAAAAACGCAAGTTGAATTTCATCAATCGGCCCAGTGGTACGGAAGACATAAAACTATCCTCTTCCCCCCTTTTTTTGTGAAGTGTACGACAAGATAAGCAATTAGTTATGATTAGCTTAAATTTATGTTAAGTATACGAAGGTCAGATAGCGTATTTAATTTTTTTATTTTAAAATTTTTATATACTCCCCTCAAAATTTAATTTTTTTTGGAAATGTTAGAGTATTTCAAACAGTATTGACTCAAAGAACCCCTAACACCTTTTCTGAACTTCTAAAGCTACATTTTTTATGGAAACCTAATAATAATAATGAATGTTAAAAAAAGCATTGGAAATACTCGTATATGAATTTTATTGCACGATATTAAGAAAATGAAAAGAAAATAATCATTACTTCATTACAAGTTTACTTTAAAAAATAGATTTTATTTATATTATTAATGGTAACTAGAAGAACAGTAATGAAATGTTTCATTTAATTATCTTTCTGAATGGCTAGTCTGCAGGCCACATGTTAATAAAATATTCTTTCAGATTTTGAGTTTAATTTGCGGAACTTCTAGAGATTTTACTTGAAACCTCTAAGCTTCCACAGAACGCAGTTTGAAGACACTATGTTAGACTGCAATTTGAAATTTTCAGATCGCATATTTTTACATGACTAATTTATAAAAGAATAAATTATAATCATGAAAATTAAACAACATTAAAAATAAAACAAATAAACAATAGAAATGTAATTAATACATGTGAATTAAAAAACTTTGCGTTTGGTAGACTATGCAATTTTACTATTATAGTTGGCAAGTCTCATGAGTTTTAATTAAATCCTTTTAATCCTTCTAATGAATGCCTTACAGTTAAACGGTGTAACGGATTACTTTATCTTTCAGTTACAGTCTAAGACAGATCATCATAACATAATTAATCATAATGGTAAGCATCCGAATATACATTAGAATATTACATTAGAAATATCTGAATATTACATTAGAAAATATACATTACCCGACTGCAAGCCACTCTCCAGTTGGACAGTAACCCAAAGAAAATATTTGAGAGGTAAAGTCGTGTTGCTGTAACTGACGACCCTACAAATAAAACAGCATAAAATTAGCAGAAACATCTGAAGAAAAACTTCGTGTTACAACTCAACACATAATTTAGAAAAACTGCTAAAACATGCTGAAATGCTTCAAATGAAGGGCAAAACAGACATTCATTTTGAATGATCATGTTTTCTTCATTACATAATGATTTAAACATGTTGTTAGCTTAACTGAGTTGAATAATATGATGAATTTTTTATTATCTACATCTAATCGAAAAATTTAATCGCTTAATGAATAGTTATGTAGCACATCAGATCCAATCGATTTATCCATCAAACTAAATTAAAAAGCTTTCCATACTTATTGCATCAAAATTTCGTTTCTTCACGTGTAGTGAACAGACCGACTCTGATTTGGCAATAGAAATAAATAAATAAATAAAGGGGGGAAGAAGAATGAAGAAAAAAAAAGAAATAGAGATTTACCTCTCTTAGATCCCACGACCTCACTGTGTTGTCCAGACCTCCTGTCCAGAGTTTTGTGCCATCACTGGAGATGTCTATGCAGCTCGCGCCGTCTGTGTGACCTTGGAATTGCCTGTATTAAAACAAAAAATAATAAAACAAATTACCAATAAATATGCGGGGAGAACATTTGTGGAAAACTGAAGAACTAGGTAATTACAGAGCGTAGAACACTCCATTACCTGACTAGATTATTATTATGGAGGTCCCAAACAGCTATATTGCCGTCGCTACAACAGCTGAAGCACACTTTGGAATCTGGGCTGATGGCCAGAGCGTAGCAAGCGGGAGCGCTGGACGTCAGTTCCGATTTGATACGTGGCGTAGGCTACAAAAGAACACAAGTATGTAATTTTCGAAAACTGAAAACAATTCCCACATCATGTTGATTAGAAACACAAAGGCCGAGAAATAAGAAGACAGATACATCATTAACATTGCGCATTTTTTTGAAAATACTATTCAGGGTCTTTAGAGAGAATAGTAATAGTTATTTACCAGAGTAAATGATTAATTGGAAAATTAACATGGATTTTACGTACTAATTTTATTAAATTCTCATAAAATATCATCGTCAACACAAATACTTCTACGACTCAGCTGCGATAACATTTATCAAAACATTTCAGAAAATTCTATTTCATTTGATAACTTCTAAGTAACCGTTACTTTTGCTAGAAATATGGAATATATCGACAGGATCACGGTAACAGAATGTTAAAAAGTATTTCAGAACTCTAAGACTTTCACTATTTAAAATCTAATGTTACTGAAAGCTTATGAGATACTAACCACAGCTAAGATTTGATTAATCGTTATAGCTATACTAAAATACCACTTCGCGCTATCAATTTTCGCTGATTTGATATAACAGATTTTTTCTAAATCTCTTTCCAGAAGATTGCCATAATCGGTTATAAATTGAGTGAAACTGGCTACTATAATTGATTATAAAGTAGCTATAAATTGGTTCGAAAACTAGTCATAAGGGGCTTATAAATTGGTTATAACAGATATAACCAAGATAAAATTATATATTGAGCTGATAAATATCGAACTGATTCATTACAATAAACACTATCCAATAATTTCCAATACCCAATAACTATCCAATATCCAATAATAAACACTATCCGATTATAAATTGAGTGAAACTGGCTAATATAATTGATTATAAAGTATCTATAAATTGGTTCGAAAACTAGTCATAAGGGGCTTGTAAAGTGGTTATAACAAATATAACAAAGCTAAAATTATATATTAAGCTGATAAATATCTGACTAATTCATTGCAATAAACACTATATAATAATTTCACTTGTAGAATATACACTTTTTTGACTGAATGATTGAGCATTTTTAATTACTAGGTTCGATAAGGTGTGCTATTTTATCTGACAGCTCACACTCGGAATAAAGTTAACCCGAATACAGAGAGAAAAGTACGAGTGGTGCACATCCGCTAAAGAATATATTTCGTAAAGTTACTTTAGCAGAAAAGCTCTTATTATTAGAAATATGCTAATAAATGAATGCGATGAATAAACTGATCTTTAAAACTTGTATTTATTTAGGTCATTTCCATAAAATTGTTTTAAGATCTCCCATTTCGACGCAGAAACAGCTTTTTCAAAGCAATTTAAAAAAAAAATCTGATGTGTACACCACATGACTTCCTCACACGAAAATTAAACGCATTTTTTCTTGCATTTCATTTAAACTTATTGAATTGAATTAAATCTACTTCGCCGACAGCGCATAAACCACAATAGAATAAATGCATTTTTTAAAATTCACTCTAGTATTTGCTTACCATAGCGACACTCTGGCGCTAGATTCACTTAACAGTAGTATTATATTTCGTTCATATTATAACTCATAATGCACAAAATTTATATCATTTAAAGAATAGAATTATCTAATCGTTGCCACATGTTCTATTCAAATACAATAATAAAGCTAGAATGATGTATAAAAGAAATTAAGCAAACAAAACAAAAAAGAAACAGTTTTTCAAAGACGATTGAGTACTTCTCATTCAATTAATTCAGTTCTCACTTCGCGAGAAGGCAAAAATACATAAAAACTCAAAATATATATATTAAAAATTACGAAGTAAATCTTAAACACTTATATCCTCGAAAAAATTCCAGAAAGGATTAAGCATGATTTAATTCGCAATAATAAATGAAGGCGTTATCTCTGTTGTTGCGAAGCTAAGTTGCTCTAGATTGGCAACAAATCCACTAGTCTCTTGTTTCAAATGTAAACAATCAATGGCCGCCATAAAAAAAAAAGCTTAGCGGCACTTAAACAACTTTAAAATTGTTGATAATTCTAAAAATATTGCATACAGATTTACTAAAGGCATAAAAACCTTAACCGGAAGATAAAAACAACATAATTCAATCATTTTTAAAGCAAAAAATGTACAATTTACAAACATATAAGAGTAAAGGAACTGAGATCACTGAGCTGGGTAACAGAGTGGATATATATATAAATATATTTATATACGTTTGGTGCGGCCGATTGCAACCAAAATACGAGGTGCACATCTGCATGTTATAGCAGTCCTATATACAAAATTTCAACGTTCTGAGGCTACTCGTTTTTGAGTTATGCGAGATACGTACGTACATACGTTCGTACAGACGCCACGAAAAATTCTCTTCAGAATTAATTTTAAAGATTTTAAAGATTTTAAAGATTTAAATTTAAAGGTTCCTTATTTTTGTCGGAGGATCTTCGAACGAAATTTCCTAATAAGATTTTAATGATATCTGGAAAAAAAAAGTTTTTATCCAAATTTTTGTCAAAAGCGAAAGAACAACACCACTGATCAAATCCTTAATTTTATTACAAGAAATTATCATATATATATTGTTATGAAATGCCCAGCGGTACGAAATGCCAGGGTTGCCAGATTCGGCGAGAAATAGCCCATTTGGCGATATCCCATGGACGGATGGAGAACATTCTGGAACGAATTATTACCTATTTGGCCCAGAAAGTTCTCGAAGGCATGCCAAAAATCTATATAAACACCGCCTGTACGCGGAGTAGCAGTATAGTCTAGTGTCGAGTTGGTCGTCGACTGTATCGCGGGTTGGTGCATCGACAGCGTGCACCGTGAATGCATCGTCGAGTGTGTCAGGAGTTTTATCGTGAAGAGTATCTCGAGTGTGTTGAACTCCGAAAGCAATCGACCGAGTCGGGAGCTGTATTTAGTGTTTTGCCGCGAAGCTGTCTTCACCGTTATAGCCGGATAGCCTGAAGGCTGTGTTGCTGATTGTTTCAGCCCAAACCAGAATGTTACCAGAATATCGTAGTTTTTCGAGACTCTAAACATGTCTATGGAACTCTCCTGTGAAATACTGGCGAATGAATTGTGTTTTCATTCTTCATCAAGTGTTGTCGTCTATCACTCCTAAGACACGAACTCGCACAAATCGGTTTGTGATTAAAATTGCTACACCAGAAAGGAAAAAAAGAAAGAGAATCTTATTTATTAAAAGTATACAGTACATTTGGAGGAAGACATGATTTAAATTGCAGGTGGTTTGGGGTACACAGCGTGTAGAATTCAGTACGCATAGCTGCCACCGTTATCAGCAATAACAGCTGTAACCCGGCTGGGTATCAAGCCGAATTGAGCTTGGATAACAAAATATGAGTACTTCATTCGATGCAGCTTCAACTATTTGCCAGAGTTTATCAAGCGTAGGGGCTTGCGAGTGATGGCATGTCAGTTTCTCAGTAACCCATGACCAGATGTTATGAAAGGGTGAGAGATCTGAAAGACATACTGGCCAGGGCAACAATCCTGACCTTCTACATCGAAGAAGGACAGCATGGGCAATACTCGGTCGTGCATTATTTTATTGAAATATGGCGTCACGCAGGATCCGACGATAGACCACAGCCACAGACCAACACACCAGAAATGTAACGGCGGCCGTCCACCTTACCGGGTATGCGAACAAGAGGTTCCCGGGATGTGTACCAAATGGCACTCAATACCAGATTGTCAGTTCCTGGGCCCATATGAGGATAATGAATGAAAGCTGGCAACATTCGTTCTGCTTGGTGCTTCCATGGATACGTCCATCATGATGCTGTATGCAGAACCAGGATTCGCTTAAAAAGACGTATCCAGTGTCATCGTTCTTCGCACCACTGTAAACGCGCCTGGCTCTGCTGCAGCATTAAGGAAAGCGGCAATACTGGTCGTCGTGCAGACAGTCCGTGGTGCTGCAGACGTCTTTTCACTGTAAGTGCGAACATTTATCCTGCACATGAGGTAAATTCCTGACTTAGGCTACGTGACTTGGCTCTACGATCTCGCAAGGCCAAGAGGATAACATATCTGTCCTCTGGGCGTTAGTGGTCCAAAACTGCTGAGGTCCTGTAAGGCATTCATTATGCCCCTCTTGGACCCATCATATCCATAGTCATGGAATCCCGCCCAACATAAGCAGTAATATTGTGGAACTATAAACTACTGTCTCGATAGACCAGGATATTGGTGCAGTTGAATTCTGACAAGTGATGGTAGAAATTTCTTCTTCTTATACGAGGCATGACGCAACCTGTACACGAACAACCACCGTTCGAATGAGATTTCCAAATGAGAAACCTGTTGTCCAGTCTCCCCATTCATACTCAATATAGGTGCATTACATATATATATGTCTTTTTCAAATTTTAGCTTATATTTCTGAAAAAATCTAAAGGAATTGACATTAACGTCGGCAAGTGTTATTTTTCTCCTCAGCTTAAAAGGTAAAACATATTGCTTCATTGAATTCAACGATAAAATCTGAATTCAAAGAAAAGAGAATAAAAAAAAATATTTTATTGAGGAAACATTTGCCCTATTTTAGATTTCTTAATAACAGAAATCTGCATTTCTTAAAGTTAAAACCAAAGAAATCCGTTTTCTTTAGCCTTCTTATGCTAGCTGTCATAGGTAACAAGTTTCAAATGCCCAAGAAATGTGGTATGTGTTTCTTTTACTCTGTACTCTACTTATTATTCTTAACTTTAGAATTCCGGAGATAATTAGATGATAACAGAAAAAGGATTCTTCCCCTGTTACATTAATTTGTTGCAATAAGTCTTGCTGTTTGAATTTCACAATACATTTGAGAGATAATAAAAATCTCATTACAAGTGCTATTTCATTTTCCAGAAGAAAAGTTTTGCAAAGAGAAATATTTCATTATCATTTCAAATATCATTTCGTAACTTTTCTTTCATTTCCATTAAACAGAATATCATAAAACTTCAAAATTTGAACACATTATAAAGTCATACCACTTCAAATTAGATAAAGATTTTTAGAATTTTTAATCTTTGCGAGAAAATAAGCATCGCAAAGTCAGTACTTTGTGTTTTAAGAATTTCGTTTCTTTTCTTTTTTAAAAAAATACGTTTAATAAGATAGAAATTCCAGTTTATGTTAACATATTTGACTTTTTCATTTTGAAAGAAATCAATTTTACAGTGTTTTCTTCTTTTCCCTACAGCATATTTGCAACATTTATATTTAATAATGGAATGTAGGAGAAAAGATGTCAAGCCATATTCAAACTGACTTGAAATAATAATATATTTTTAAACAAAAATTTATACTGCTAAAAGTTGTATATTGTTAATTTCAAAACAGCAAATTAAACAGACATTTTTTTGAAAAAATCTTATTTCTAATTCAAACTTTAAAATTGGAAGTTTCAAATTATTTCCAGGTCTAATAGAAGCAATACGTACACGTCTTGCCTAAAAGCTCTGTAAAGTTCAAGAACAACACAACTATTTAAAGTTAGCTTTTTAAACCCTTTCAATTCTAAAAACTTATTCCTTTAATTCCAAGTTAACAATTTCCTTATTTTTATTTAGTCAATATCATTCTTCAATTAATTTCTTGCACTTATTTCCTTTCTAGAATTTTCGTATTTATGTAAGATTTCAAAAAGCTGCGAATTTTCATTCATTAGACATTACACATTATCGTTTACCATCTATTAAAAAAAGAAAATTCGGTGCTAAATTACTCTGTAGAAAAATCAGAATTAATTAGACTGTACATAGGAGCAAAGTAAGAAACAATCACATCAACCTGGAGTTAAAATTACGTAGACATATCATTTCATTACGAAGAATGTCATTTTCTATAATCCTCGATCAACTGAAATAAAAATATTCAAAAGGAATTTTATGTTGTATTATTTAAATATGCAAAAACTGGATATCCTATAAATTTAGAATTTTTTATAGGAAGCATATGAAATAAATTAATCGGAGCATCAGAATGCGGTTTGTAACTGAAGACTTATCACAGGCAGAATTTTTTGGTTAAAGTATATTTTAGCTTAAGTTATTTACTAAGAGATGACGCTTTACACAAGACGTACAAATTTTAAATTCTTTGAAAGAAGATCCTAAAATTGTGGACATTTACATAATTCGTAGTAACGTAATATGCTCTCAGATAAAACGAATAAATATCGTATAATTTTTATGTTTTTTTTTAATTCTGTTTTTACATTGCGATATTAAAAATGTGATCTGTGGGCGAAAAGTTGAAATAAAATATAAATTATGCCGAAAATTATCTGCCCCTATGACAAGATTTTAAGTGAAAACTGGTCTGTTGATCTTATATGATACAGAAAAAAATCCATATGTATTTTGATTAGCAGTTTTTAATTAGCTTCTGTTCAATCAGTGCTGCTATTTTAGGGTCAATAATTTAATTCAATTATTTATTCCTATTATAGACAGTTTTTACACATTTATAGAGCGACTTAAGAGGCGTTTAATTAAAGTTTAAAATATGAAGTATTTTTTTTTAAATGTTCGAGCTTGTAGCTTTTAATTTGAACTAAACTTCCATATAGTGATTTCCATGATAGAAGGACTTTTCGCAAAATTTTTACGGATTGTGATTTCCATTCCTTTTCCACTAGTGTCCATCAGTCGTGGTAGGTTTGAGCTTAGAACGAACTCTTTTCAAGAGACCAAAGGCGCAATAGTTCATTGGTGAAACGTCAGAGACTTCGCAGGAAAACATTGAAAATATATATATGCAATACTTATATCAGACTTCACTTTTTCAAGGAATTCAAGCGATGGAGGCTTTTTGAAGTATGACTTGTTGCTTTGTCTTGATGAGCTTCACTCCTTGAAAGTCACTGGGATAAAGAAATGTAATTTCTTCTGTAAATATCGGACGTAAAACTTTCTCTTCATGCAACGCTGAGATGATTTTAACATTCTTTTTATTTTTAATTTTCCACTGTAAGAGAACCTTACTGAAACTTTTTTGCATTGACAGGATCAGGTCTATATACATTTTTCTCTTCGTTTTCAATAATAAACAGACCTTTATTTCTTGCACACATTTAGAAGTACATACTTATGCTTCATCAAGTGTCACAATGTATTTCCATTCATCTTTTGATAAGTAATTTTCATACAAGGGTCTACAAACGGTTCTGCATTAAGCCACATGCCTCGGAAAAAGCTGGCGAACATTATGTTTTCTAGCATTTTCAAGTTATAAATCTTAGTTTATTATTTTATTTATTGTTGCTACGGTTGCATTTTAAGACTTTGCAATTGAGTTCTGCTGCGGCGTATTTTTTCTTGTTACCAACGATTAAACTTTATACACATTAGAAACAGTACGTAACTTTTACAGGTATTCGCTTGGAGTTTTCTTTCCATGTAGCAGTAATGATGGATGGTTTTTCCCTTTCCGATTAATAATGTTGTTTATTTGCATTTAAAAATTTTAATAGTATGCATTTCAGAACGTTCTTGAATTACAGAATAGGAATATTTATTTGTTATAAACATATCCTTCACCCTACAACTTGTTTACAAGCGATCTTTTGAAAGAAGAATAAATTTAACAGTAGTAGACAATATATCTCATTTTAAATAATAAGCCGCTGATGGAAATGTTTATTTCAAAACATTTGTTGTTTTTAGTGCTTTATCAAAATCGCAAAATCGTTCTAAAAGTGTGTAAACAGGCTCTGTACGAGAACTTCTTACATTTTGTTTACATTCAAGCACACAGATTATCAAAACCATTTAAAAATTTTAACTACACAAAAACTGGTTCACTGACGATAATCCTTGAAAATTGTCGGAAATTGATTTCTGTAAAAGTACGTTTTAATATCTCAGATACTTAAAATTATTATTTTGAAACAAGTTTTTGTTATATTTTTCTTCAATAACCATTCCTGTAATACGTAAAAGCACTTTGAAGTATTTATATTCTCTTTTCCAGAATATCAAAGAGAAAAATTATTGTTAGCTTTCTGAAGTTCATACTGATTAGTTACTCTAAGTTGTTTCGATGAGATTCATTAGCCAAGTGTTAAGATCATCTTTCTTAAGAATTATGATCATCCCAGCTTGATTACCAAAAAAATCACAGAACTCTTACAACATTGTTTCGAACCTAAGAGAATTTATAATAAAACAATATTATTCCTGATAATATTATTAGTCTAAAAATATGATCAAAGGTAAGCTAATGTCATGACTGTAATCTTCGTACTGTAAAGCTGACTGTAAATCAGCTTAAGAGTTAATATATCCTTCAAGCAAATATCGAGCGCCATTTCCAATTTCATTAGAGGCTCAACTGCTATTATAAACGAAATCAGACAACAACAGATTCTTAATTCAGAATATTATATTTGTAGTCTTAAACCTCAAATTTGTTACATTCAGGCAAATGCTCCATTCACGGGAACAGACCTGACACAAGGATATCTTAATTTAATCTTCACTGCTAGTAGAACTGAAAATCAAACAACAATGATGCCAAAATTTATTGTTGACCAACCTGGACCAAGTAGCCACCGGTGAAATGCGATCATGACATCGGTGCCATCTAGAACAGGTCGAGCGATGCCATGCTAGATTTGACTAACGCCATGGTTGCTGTCTTAATCCTCGGTTTAATATTTGCGATCAATCTTGGAATAAACCTCTTAACTCTGTCTTCGAGATATTATAACGGTTTTATGCGAAGTACCTTTACTAGGAAAGATAATTCAGAATAAAAAACACAACCACGAAAATTTTTCTCATTATCATATTCTCAGAATACCACAGTATCCATTAAGTTCATTAAACATCGGTTCATTAGGTAAGTTGGTAGCCGACCCCTTTGCGGCATGGAGGAGACTGTCGCACCAATCTCGGCGCTATTGCTTCCCATTAGTTCGCTAATGGGCATTTTAATCGCTGGATTAAAAACACCCTTTTACTCTAATTAAAGCAATTAATCCAGTCTGCAGAAGGAGTGGAAAAAAGGAAGGTGAAAAAACAAAAATAGAAAGCTACCTCGTTATTCCACTCGTTTTTGCACCAACCCCTTCTTCTCCTCTTTTCATTTAAGACTCCCTTTTTATTTAATTAAGCGTTTACACTTTGTTGAGCATTATTTGGAGGAGATTTTTTTTATTTGTTTCTGTTCCCCCAATTTACCTTTTTTTCCCCTTTCCTAAAGGTGGTGAATTTTTCCCGCGAAATCCTAAGCGCGCGAAATTGGTGCGCGTGTGCGATAGAGCGTAAGAAGCGACAGAGGGTAAACTGTAATTAATCAAATAATCACCGAGTTTTTATTACCGATCATTAAGCAGAGTCTTTTCGAGGGATTGGAAAAAATAGTAAAAGCGCTATGCGGAAAAGCTGAGTCGCATTTCCGAATGTTGGTTTTTGTGTGTATGTGCTATTTCAACAATTTTTTTTTTCAGCCGTCTTATCTTTCAACTAAACCGCAGGTTAGCTCCAGAATTTGCTTTTTTCTTACTTTTTTAATTTCTCATTCACTTCATTTCATAAACTAAATCTTATTTTCGCTTCCACCTACTTTATTGCGCTGTACTTTTTATTACAGCATATCTTCCTCATTTTGTGTAAGAAGGTGATAATGCGAAGAGAGAAACAGAATTTCATAAATTTATCCTTTTTTTTTTTTTTTAAATGTGCGTTTCCAAGCGAAATAAAGTACATTCATTTCCACTTAAGCACAGTTTGATTCACATCAGAGGCACTTATTTCAAGTACTTCCCTTCCCCAACTCACACAAACTAATATTTATTTGTGGTTTTGATTAGAGAACATTCTCTTTACTTTATATGATACAAATGATAAAAGAGCATAAAAATTAAAATGCTGATTATTTTACATGTGCGCTTTAAATTAAGAGAACATATTTAATATTAGAAATAAAAAACTTAATATTACGATTTTTAATTAAATTCTTGTTTAATCTAATACGGCATTTCTTATACCATAATTATTCTTTTCACTTCAGTTTTGTTATCTCCTGAATTTCAGGTTATCTCCTAAATTAATTAGTTTATATGCAAAGCCATATAGTTAATCAAACAAATGAGCTGAGATCTGATAACGTTAAGCAACGTAACGCGGAAAGTGGAAAGATTAAGCTTAGGACGACAATTTAAAATAACAGATTTTAATATTTTACAGTAACAATCAACATAAAATTTAATAATTCTCCTTTCTGTTAAATTTTACTTCCATACATATTTATTTTAATCTTTAAGTTTATTAAAGATTAAAAAAGTAAATTAAAGTGTGAACTTACGAGTTTTAGATTGTATAATGATGAAAACAAAATTCTAAAATTCTAAACAAAATTCTCAGTAGTAAGATGCAGAACGTTTTAAGGAATTTCTTCCTAGCGTGCCTTCGTGGTGTAGTGGTTCTGCACGCTGAGCCGGTATTCCAGAGGTCCGTGGTTCGATTCCCGGCGAAGGTGGTTGCTAATTTTTATCTCTCTGGCTTTTCCAAAAATCCTAATATATGTACAGTGGCGCCCGAACTAAAAGGGTGGTGGATGATGATGATTTCTCCCCACCCAGGATTTGGCGATTGGGTCCCCCCAAACCTCAGTCGCCCTTTAAAAGGGGGAGTTTATAAGGTATTTTTCCCGCATTCCTTGTGCCTTCGTGGTGTAGTGGTTTTGCACGCCGGGCCGGTATTCCAGAGGTCCATGGTTCGATTCCCGGCGAAGGCGTTGCTAATTTTTTATCTCTCTTGCTTCAACAAGTAAGTAATGTCTCTACAGTGGCGCCTGAAGTAAAAGGTTGTGTATGATGACTCTCCCCACCCAGGATTTGGCGATTGGGACCCCTAAAAACACCAGTCGCCCTATAAAAAGTAGAGTATATAAGGTATTTCTCCCACATTCCTAGTGCGCCTTCGTGGTGTAGTGATTCTGCACGCTGGGGTTCCAAAGGTTCAATTCCCGGCGAAGGCGGTTGCTAATTTTTCATTTCTCTGGCCTTCAAAAAAAAAAAAAAAAAAAAAAAAAAAAAAAAAAAAAAAAAAATCCTAATGTCTCTACAACGTAAACTGATGAAACATGCAGTTTTATTTTATTTCCCACAAATACTATTACAGCGTTCTAAAAAGATGATAATTATATTATTAAATGTTTATTAACGAACTTATTTTTATTTATATGGTGCGGAAATATGCATATCATTATTGAATTAAATTAGCAAATGATTTTCTTCTGTGAATAAAAATCAAAATTTTCAGAGTACACATAACCTTATGGAAACCTTATAATCAAGCAACTAATACTTCAAAAAAGATATTTGACTCAATTATTCCTCAGTTGCTGGAAAAAGTAAAACGAAAGTATGATGCATAGTTACATTTTTAATTAATGCGTTTCAGCGAATCATTTTTAATTGCGCAGTATTCCAGGTTACTTACCGTTCCGAGGTCCCATATGCATATTGTGCTGGCTTCACCCCCTACAATTAACGTTCTGCCATCAGGTAATAGCTTACAGGATCGGATATAATTGTCCCTTTGCTGAAAGAATAAAATAAATTATAAATTATTGAGCGATGCAAAATTCTGCAAGAACCTTTCTGTTTTTTAAACGATTAGAGGAATTGAAACTGGGTTTGGTTGATGGGTGAAAATTGCAACCCGTTGAGGAATAAATGCATCACGGTCGTTGTCTTTCGTCTTTCAGAACTTTTTAAAGAGAAAAAAAGAAGTTATGTGGTATATAAGCTATAGCTCAGTTTTTCTCAAAAAGACAGTGGTGTAGTTAATTTTGATATCTTAATTCTTAAAAGAGATAATGACCTGTAAAATTGGCGTAAATGGGTTTGTAATAACCTGCTATTCCTTGCCTTCAGGTGATAAAGCTTTGCACTGTTGATCTAGGAAACAGATATTTTTTATAAATAATGAAGTAACCCTTAAGCTTTGATGATAACTTTCACTCCAACAGAACATTACACACAGAGTTGTAGCCAAGCTTTTAGAAAACAGAAAGGGTATCAGTGCATAAAAAACATCACAATGGATATCCGGAAACTGCAAGAAACAAAGAATAACCACTGCAGTTTTGGTTACTTTCATGAAGAATTAGTAGCCATTGTAATGCACAGCTAATGTCTCGAGAAATGAGCATCGAAAAAAGTTCTGTTGCAAAGATTTTACGCTCTACCAAACGGTACGGTTCCTCTTACACAAACGTGGATAGAAAACAACCCTAACAGATGGTTCATGTTCGCAATATGAACTCCATAATAAATTCATGTTGACATGAGAGCGTCATGTATTGCTTGGTGACGAAGTTTATTGCTTTTTTAAATAGTAAGTCAGGGAAAAAATATAGATGTTTATGTGATCCAAATTCATCATGCAAAAATCTCATAAAAACTCTCGGTAAAATGAAAATCGTCGTATAGGGTTTTCTACTCTTAAGAAAATCTCAGTTCATTTCAGGAGAGCTATTATTATGTTCAGTCCCCTGGAATGAAAAAATTAACAGATCATTTATGTCAACTTCTCCGATAATTATATTATTAATAAGCAATGATACCAAAAATCAAACTCCATTATTGATCTATTCAGAAGATTCCAACTTAAATTCATATATCACATGCCTCCCTTTTTGAGTGAAAATTTCTAGCCAAATTCAAGATACCGATCATGATGATGTTCGGTATTTTTCTTATATCCCCAACAAGTAGTGTTTTCTACCATCATTCCGAATCAGAAAATCAGTTTCGATTCCTTCAATAGTTTAAGATGTTTCCACACTTAAACGCAAACTACGTAGAAAGCATAAAGGGAAGTATACATTCAATTTTCAGTTCATGTCTAGAATTCAAATACCAGCCGATAAGTTCACATGTTTTCAGTGGAATTACACAATAAATGCAATAAAGATCGGTTTTTCAATAAGACTTTAGCTTAAAATTTCAAGCTGGTAGTTGTCATCTGAATACCTTATCGATGCACTGCCGTTTTTTTAAATACCAGAGGTAATAAGATAGGGATCTATAAAGTATTTTTATAAAAATTAAAAACAAGGTTTACATTCCAATTCACAAAAGCGAATAGAAAAATCGAAAATTATCTGACGAAAAAAAGTCAATTAAACAGCGACCGAAAAATAAACAAGGAGGTTTGGTATTAATTATAAATGTTATGTAATATGTACTGAGGTATTTTTATTATTTCATTTATTATCTTCAGAAACACATTTCATTTGACAAATCTCTGTTTTGTATACCTCTATAGATAAAGGGTGAAAGAAAGGAGTATAGACTAATTAGAAACGTGCAAGATATAACTGTTAATAATTATAAAAATCAACTTTATTTTTTTAAATAGATATAAAATTATTCAGAAAGTTTGAATTTCAAATCAAATACACTAAAATGATAGTTTTAATAGGATATTTTGGTCTCAGAGTTTAGTTTTAAAAGAAAAATTATACTTTATTTTCGTAAATAACAATAATTTAAATAAAATTCACAGTATAAAAAATTTTGGAACGCTTGCATAATGTTTTACATTTTTCTTTTTAAATCAGATTGTTATGCTAAAATGAATCCATTTTAAATGTAGTAAAGAACAGATGCCTTAGATGGAACAATCATTGCTGCCACTTTTTAAAGAGGAAATATTAATGATTAATGCAACTATTATAATAAGGAAACAGGCCAATGAATCCTGCTTAACAACTTTGATCATCAACTCCCCAAACGTGACTTGAACGGTAATAAATAATGTAAATAAAAGCTAAGCAGTAAAAAAGTAATAAAATATTTAGTAACAATACTATACTTACCAAGCAAACTAATTCGGAAACTGCACTTTTGCTGCCAGGCTGACTAATATCCCAGACTTTAACACAGCCCTGCAATAAACATATTAAAATAACTGCTAACTTAAAACTCATAAAAAAAAGGAATTTCTAATGATGCTTATATTTAAATTCAAAATCAGTTTTTACACATACTTTACCTATCTATCAATATAATGTTAAAATAATAAATAAATGTAATAAATTCAAATATAATTAGGAGCTGCATAAAGAATAAAAGCTGCAGCAGGTTTAATATGAATAATACGGTGAAGAAAAATTTCTAATAAATATTTCAAGACGACCCTTAGTTACTTCATTTGCGAAAGTGTAAGAATATGTTGGTTTTGTTAAATAGTTCATTGCCTAGTTCAGAAACATGGCTTCTGCAATATTTCCTGGACCAATCAGCGGAAAAGAGGTTACCAGATATGCAACAACTCGTTTTATTTTGCTTTTTTTTAATTATTTTGGTATACTCTATTTATTTGTATTTTATTATATCGTATTCTTTTAACTTTTATATATATAATTTTATATATCTATATATATTTTATATAAATAATTTTATATATCTATATATATTTTATATAAAAATAATTTTATACATCTATATATATTTCATATATATAATTTTATATATCGTATTCTTTTAACTTTTATATATATAATTTATATATATAGATACTGATAATGATGATATCCTACATTAATAATATAATATATATATATATATATATATATTCATATATATAACCTGTTTAAGTTTCCCGAACAATAGGCTTACTAATAATTACTTCACTACATCTTTTTGGATAGGATTATCAGAATACCCTTTTACCCATGACCTCGAACTTTACAACGAATTTTGCATAATGTAACGCAAAAAGTCTGAAGAGAGTGAAGCTCTGTCGGAAAAATAAGGTTACAAGATTAAATCTATTAACATGGAGATAAATGGCTATCTCGCTAAATTGGTGAGATTACCGAGTTGGCCATGATTTTGGTGACTCTTTTATGTCCAAAAAATGCCAAACTTGGCGATCATTTGGCGACATTTTGGTACGTTTTCTGTATAACTGTAATTGGTACTATAATTAAATCACTATAATTGATTCCTATATGTAAATAAGAATTGGAGGCTCCCTTCAGCCCACCCGGACACGAGTGACCCCATAGCTCAAAAGAAGGGGTCCTGCATCTCCACAAACGAGGGCAGCCAGTAACCCAGCCACTCCCAAACAACAAACAAAAATACTAAATCAAAAATAAGTAAGCACATCTAACACAAAATTACAGACCAACAAACAAACAAAAAAAAAGTACATAAACACAAATTCACAACATAGAACAGATATCTAAAACCCATATAAATACAAAATTCAATTTTAACAGAAGATTTCTACCAGCGCCCTATTTTCATTCATAAACTTCATCAGAGCAATAGAATATGATTTAAAAACTTTAAAATTAATGACACATTAAAACCAGTAATGTTAAAAATCTGTCTAATAGGGGCCCCTATATGTAAGTACGAGTATGTAAGTATTACCGTAACCGGCCCTTATATGTAACTGTAAATGCCTTTAATAATTTCGAGAAATAGACGGCACTAGAGATTTCTCGGCGGTCGGCGACAAAAGAGAGCATCAGCTCTTAGTTTTTCAGTTCAGAGTAGATTTCGGAGCATTGAGAGATCTCCCGGTGAGCTACGCTTTTTAGATGTGCCTTGCATTGAGTTGTGTACAGTATAGCGCTTTTAATAGTTTGAAGTGGTAACTATTGACTATGCTTTATTTTACTGAGAAGATCTGTATGAGTACATTTGTGGAAAATTTCACAGCTGCAAAGTGTTTCTTTTGGGAAAATAAATTCTATTAAGCTGTCATCGGTTCTGTGTGCATTTAATCCATTAAAAACCCGTACACCCGTAACAATATATGTATATATGTAAAATACAATACGCACTATATGAGTTCGAGTAAGTCGGAAAATGTTGTCCTGATTATCCTATCTAAGGAAAAAGTGTAATGATATAATATATATAATATATATATATAATATCAACCAATAGTGGTAAACTGTAAAATAGGAAGGCACAAATTAAATTTAAAACAATTGATGCAAATAGATGGAAAATATTTCCTCATTTGATTATTTTATTTAAATTTAAAATAGAATTTCTTTGATTATTCTCTTATGCAATTCACCTAGTTATAATACAGAAAAATGGCTGTGTTCATAATTCTTTCGTTTGCTCTTTAACAAAGACCAAGAAATTAACAACTATTAACTTTTATTTCAGTTTTGTTTTTTTAATTATTTGCTTCAGTTGTTTTCAATTTGTTCCCTGTTCTAAACGGAATAATTCACGTTTGAACATGTTGTGAAGATGTGACTATATCATGATATTTTGAAATCGTTGCTATAATGTCCAGAATGTTTAATACTTTTTTCATTTGTTTGAAGAAAAGAGTTTTACCATATTTCTGCTCTAAACCTAGATGGCAATATGACTCCATTTATCGTACATTGTTTTGTGTTGGAGAATACAGAAGTTTAAAAGCACATGGAAATATCTATATTTAAAATTTTTTCAGGGTTTGACAAACTAGCAACATATATATATATATATATAAACAGTAGTCATATATATATATATATATGACTATATATATATATATATATATATGACTACTGTTTTCCCAGTAGTGTATATATATATATGACTACTGTTTTCCCAGCAGTGTATATATATATATATATACACTACTGAGAAAACATCTGAATCGCGTTTTCGAAATGTCATATTAAATCAAAAGGAAGAGACGATTTAAGTAACCGGCAAGGCTCAATTTCAGTTGCGATTACAAAGTACATTTCTCCCGTAGATGAAGTTCGAGAAGCAGTTTTTAAAATAGCTCATTTAAGTTTGAAGGGAAGAATATTTTAACCTTTTATCTTACCTCCATGACATAGCCATATCTAGCGCGATTACTTCGACACTATGACTTCTTTACGTAACTGCATTGCCATTAAAAATTGCATTCAAAATCTTCTGCTGCTGCAGGATTGTTTCTGTTCGAAAATTGGATTCCGTACGTTTCTTACATATGTACCTCTATAATCTTTAAACAAAGTTAATGATCATACAAATTTAATCTTGTATGAGAATTTTATGTTTACTCAGTTAACTCAATACTGCATCTGTTTCTATATTGAAAACAAGAAAGCAGTTAAATCTAATAAATGACGAATTGTATGTTGCACTTAAAAAGTGATAGAACATATTCCTTACAATATAAATAGTCAAATAACAACTTGAAAATACTTAATATCAATGTTCTACACAAGTATAAAAGAATTAGAAGAATTTAAAAAAAATAAAGAATTTAAATAATACTTAAACGGAATAACGAGAACATGTATTACAAAAATCTTTGATTTTAAAGCAAATAGATAAACATTACCTCGCTATGCACATGACTTTCTTGAAAATGTGCTTCTCTATCAAACAAATGAGAAACGTAATATATATGATGGTTCCATAGAAATATCCGTCAATAATTTAAAAATATGCTCAGTCAAAAATCACACGCAGCTGACAAATTTCTTTAGTTTTTTTCACTTTCTTTTATTTTTCTTATCTGATTTAAATTTACCCTTCAGGGGTAATAAGCATATCAAAAATACGCAAAATGGCTTTATCCAGAAAGATTTAATAGTGATTCTTTTAACAAAAAATAGAAGGAGCGTGGAAAACAACATACTCCAAAAGTTTTCAGTTCGCACCGAAAAAATTCTGAAGTGGACTAGGAAAGGCTTTAAACCAGGCTTCAAGTATTTTTAACAAAAGATGCGAATGGTTTCAAAATATCCGAGCGCTTCGTGGAGTAAAATTCTTTCATGACGAGAAACTTCGCGAAGAACCTTAACGACGTAGCAAAAGTGCGTCAGAGATTTTTAAAACACTCTTCGAGAATCACTGTTTGGCCACTTTGGTAAGACATATTCAGGTACGAATTCTTTTCCTAGGGAGATGTTAAGACGAGGCATTTAACTCGCGGAATCTCCTTTACAACATTTTTTAATGTTATTTTACCAACTGAAAGGGAACGCTTCCTTCTTTTTTGAGTTATTATTCAAAACCCTTTACAGCTAAAGGACCCGTATTTTAAAAAATGTTGATGAGAATATTATGGTCGGTGTTTTTTATGATCCTTAACCACGAGCGTTAAACAGTTAAAAATACATTTTAACTGCACGCATGAGCATTGTAGATAGTTTACGATAAAACTTGAGATACGGTACATAGAAATTTAACATGCAAATTGTGAAAAAATTATTTTGAATACAAACATTACTAATTTTTAACATTCTATCTGCCTCTAAATTCTGTACTTTTGAAAATTACAATTTTCTGAAGAAAGGTTCCACCAGTGGCTGAGAGGTTAAGGCCGCTGAATATTGGTAGTTTAACCCGGGTTCGAACGCATGCAAACAGACTGGCAGCATGGTTGGTTTTAATGGCTTTACCCACGTGTAATATGAATACGAGCTTATTTGGCTTTGACGAAAGCATTCCTTCTCTAAGGCAGATAGACTCGTGTGCTTTGCTATATATTTGAATAACCTAACTTACTAACCACGAAGAAAGAATCTTTTGTCAATAACTTTCGAGAATCCAAAAAACTGCGAAAACCCTTTTTTTATTCTGCTTAATTTCTGTCTCATAACACTGGCGATATATCCACTCAAAGTAAGTACTGTTATTTAAAATAAACAGATCATCAAAATCATGATCCCCAACAATGAACTGTTGCTAGGATGAATCACAGAAATGCACTTAAATGACAGATAGCTGTCTTTTGTCAATAAATACCTAGGTGATAAAATTACGGAATTTATGTAAAAATACTTTTAAAAGGGAGAAATGAAAAAAATTAATGGCGTTATAGTTTAATAAAAAATATGGTGGAAAAATTAGAATATCATCGTCAGATAACATTACTGAAATAACACTTTTATTAACATCCCGCATCGTTGTTTAACCCTCAAACTCACAGGATATTCATCATTACACCATCGAATAGATAAAAAAAAATGATCTTCCAAATGAAGGCCTTTATAGAATTTCTAATGTAACTTCATTCTAAAAATTGTTCGATTTTTTAAGCTACAATCCAGATGTTAGCAATAATGATGACATCGGATTTTTAAATCAAACATAATTTATAAAATTACTTGAATTTCTCATTGATACCTTTGACTTACTCTACTTTGGTTAAATAGCCGCTATTTTTTTACAAACCTAGGATTTTATTTTTAGTTTAATATAATTAAAAAGTTATTTTTACTTCGATGTGCATTTAATTAAGGCCACTTAACTTACAAAGTTACACGGCGCATTTGATTTCAATTTAAAAGCATAAAAGGTTTTCTTACATGTTTTACTTCCCATAGACTGATAACAAGGTTCTTCTTGTTTGTATGTTCTGTAAATGGATAAGTACTAAATCTAAGCAAGTGATATGTTTCTTCACACTATTAAAATAACATTTTTCTTTAAATAAAAGTTTTCATTCCTTTTGAAAAGCGATATCTCAGTTGCATGGAGTATTACATTGTATTTCATCCCTTTTACTTCTTTTTTCTACAAATAAAGGAAGTAGTAAAAAAATCAGTGACCTGGCTGCGACACAGTCACTGAAACACATCTACAGTTCCTGTCATTCATTGCGGATGACACACTATAAATAATTTATACATATTTGATCTTGTTCTGCGCTTGCGAAAAGGACCTATCCGACACTTACGTGTTCATATTACATCCATTACAGCAATCGTGACAATGAATTAAATTTGTCTTCCTCATCAGACGCCTCTTTACGCAAGACGAAAAAGCAAAATAGAACGCGGGTAGCATTCCGACGTTGATGTATGTCTTTCCAGAATCCATTACCTCAGTTCCCGGCGCAGAAGTGAGAAGAAGCCTATAAAAAGAGCAGCAGCTGAGAAGAAAATACCCCGCGAGAAGATATCCATCTATTAGGGACATAACGCGATGATTACGACACATGTATTTTGGTCTCTTGTTATGGTTGGCTTGTCTAGAAGACAAGCTCTGAGAAGGACTCGGAGGAGAAGACCTTTTGCCAAGAGCTATTTGTCTCTTTGGTCTAAATGCGTCTCCTCAAAACATGGTCTCGACTAAATTAACACGTTTCTCCCATGTGATGGGTAGCTTCGCGACAATCATTTGCACATGATTCGTCACTGACTGGAGGCTGCTCAAATTAGATACCAACTATTATTGCTTTTTCTTGAGCTGATGACACCTTTCAAAATGTTTTTCTTACCAACGACGGGTAGCGTAATTTTTTATTGCCCCGACACCGTTTTGTCTAAACGTGAAATTTTTCTTTCATTCTTTCGTTTTAATCTAAGACCTTTTCTTTTTTTGAGCGGGGGGGGGTGAATTAATGTAAGCGAATAAATTTAGTCACTATATCTTGGCACCACCAGATGTTACAGATCTTTAGCGTTAAATTTTCGTTATACATTTACAAACAAACTTGATTCGGAGAAATATTCTGAAATGAAGTATTTTAATTGAAGAAATAAAAACAAACAAATGAAAAAGAATTATCTGAAGTGCATGTATGTAAATTCTATTTTAAATAAATAACAGTTAACTAATAAACATCATTATTTATAAATAGAACTAGCTTTATTAACGTCTTTAGTAAGAAAAACATGAATAAACTGTACTTAGGTAAAATTTCCTTACTATTTAATTACCTTACTAGTTCTAGATAACTCTTATCGATCAAAAAATAAAGAAAATTTCGGGAAGCATTAAATATAAAGAATAATCGTGAATAAATAAAATAATAAAAAGCATATTTATTTGGAAAAATCAACTTGCTTAATCCATGAAACTAAAAAGAGAGACTATATTACATTTAAATTTTAAAAATCTAGAAAGTTCTTATTCTGGGATATTAACTCGAAGTCCTTCAGACCCTGTCAGCGAGTCATTGTTCCGTCGTTGTAAATGAGATAAAACCCTGTGAAGGTTTTTATTATTTATGATTATTAAAATTGGTCTTTATTATTATTATTAAACTTGAATTTAAACAGAAGGCACCACTTATACAAACAAACAAACCTCGCTACTTGACAGCAGTAAAATAACATAAAGTTGAATATGCAAATTTAAAGTGTCGTAGCCGGAGACTAAATAAATTTGCCCTAACTAAGCTAGCTCAATTGTAATGGCGCGATTTAACGTCGGCTAGCTAATGGCTAATGCCGGGCAGCTGGGTGATAAAAAGTAAAGTTACAGTCGTCGCTGTAAAGTTACAGTCGTCAAAAGCTCTAAAACACTCAAAACTTAAAATAAATACTCTAATTCATTTGCATCCTGGTGAGGGCTAACGGAAAGGAGATGTTCCAATAAAAATACAAATCACAAAAATATTTTATAAAGTATCAGTAAATTAACATAAAATACAATATAAACAGACGAAGATTATTTAAAAAGCCAACTTATATTCGAACATTAAGTTCAAAATATTCAACATTATAAAGTATTAGTAAATTAACATAAAATACCTTATTAATAGACGAATACTACTTAAAAAAGGTAATTTATATTTGAAAATTAAGTTCAAAAGATCCAACATTAAGTAATACGAATTTAATACTTTACTGGAATTAATTCTAATCACATTAGTGGATTTTCCTATAATATATTCGCATCAACTTCTGGCACTTGTCGTGAAATCGAATGAATGAGTCGAAAAGACTGCATTCTCCTTTCAATAGTCTGAAGGATAATAAGTTGCATCGAAGATAATAAAATGCATTCTGATAAAAAACACCACGTCATAGTAAGTAATCTAGGACGTGTACACATAAAATTTCTGTAATATAATTTGTCTCACAAATTTCTGTAATATAATTTGTCTGCAGTATTTCAGCATAACGAAAGTAGATTAAAGTTCTAAGAATGTTCACAGCATGAACAAAGAAATTCTGTGTATCGAAATTAGCATAGGGCTGTATCTCTAAAAAGAAAACTAAGTTAGTATAAATTATATGCTACGAACATAAACGAAAGAGAGCACAGACGTCTTCTTTAACAACGTTAATAAGATTCAGCCGGAAACCAGTCGTTTTGAAGCATAGCTTTAACGTCTTTTGCGATAAGATGTCTAACAGAAACAGGATGCATTGGCGTTGTCAATTTTTCAGGACCTGCACGTTGAAGCAAATCCGACGACAAGCAATATCTCATGATTTAAAACAGATTGGAAATAAGAGCGGTAGACGTAACCCTTCAAGTGGTAATTGCACACGCACTTCGTTTAAACAAACATAGAGATTGTAATACTACGAGTATAATACACGTATTCCCCATTTTATAAATATTTACTTTACCTCATTGTATTGGTACCTACTTTTCTCAGAAAAAAAAGCATAGATGTCTTCCGTTTTTCCCAAAGCCAACACTTATTGCTTGTTTTATAATACGAAAAATACCATACTGTTTTATTTCAAGTGCTTTATAAAAATTCACATAAGACAACAGAGTTTAATCTTCGATATTGATGCAGGCAGACACAGTACAAGCCGAAAATATAAGTCACAATGAATTCAAATGAAAATGAGATATGAATTAGATAACATTCCTCTCTACAACCCAGTTAGTATCCCAATTTCTGACGAATCAGCCAAGCAAATGTCACTGCAACCATCACCTTTGAACTTCATATTCTAGAAGCTACCGAGTTCTAGGAGATGGAAGTTATGCTAATTACATCCCTTTACACAGGCTGTGCTTTTACAATCTCATTCCCGCTTTTATGTATACAGGGTGAATCTGAACAAGGGGCAAAACTACGGGGTGATAGAATGCAGCTATACGAGCAATATTCGTCACATGTCTCAACGCAAATGGTGAGAAATTAAAAGGCAGTTTTCACTGGAATACTTAAAGAATTAACACAAGAACGAGAGGAGATACTTTAGAAAACATTTTATTAACAGGAGTGTAATCGATCTACATGTTCAAAGAAATTGCTAAAAAGACCTTCCGCTAGCTGTAATGCAGGATTGGAAATAAGAGCGATCACACTCGCGCGATAGGGAATGACGCACATTTGCGAAGACACCAGGCATTTCCCGAGTATCGCCGGTAACAAGAGAGAACCTGACGACTAGATCCATATCCGTTTCAACGGGGCATTCGTAGATTAGACTTATAATATGGCCCCACAGGAAAAAGTCCAAACACGAGAGATCCGGTGATCTCGGTAGCCAAAATATGGGACCACCTCGACCAATCCATCGCCCTGGAAATTCCGTGGTACGTATAACCAGCCATCGTCTCGGCAATCTACGGTAGAAAAAGCCAATGGGTACGAGGACCGATCGTTTTTATACCATTTAGAATGCCACCTAGCAGCTCGCCGTTTGCGTTCCGCCCAGACTTTATATGACGAATATTGCTTGTGTGGCTGCGGTCTATCACCCCGTAAAATTTTATCCTCTTGTTTAGATTCCTCCTAGATTCATTCATTTAAAATTTTATGTTTTTTTTGTATGATGTAATAAGATTATGTTTGGAAAAGAATGAAAAATTTTGAGCATCCACTGTGTATGAAATAACGACAAATATCATTCGCAACAAAAGACTATACAAATTAATAGCAATTACTTCTTAATTTCATTTCATTTTGGCTTAAGAAAGAATTCATGGGTATGCTATTAAAAGCAAAAGAAACCTATGTAAAGGAGTTCTAGGAACTATTTTTGTGAACTTCGAAAGAAATATCAATCACAAATATGGTTCGCAACAAGAGACTGAATGCTTTCGAAAATAGCTGGGGAGTGTTAAAATTCACCGTAACATTTTGCATTGAGAAAGATATAACAAAAATCACGATTTCTGATTTTTCGAGTAAGACGAAGAACTCAGCAGTTTCAGTAGCTGCTGTTACGCTGGATCTAGGATGTTTATTAATCCTAAATTTTAGAGCTTTGCGGATTGTTCCTGCATATCTGAAAACTGCGTACATTATATAAAGACCATTAGTTATTTTAATTTTATTTTTAATTTTGGAATAAGAGTTGTGAAAAATGTGCAGTACTCTCCCCGGGTTTCGAATACAAGACCTACTGTTGCTAGTCGGATGTGCTTTCCAATTACATCAAGAAGGTACGTGGAAAGGAGGGAGTAAATATCTTCCAATAAAAAATTTCATAATGGCCGAACTGATGCAAGCCTGGAAGGATAACTGTCATCGACAAGAATTTCGCTTTAGGTTTGAAAGAAAAAAAAAAAAAAATGCACTGTTCGAAATATTTTAGGATAAGAAGTTTAAGATTAGGTATAAGGGACAAAAAACAGATGATGACAGGGAAAATAAAATTGTCCAGTACCAAACTTATATGTGATAACTATAGTGGAGAAAAAGTATTATTGTATTCAAGGATTAAATATGCTATTGCTTGTGAGGAATTATGTCATTTCTGTTGTGTACGTTCTTGCAGTGTGATTGGTTAGTACATTAACGCACAACTGAAAGACTGCTTTTTGGGGAAAGGGACGCCACCATTTTTTTTTTTTTTTTTTTTTTTTTTTTTTTATGTTTCTTGCTTCAAAAACTTAACAGTCTCTATATTGACGAACAGAATTTTTCATTGGAAGCAAATCGAAAAGAAATTATAGTATTTCAGGTTTGTTCTTGTAGTGTAATAATTAGTACATCCAGCAATCAAATGGAAGATCCATGATTCGATTACTCAAGAAGTTGCAGTTGATTTTTCCTAGAAAAGAATAATACAACGAGGTAATAAAACTTATTAATTTATTTTCTGTAATGTATTCTTCGATGATTCCACATGTTGCTTATTATTGTGAAATTTTTCTTTTTGATTTCGACTTTGCAACTTGAAAGACCCTTTTTTAATAGATGTTCATGAATTAAAATCTGATTCTTTTACCAATACTTGAAACAAAAACTCTGAGAAGACAAACTGACAACACAAAGCTCCTTACCTTTCCTCCTGTGTAGACATATTTTGTAGGATTAGATATGGTGACAGCACAGACAACTTCGCCATGGCTCAGTGTATTAATTTGTCGCGCGTGCCTCGGTATGCCTGGTCCAATGAGAGCATCCGGAGGGAAAGGCACGGGCTGCATCTGTCCATCTGCATTTACGTGGAAAGAGTACGCCCTGTGTTTAACAGAAGAGCAATGAAGAATTAATGAATTTGTTATTTGGATTATATTGGAGAAAAGCAACTATAGTTGAAGATTATGTTAACAGTTAAAGAAAGAATTAAATTAAGGTTAATCATGGAAAGATTTTTAGTGTTACTTAGAACGAATGCAAAAAAGGCCGACAAAAAAAGGGTGACAATCACGGAAATTAATGAAAGAAGCTTTTAATTAGTATATGAAAAAGAGGCAAAACTAATTTTAATATCTTGCTTATTAAGGGATTATTGGAAAATATGATTGCAAATACTTCATTATATTTTAATATAGTTCCCATTACATTCAAAGCAGATGTGTAAATGCTCTAGTTACACACAGACTCCGTAAAAAAACTTTAATAATTGACTGTTTAGATATTTATATACATTGTCTTTTAACTCATTGCTCGTACTGAATCTATTGACAATGCGTGCCTCCTTCAGAAGTTACTCATAAACATATTGCTGCAAAAGACCTTGTTTTTAATATTGCCAGTTTAGCCTACGATGAATGCTTCTGCTAATTTATTACTTTCAAACATAAAAATTGACAATTTCATTCCTCTTCGTGTAAATTATTATTAATATCTTTACATTACACCCATATATTACCCATTTCCGTGTCTTTAAGTTCCGTGAAACATTATTCTTAGCGAAATGTACTCATATCATATTACTTCCTATCAGATCTATATTAATAACTGAAATTAGGTGGTATAAGAGAGTTTCAATATCTATTATACTAATACATTCAAATGAAAATAAATATAAATAACTTAATACAATGCAGGAAAATCGAAGTCAAGACGTGACTAAAATTCATGTATTTATTTTATGAAATGCATGTTACTTATTACTTTATTCTCTCGTACACCACACTCTAAAGATTGTGAGGGTACAATGGACACGACTCAGTATATTTACACTAAAATGTATTCATATAGCTATCAAACATAAAGATGATGTGAAAATGTCAAGTAAAGATTAACTAAACATAATAATGAACATGCAGAAACTTATTTTCGGAGTAAATTCATAAGGAATATAGTTATATTATCAGTCAAATATGAAAAACAATAATGTATGATAACACAATTACAAAGTCATACAAATGGAGCTAAGCAATGACATAAAAATGCGTTTAGAAAATGCTTTAGCTTCAGCATAGGAATTTGCATAATTATACGAAAAGCCAAAACAATGGATGAAAAAAATGCAAAATTAAGTTCCCGTGTGACCTTCGTTGACTGCTATGAAATATGAATGCAAATGTTTTTATTAAGTGATGTTTCCTTTAACATAAAGCATGCTTGGTTGAAGAGAGTTGTGAACATCGAATTCAGGTAGAACATCTCAGAAATTTTCCATGCCATTAAATACGTAGATTATGGTAAGAAATTCACTTACGGTTTTCCACCGGGTATGCTACCAAAACTCGTTCGCATGGAGGGATGGTCGAAGCCAACCTGAAATATAAAAAACATCCATTGACAATTTGCCTATTATAAAAGGCTGATGATCTTTCCATCTAACAGTATGAAAATATTAATTGATTCAAATAATACATTAATGGGCATAAAAGCCGTAATTCTGCTATATATACACATTCAAACTATCTAGTTTCAGTACTTCAAAAGGTGAATTAGGTTACAGAGAATTTTCTTCAAGACATATTATTTTTAAGGAAACATTATTGCTTCTTGAAGAAAACTTTTCTGACGTATCATCTGGAAATTCTTAGAGCAGCAACCTTTAAACTGTGTGTCATATAATCCTGCAACTTGTCTAGACATCCCACAAATCAAAACCAAAATTCAAATGAATTTCTGCATACCATGCGAATTGCAATTTATTTTTTCTGTACATCGGAATTGCCTTTCCATTATTTATTTTTTATCTTTTTTACACCTTAATGTGTCAAAATTAGCGAACGCGTCGGGAAATTGGAATACAGAATTGAGACTAAAGTTTTTGACATAGTTTATTTAATTCATTAAAAATTTTGTCGCGCAAAGTTTCAATTGTCTGTTTCGGCGAAACGCAAAATTTAGGCTTATTGCCTATATTGGTGTTAACTTAGTTCGAAATTCATTTTAAAAAGTTCCCTTGACGAGCCAAAATGAACTTCGAATTAGGCTAATTAACCATTTACCGCTTCTTAATTTTTATTTTTTATTTTTACCTCCATCAATTGATTAGTATTTTACTGTGTTTCAAATCGACTTAATTCGTTTAGCATATAGCTTACTATTTTTATTTTTACCTCGATCAATTGATTTGTTTTTTACTGTGTTTAAAATTACTTAATTCGTTTAGCATATAGCTTACTTTTTATTAATTTTACTTGTAAATATTCAAATGTTGTATTTTTCTCCTTTTTCACACGTTTCATAGCAACTAAATATGTTTATGTTGAAGTTTTCACGGAGCCACAGATTTTGGTAACTTTTCACCGTGTGTACAAAAATTTATCTTCTAATTTCCTTAATTTTGCAGCACAATGCGCAAAAGTTTTGACCGCATAGGTCTTTTTCCGATTGTTCTTACAACTTAACTTTAAATTATACATATATTTATGTATATACTGTTACTTACTAATATCCTTTTCACAGCTTCCCTACATTTAAAATCCTTCATTTAAAAATTTTCCATTTAAAAAGTCTTTACAAAAATTCTTCTTATTTTTTTCTTTAATAACAATTAAATTAATTAAAATATTTACGGTGCAGTAATTTTTTAACAATTTAATTTCTTATTTAGATTGGTATTAAAAATATAGTTTTATTAAACAGCAATTATACTCCTCAAGTAATATAATTCTTACCCTTATTATCAATCCCAATTTATTTACATTATATTACACACATTGATTTTACACAACACTATTATTCCAGGGGGAGGAGAGTAGTAGGTAAACTGGTCTTCTATTTCCGTTTGTTCTTTTCAATTAATTATTTAATTATTTTACAAAGGTTTATATTTTTGTATCCCTTTATCTATTTTAATTACTTTCATTTTCATTTCCCAAATTTAGGCTTATTGCCTATTTCTTTTGGTTTCCAACTATAAAATTTTCTCAGTTTTAAAACTTACAAATTATACCAAGTTATTACAAGTTACTTACATTCTTAACCTTTTGGGTAATTTACCTATTAAAAATTTTAGAATTTCGGATCAGAACCTTTGGCTTATAATTTAATTACTTTTTATTTTTACCAACTTTGTTTTACAAAATTTACCTAATTCCCTCTATTTTTATCTATTTTTTGGCTTGTTCTTATGATCCAGTTCAAAATAAACTTAATTTTAGAACTTAAAAATTCATCTTTTACGAAAATTGGGCAGTTTTTTGCCTTTTCTGAGTGTTCGGATTCCATACTTCCTGGATTTCTTTGAATCCGCATAATCTTTCCTCAGTCTGGAAATTTGTATATTTTACCAAATGGATATTTCAAGATCCCTTTATCTAAAAATTTTTAGAAATTTTCTTTTAAATAAATTTTATATTTTTTTATCTTTTTCAAAACTTTTGACTTAAAATTCAACTATTTTTGAATGCAACATTTCCATCTTAACAAAGAACGTTTAGTTCCCATGCATTTTTATCATTTTTTGCGGGGGATCTTTCTTCTCATCCAGTTAAAAAAATTAATTTCGAATTTTAAAAATTTGACATTTACAGAAATTATGCAATTTTGCCTTTTCAGTATATTTTTGTTACTTTTCCGTTATTGGGACCGGATTCAGAAATGTATGTGTGTATGCATGTGTGCACGTATGTAAGTACGTATACATATGTATATGTGCACATCCACGCGCATACATACGTATATACATGTATACATACACATTTGGCCTACCAGTGGCCAAGCGGTAAAATCGCTGTAACACTGGTAGTTCGGTCCGGTGTTCGAATTCTGGTGAATGAGCTGGCTACATATTTTTGTAGTTTTTCCCCATTTGTAGCATGTACATGAACCAAGTGCCCTTAGAAAGTCCTCCACGAAGGTGTTTTCCCTCTTAAGGCAGATAGCCCTAGCGTGCTTTACGATAATCAAATAAATCAAACGAAACATACATATTTCTAAATACGGTCCCAGTAACAGTAAAGTATTATTTTTTTTATTTGCTCCTTTCTTGATAGCTTATGAATTTGTTATGTTGCTTTTCAAGACAGTCAAATGTTTTACGCATTAACTCCAATGTACCTCCTCCTCTCTCCACAACAGCAAAAATATAGATTTTCAAATTATTACAAAAAACGTAAAGCGAATATATCATCTTTGCCAGGGTTTTCGCTAAGAAAGCACAAATTTCCCCAAACTACTATGAGAACAAATTATGTTTTTGATTTTAATGTAAAAACTCTGCTGGTATGTGTACTTTTGATATGTTGTTTTAATTGCTTTGACATATTTTAATATGCACGTATATATACGCTCTTACAGATATCACAAAAAATATTCTAGGCCGTATATACACGGCCTTGCCGCTTAGAGGGTTAAAATATCTCCAAACAAGTATTTATAAGGCTTAAAATGCTATGCCATTTGTTATATTACTACCTATTGAAAATACGCACTCATATAGAAAACATTATCTCATTGAATTTTTGGTATACGAACAGGTATTTTCAGTATCGCATCATTTTGAAAATTATGCCAGTTGTGAGCTATAGAATATTGCGTTATCGTCATTGTAACTCTTCCAACTTTAAAAATATTATTTCATTAATAAAACATGCTGCTATTCATTATTATTTTATCGATACTTAAACTATAAATTACCATTTTTTTAAATTTATGTATATCAAATTAATACATTCTAATAAATACGGAATTATGGAGACCTAATAATTAGAAAAGTTATATTGATTAACCCAGCAGTTATCCTTATTTTAAGCTTAGCAACCGGGAGATATCACCACAATATACGGTCGTTTCAACGACAAGGAGTCCGGTGATATTAAGCTCGCAATTTTTATTTAACAAATCCCCATATTTCCAACATTATGCAAAATATTTAACCTAATATAAATAAAATTAATGTAATAAAAAGATTATTCAAGTATTTACAGAGATATTTACAGTATTTATAATAAGCTTAAAACTTTTAAAATAACACAAAGAAACATGTTTAGTAAATTACCTAAAACTAGAAAAAAAAACTCTTACCAAGGATCTTGAGTAGGAATTGAGTGCTGGCGAAATGTTATTATGAAGGACTCCTTGAGGAAAAGCAGGTCCAGAGCCAAGCTCTCCGGCTAGGGCAGCTCCGCCATGTAGGGCATATGGATAAGGTGGACCTCGAAAAGCAACATCCGTTCAGGAAATGAGAAAGTTAGTTTTTATGATACTATTGACACAGGTTTGATTGCATTCATATTTTTATAACTGTATTTAAAAAAGGAATAAGGTCATTTATTGAAAAACTCCTTGCACACTACATTAAAACATAAACACGATGCAGGAACCCCGATATCGACAGAGTAGAGTTCGGATATATTTAAATTCAGTGTATTTATTAAACAAATTTATTGGCTGTTTGAGTAATTATCTGCAAGAAAATAGATATAGCAGCACATTTAACGTCAGCTGCAAACATGGCATTTAAAGGTGACGTTAAAGTCATGTTACAGACGTTAGTGGAATGACGAACTTTGCAAACTATAATCGAAATTAAACTATATGCACTGCGATATCCATTGAAGTATCTTTTTTCTTAGAAATTAAATTGAATTACTAAATTCAATCTGATCGCATAATGACATGCATCGATTTCTAAAAAAATTTATCAGTTTTGATTCCTCTTAAAAACATTCTATTAGTATAATTTTAATTTCAAATAATGTTTGCAACATCGCCATTAAGCTAAATATGTTTGTTTAGATACGTGGAAAATTGAAAATATTTTAATAATTATTAAAGAGATCAGTTTAAAAGTTTAGAAAGAATAAAAGATTCTGAATGATTTCCAGTTTTCTTTAGTTTTTATTTATTTATTTATAAGTGAGAAAATATAGAGAATTAAGGAACGCCACTCACCTAGTGCGTGTTTTGGATGAGGTTTGATACCGCTGGAACTAGGTGTCGTAGACCCGGAACTTGTTGGTGTCACCGGCTTGGATACCGGAGTCGGAGGTTTTTCATTCTGTTAAATTTAGATTTAATATTAATTAATTGTTTTAAACGTAGTAAAATATATTACATTAATAAAAAGCTATATTACAAAATTTCTTTTAAGAATCAAAGAAAGATCAATCTACTGAGCTAGAAGCTCCTATTTATTATGAAATTACATTAAAAAAAGGAATGAAATTAATTTCAGGAAATTTCTAATATTTTAATATATTGCTTATAAGAAAGTTGCCAAATCTTAATTCGAAATGACGGAATTTTCATAATAAATTACAATTAATTAATCAAAAAATAGGTTTCAGCAATTCAGTTATTTATTTTCGTTTCGAAGTTCTGAAGATGTTCAATTTGCAATTCAGAACAATACAAAGATAATGAAGGTGCATATCACAGAGTCCAACGATTTAGAAAATGCTCTGCGCAAAAATAAATTTACGAAACTTTTAGAGGAATCATTTAGCGTTACCAGGACTTTGGGTAAGCTAATTACCTGCAGATTTCGCTAGAATTCCTTTTAGCGCACAACAATGCTAGACGAACATATTTTCGTAACCTGGGTAGATGGCGTTGTTTAATATAGTATTAGTACCAAGTAAGCAGCTTATTTAAAATAAATCCTGATATATTTGACAACCTACAGTACCTGGCGTCATGAAAATCTTACTTTAATCCGATGCGGTTGACTGTTAAAGAAACAATCGCAGAAATATGTTGAGTTGGTGGAAAATTGAATCAATGAAATGCTTACAAGTATTATTATTATACACAATATTACATTAGTTTTGTAAAATTGCTTTTAACTTCGCCGCACAAATAATAAAAATGAAAATCATTCTTTAGGCGATTATGTTAAGCTTTTCTCATTATTGACAATAGCACTTCCAGTTAAACTATGTTTTCCCAAACATGGGCTAAAGATAAACTACGGAGGGTCTCGGGAAGTGTTGAGAAGCAAGTGGACAATAAAAAACACACTTAAAAAATTTGGTTGCCTGATTACTTTAGAAATAAACTTTTAAGCATTCACTTGATACAAATATCATACCAATTAGGCAATATCAGCTTCTCACATATTTTGGCTGAAGCTACATGTAGTTTCATTTTCCTGTTCCCATAGGAGCTAATTTATAAACTATAGTCTAGTATTCTGAAAGCATGGTCACAAATCTGTTTTATAATGAGATTCAGTATGCGAAAAAAGCAAGTTCTTTTAATTCATAACAAGTGTCATTGCAGGAATCTGCGAATGATTAGAAAGAGTCATTAGTATAAAGGTTTGTCAGTGTCAGTATTACAAATGCTTTTAGATGTCTTTAATCGTTACCATTCAGTTTCCGTTCTGAATGAAGAGTTTTAATTAATAATTTGGTGAAGTGCAAAAAGTATCTAAAAATGTTAAAGCATTTTCTATCAGTGCCACAAATCACATTTGAAAGATACGTGATATATCCTTGTTGTAAGGAAGAGGGGCGTTGAGCACCATAAAACTCGGAAAGGGGGCAGGAAAGGAGCCGGGAAATTTGAGAAATTGCGATTTAGTTTTCCCACATTTCATAAGACGCCATCACTTTCCGATAAGTTTTAGCTCAGCTCCCTCTTTGAATATGCTGAACTCCCACCGGTATCTTTGCGACAATAATATATGAGATGACGAATATTGCTTCTTGCGCATATTATTGACGAATATTGCTTCTTGAGATCGCTGCAAATACGGACTTACGGCATGTATTTTAGAATTTTATAGTCATAGTTTTGTAATTTACATTCTGAGTGTTCTTTTGGAATAATAAAAAAAAAAAAAAAAAAAAAAAAAACCTAAGCCGCTTGTTATCTTGCACCAATCCATATAAAGTGCTATAACTGGTATAATTTTTGTAAATTAAGTGTAATGTTTGTATAATCAAGTGAATGTTTAAGGGTTCGTTTCAAAGCGTTTTAGGAAGCCACTTTTCCCAAACGTATATTTATTGCACAGCTTCTTCTGAAACTTATTTTTCCTTGACTCTATAAAACTTCCGAGACCTCAGCGCCCATGTTAAAAAACTATAATCTAGATTAATTAATTTTGAGATTCTAGGAAGCTGAGTTTCTTAATCAGTTACAAGACTAAGATGATTACAACCAGAGACCAATCAATTATTCGGTACTTTTCCGTTTTGCCGGCGCAGGCGATAAAGTCGCCAATAATGGTACAACTGATACCAAACGGAATATCCTCGCTGGTAACCTTTTACGACTCATTTTCAAAAACTAGTCGCAGCCATTTCTTATCAGATTGATTGTTTCTTTCAATACTGGAATACAATTACACAGAATTTTTTCAAGATAGTTCAATTTTGTGCCCTAAGGCCACTCGCGGTAATTAAGTCAATTAGGATGCGATCACACCGTTCATCCGAAGTTGAAAATATAGAAAAGGCTTAAGTTCATCAATTCTAAAACGAATGCGCTAGCTAAGTAAAGCACTGCGGTTTTACATAATTTCTGAGTAAGCTATTCGTACGAACTGAAATAATTCTTGCATTTAAACTTGTATTCCAAATTAAGATTTAACTTGAAATTAATGTAGATAATTACTGAGAGAATTAGATTTTTATAGCGTAGTTTACGTGAGATGAGATCACTTGGGATCACGTGATACGAACCGGCGAATCAGGATGTTGAACCATGAAAGCATAATAAATTCTTAGATTAATGTCTTTTTACAAATTTATTGTCTTTATTTATTTGCTTTTTGGAAAATTTTGAACGATATTAAAATGTTTATGCCTTCAAAATAAAAAATTCTTAGAACTAACATTTGTTAACATTTTTTATGTGTACACTGTATGTTGTCGCCAATAAAATCTGCTTAGCGAGATTTGCGCCGACGAAACGGAAAAGTACCAATTATTTTTTTAACATTTTGAAATTATTACTCACAATCCAGAAAAACCTCTAGTTAAAATTTATAATTAAAATATTAATTAAAATTTCTTTTGATTTTTTTTATAAGAAGTTTAGGATGGACATAGACAAGTCTATTATATTTACCCTTTAATTATATACGCACTTTAGTTACTGGTACAAAGCATACAACAGAATATGAGATCCTACAACAGACTAGTCTAAATTAATAGATGTTACCACAAGAACAATAACTCACAACATGGTCCTTGTGTTTAGCAGAGGACGGGGTACTCCTACTCGAAGACGACCCACTACGACTAGGAGGTCGCTCCCGTTTTGGACCCCTTTCTGTGCCGTTTTCCCTGGGTGACATTTCTCCATTCGGAGGTGAAAGAGGTTCCTAAGAAATATCAGGCATGATTGAAAATTTATAAGTAAATTATGTTCAGTACAAATATAAACAATAACTTTTTATTAAATTTTCCATAAATTTGGGAGAAAAAATTATTCAAGAAGCTAAAAAAATATAAAAATAAATAATACTAATGATAGTTTATAAGCTTGAGTTTTAATAAAAAGCTTTAAAGTTTATTTTTAAGAATATTTTACACAGTTGCTATTTGAAATTATCAAATCAAAACTTTTTACCATTCACCGCTTTATTTATAATTATGAAGTAATTTTTATACTTTATAATATGCAATATTTCATCGTTTGCGATTTGCATTATGACATCAATCTGTATCTAACTTTTTTCACAGTAAAAGAGAAGTTATATTAAATTTATTTGCTGGAATATTTTAGACGAAGCAACGAAATTATACTTTTTCAACTACATCAAAGCAAAATTAAAAAAACTTCTAATTAAATTAACTATGAAAGCGAAATAGCTCTCAAACAAAATACTTAATTTCGAAATTTAATTTAAATACTTTTCATACGCTTATTAAATTTAACAGCTGCCTATAAGATAGTTAAAATTATAATGGTAATTGATTTTACTCTTCAGAGATATAATAATATTTTCAACTGTGTGTTATTATTACGATATGAAATCATTTATAAAAATATATTTATAGCATGCAATTAAAATATATTTTCCATATACTAATAGAATTGCTTTTAAGTTTTGGAAACAATTGCTTTTATTCGAATAAAATATCTCGCACAAATACTTTATTAGCTCAAGGTTAATAGCTAATCAATATTTCGTCTGGGAACCACTGCTCCAAGTCTGGTTGTTAACTGCGCAGAAAAGGCATTTAAATGAGTTTTTTATTTGGAAAATTAAAAAAAAAAGGGGGGGGAAAGAAATTAACATGCAGAATTATGTTGGGAATAAAGTTTTACATCTTTCAAACTTTTTTGTCAGAGAGAATTCCGGTAATTTCACAGTCTTGTGCATTAAATTGTAGAATCGTGTAGGTATGTATTGAACAGTATTTTTATACTTATAAGTAGCTCAAGAAAAATGCTTAATTTTGCACATCATTTAAGTCATACACTCTTCATATTTCCTATTATTTAATATTTATAACATTTAGTTTATTACAACTTAAAATTTCCTGTTATTTAATTAATTACAATTTAATGTTTTCTATTACTTTTAAGATTATTTCCTGTTACTTACAACAGTGTTTCCTGTTATTTATTTTTTCTACTATTTCTTTCCTGAAATTACTATAAAAATCAATATTATTTTGAAATTTAACAAGTAGTATAGAACATTATATGTATCTTAGAATTTTATATTTACAGCGCTTGAGAGTAATAAAGTATTCACTTTTATGACCTAAAAAGTAAGTTAATTATAATGTATAAGTTTTTTTTTATTATTTTTTATCATATTATTGCAAGATAACATCAAATCTCGATTGCATTAAGATCAAATTTTCGTACATCTAAGACCAAGTAATAAATGAAGAAAATGAAAGTGAACCTTTCACTTTAGACACTTAACGAAAATATTAAAAATTTTCTAGCATGAGAAATATCATACATTTAGGATAAGGTCAAATCTATCTTATAAACAATTGCAATGTATACTTTTTTGTTAAAATAAAACGCAAATTATTGTTTACTAGATATCTGACTAGAATTTCTTTGTTTGCCAATGCACTTTCAGTTGAGAAAATTATAACCACATTTAACGTTTTATGACACTTTAAAGACACGTAAAGTGTACTAGGATATTTAAGGTAACTTACAGTTTCTGCATAGCATATCTATGACACACATAAAATATTTGCAACAGTCTTCCATTAAGAAAACCTCTAGTTAAAATTTATAATGAAATTAAAATTTTAATCAATTTTTTTTTCTGCAAGAAAAACTTTTAGGATCAACATTGACAAGGCTATTACAATTATAATTATAACTGACAAGGCCCTTTAATTAAATAGGTATTTTAGTTACTGATATCATTGACTTGCAGAATAAAATAAATCGCTACTGATTAATGAAGGTTCATGCAAAAGAATATTGCGATGTCAGCAAGATTTAAAATTTTAATTTTAAGGCAGACACAGCATTATTTTCCCAAAAGAAGGCAGCAGCCCACAGTATAAGCTGCAAGCTAGCGGATACATTATAGGAGGAGTATTTTAAAAATGAAAGAAACACAGAGGATTTATTATAGGCGAACACTTCTACAAGCGGCAGAGAAAGGAATGAACAACAGACTAAGAAGTAGTACATGCGTTAAGAATCTGACCTCATTTGAGATATCGACGACGAGGTCCTGATCGCATTTGTCCTCTTCGTTCGCCTGGGTGTTGGGGAAGCAGAGGGCTGCCAGCTCGTTCCACGTTCCGCCTTTTTCGGACTGAAATACAAACACAACCACTCAGCGTTTTATTTGGCCTGAACAGTGGTTCCCAAACAGTTTCAACGAAAAATTAGTTTAAAGCCTATGCATTTAGATAGCGCGATACAAGATATTTTTCAAAAAATAAGAAAATGTTTCTGGTAAATTAATCAACAAAAGCTAAATAACAACATGGTAGAAATGAAGTACTCATACACTGCCCTCAAAAAAGTAAGGCCCAAACAGTTTTTCTCACCGTAGCATGTTTTGAAAGAATTATACGTTAAATATAACTTACAGACAGACTAATCACGTCCATTGAATTAGAACATCTATATGAATAAAGGAATATTGAAAATTGATAGTGGAAAAAAAATGCTTAGAGTAGACATGACAACTTTTCTTTATATAAATATACTGAATTTAAAAAAAGATCTGAAAAGACATTGAAATACTTGAATTATAGCAAAAGATGTCTCAATGATATCGATTATTTAATTTTATAAGAGAACAAGTAATTCGCTGCATGGAAATGGCTTATCAAAAATTGAAATTGCAAAACGGCTAAGTACAATGTCTCATCCGCATACAATGGAATAATTTTCTCCTAATTTAAGTCTGTGGTTTTATGAATACCAATTAAAGGCCTTCACAAGTTGCAAGCCCATCTGATGTTCGTTTACGCGCTTTTATGATCAAAGGAAAGTAACATATGTGTGCCTCAACTTGTTGCCGACAATTTGTATCAACAGAAAGTTGAAATTTTTTCTTTCTACAGTTCCTCCAAACGCAAGAAGAAATCAGCTAAGAAAATCTGTTGCGTGAGTTTCCTTGTTCGTCTAAACATACCAGCTTAACTAAATTATTACATCATATGCCATGACGGATTTATCATTCATGTTCAATACTATTACAGTTAAATGATACTCATCTTATAATGTACGATGGTGCCTAGCTCTCAAAGTAGCCATAAGCAGTCAGTATTTTACAGATCAGTATCTGCTTTTCCGATAAAAACTAAAACATAATAATTATTTACAGTGTAAACATTCCAATATCAACATCTATTTCAACTGCAAAGAAGAACACACATCTGCTGATTTAACTGATTAGCCATCCTGACTGCAATCTGGTAATCTAGGTAGCTATTATTAGAGTCGTGATCATCAGGTCTAAATCTTACTGATAAGTACTAAGTATTGCAGACGAAGAGCAGTAAATTATTTTACTGTAATTAAACTATGTAGTGAGAGAACTGAAGGGTATACGGATTATCGCCAATATCAATACCTAACAAACGTAAAATAACAAGTATTATTTCTTAATTGTTTTCACAAAATAATTTTGTCAGTATTGTGGTTTTTCAAAGAAAATTTTTTTTCCATAATACAGAATAACACATATACAACTATGTACAGTAAATTAGTAATCTTAGCTAAATATTTCGTTTTCATCTTGTTTTTATTAAAAAATTAAGGCCTAAAAACTTTTGGAGGGCAGTGCACAGTGCATTAATTAGTACTTGGAGAAGAATTTAAACTGCGAAGCTTTAGAATTGCCGTTTCAGTGATTCTGATGTAATTTCAAATCAATGCGATGAAATTTCAAATAAAAATGCTGATATTCCCCAATTTCTAAAGGAATGAAGTAATTATTACCCAAATGATGGACTGAAATCCAAACAATTACAAAACTGATAGAATTATCATCATCCACAGAATACTAAGGTTTGTATATTCTATTGTGATATTGTGATACACGTTATGCGTGTAACGTAAATATCAGCCATTGTTCCTTAACGTGCCTGCCTTCAAGCCATTGTTACTTAACACATGCCATATACTTTAAGGCATATAATCCTCGAAATCTATTGTCAAATTAAGTATTTAATAGCTGTCTTGCAACAACAGCTACCCAGAACCCATTTAAAAACTTTTTGGCGGGTCATTCATATGGCATTACTCTTTTTCTATTCAACAATACATTGCAAATCGAAAAACTCGCTTTTCCCCAAATAAGTGATATACATGCAAAAATGTTAAACAAACAAATTTATATTAAAGCAGGTATATAAAGTTAGAAAAAGTAGTTAGTAATTACTAAGATGACAACACTGATGTCAAGCGTATATGAGTTAGGACGTAAAAATTATCACGACTAGATACGATAATAAGTAAAGTAGGTTAAATTAATATTTAATACATGCCCTATACAAGCATGACGTTTTCTTAGGAGACCTTAGAAGCACTAGTAAAACAGAAAAAGCTTTGAAATTTTTACTTGTATTTTATTGGATAAATAACATAGTTAAGTGAAATTTTTAAATGCTAAGGTTTAATACAGAATTCATAGACTCGATAAAATTCGCTGTCAGCATATATTCTAGTATTTAGATTTTACCTAGGATTTAGATCAGAGATGGCCAAACCGCGGAAGGCGCGGCAAGGCGGAGTTTTAGCAATGGCACGCCAAGACTTATTGAATTAAAAGATTTGAAAAAATAATAAAATGCGATCATGTTTTAATATACACTGAAATCTGAAACAATAGCTTGTCATTCTAAATTTTGCTATAAAGATTTAATTCCTTTTCCACATTTAAAATAAATAAAGCACTATAATCACGACCAAACAGATAATTATTTTATTAGATTCATTACGGGAGAAAAGCGTTACAAGAACAGAAATGTTCTTGAAGGTTTATGAATAATTTTAATCTAAACAAAATTATGTTTAAAATTAGGCAAAAAGGCATCCTCAGTTTGGCGTAGATTTTGAGTAAAATTATATCGATTTCAAGGGCAATCAGACTCTTTTTTCAGATTTTTGAGAAAAAACATTTTTTGGGGGGCTCCTGAAGAAGAGAAACCTCAGGCTGATTGCCCTCGAAACTGAGCGAATTTTATTCAGAATCTGTGTAAAAATAAGGTTGCTTTTTTATCTAATTTCAAACTTTAGACTGGCTTGTTTCTCTTCGATTAAAACTATGTTATTCATATTATTCCTTTAGTGAATAATGTTGTTCGTCATTCATTTAGTCAGATATAAATTAACACCATTTTATATAAGCATATTTGTCAATTTTTAACAAAAATTTTATTTCATAAAAAGTTATTTAACATAAACAAATGTTTCTTCAAAATTCGACATGTATGAAAAGAATTATCTAACCACTTACAACAATTTAACATGTAAAACCAACAGCTAATCAAGAAGGTTTCTTATATGTTAACGAGTAATCTTAAAACCTTATGAATGTACGTTGCTTAAAGAGAAATGTATGCACCTCACATATAGAGGAGGCTAAAAAAATAGAATATTTATCCTAAACTTGTATTTCCAGTTGAAAAAGATTTGAGTAAAGTATTTTAGGGGTACAGTTTCGACATCGTGAGTGGATTAGTTTAGATTATCTGAATACGGCAAGGCACACAAGGGCTATCTGCTTAAAGGAGAGGGATGTCTTCATCGAGAACTTTCTATGGGGAACTGGCTTATTATATTCAGGTTAGACACTAGGAAAACTACGAAAAAAAAAAAAAAGTACAACCAGCGCGTTCATCAGGGATACCCTGCAGAGAAAAAATTCTAAGTAGTAAATTATTCATCATATTTTAATAAGTTATGAGAATTATGCCATAAGGTATATCTCCCGTTTCCTAGCGTGCCCTCCTGTTGTGATGGTCTGCACGCTGGGAGCGTGTTCCAGAGGTCCGTGGTTCGATTCCCGGCGAAAGCGTTGCTAATTTTTCAACTCTCTGGCATCAAAATAATCTAATGTATCTACAGTGGCGACCGAACTAAAAGAGCGTTGTATAAGGATTCTCCACACCCAGGATTTGGCGACTGGATCCCCTAAAAACCTCAGTCGTCCATTAAAAAGGGGAATATATAAGGTATATATCTCCTGCTTTTTCTAGCGTGCCTTCATTTTGTGGTGGTCTGCACGCTGGGAGCGTATTCCAGAGGTCCGTGGTTCGATTTCCGGTGAAGGCGCTGCTAAGTTTTCATCTCTCCGGCCTCAAAATAACCTAATGTCTCTACAGTGATAATTTGCTGATGATTAATATTTAGTTCATGCGATTTTCCTGTTATTCTCGTTCTCCAGTACGCCATTTTACGACCAGTCAAAGAGACCACGTACATCTTAATTACGCGAACAATAGGTACAAGAGATCTGATTCTTAACAGTTAATTTTTAATTAGTGAGGATTCCTTTGAAGCTCAGTGATTTGCTTGCTGTTATTCATTTCATCTGCGTTGTCACTCATTGTGAATTCCTGGAATTTCGTAGGAAGACTAGAATTCAACCTTTAATAGTAAGAAATAGATTACGTACCTGTTTGTTTAGCAAGCTGAACTTTAATTAATCTAAAACAGTTACTTTGTTGCACTGAAATTTATGTTTATAAAAGCACATTAATGACAAGTAACTTAGACAGCTGGATAGTAATCTGGCAATACACCTAGATAATAGCAAAACACATAACAATGCATGGTCATAAACGCTTTCCTGGCGCAGTAGTGACGACACAAAACACAAGAAAGGAAGGACACGAACAAGGTGAGAATGTATGTTTATTATGATTAGTGCAGCAGAAACCAATAAATAAGAACAAAAACAGACGAACGTCATCAAAGAAGGTGTCTGAAAATAATTTCGAAACGTATCCTCAACATGGGATCGGCAAGGGTGGTCCAGTTCATTGACCAGCAAGATCGCCAGACCTCACTTGCATTGACTACGTCTTTTGAGGGTACGTCAAGACATTGGTGTACGAAATCTCCGTCGTTAGAAGTGCTGAGGAACTTGTTGCACTCATCCTGGTAGCTGCTGGGGAAGTCTGGGACATGCCCGGTATTTTCTAGAACATAAATCTTTCGTGTGCCGGAGATGAGACGCCTGCATTAGGGTCCGGATTCGTAATTTCGAACTCTTTCTTTGATGACGATCGTTATCTTTTTTATTTCTTGATTTCTGCTGTAATAAGCATAATAAACATGTTCCTTCTCTCTTGTGTTTTGTGTTTTCACTAGCCGAATCAGGAAGGTCTTTCCAACAATGCATTCCTATCTGATTTTCCATCGTTTAGGTACACCCTATCTCTCCTGAAAGTTTGTAACCAATTCAACCTGATTCAATTTACTCTTTTAGGATAATGGCATTGGTGTAGGACTGACATCGACATAAGATCTAAATTAAAAATCCTAACACAATGTCGATCCTATACCGCATTCCCTTACCAAACCTTCTAATCCTTAGTCCCGAAAATGTTTTCGTAGAATTCTTTCTGTCTTTATATATGAGATTTCTTTGCAATTGGAAGTACATGTCTAGGTTCAATGTTTAAATAAGTAAAGCCTGTAGCCCTCTGTCTTTTTGTATATCTTACATATGTTCTTCATTACAATATTTACTTACACTATTTAGGGCACGTGTTTTAGCAGTCTTATTTCCTTCATTCGACAGATTTTCTTAATTATAGATAAAATTATTTAAATCAAAATATGGGGACAATATTATTTAATCAAAAACTCTCTGAACTGTAGAAAACTAAATCACTTACGTGGTCATGTCTGTCTTCTTTTCGCCTCTTCTTCTCGATGTCAAGATCTGGAGATCGACTTTTAGGCTTCTCTCGATCGTGAGGGGAAATAGAATTCCTCTGAAAATTAAAAAAGAAAATGGTAAAGAATTTAAATCGTAAGAATTTGTTGTTTTTATGCACAGTAATAATATAGTGTGATGTCAAGTAAATTTTGTTGTATAATGAAAATCAACAAGAGGTCAGCTTTCTAAAACTATACATCAAACCAGCCAAATTTAATAGATTTAAACTGGACTACTGTAACTAACTAAAATGGTAACAATAACGAATTTAATAGTTGGCTTTATAAACACTCTAGCATCGCGTTTTACATTACTATGATTAATGCTAATTCTATATAATGAAATAATGAAGAGAAATCTAAAAATGCGAAATTTATGACTATTCGTTATAACGCAGTTACATTCGAATTGCCAAATGATACTAAATTTACACTATCTATTACTTTAGACAATATAAAAAGATTACATCTGTCTTGAAACAGTGATGCTACTGCAAGCAGTTCACTTCTTTCAAGTAATACATTCCGTGAAGATAAACGATAGCAATCTTCTGATAAAATACTGATAAAGTATATATTAAAATTTATATTTGTTCTGCTTCCATAGAATTTTTATATTAACTCGAAAAAATGAGAATAAATGAATACAAGTAACAATTTAAATTCTAAGACTTAAAGTTAGTAGAAAAATGTGGTGCCATAATCCACCGAGCACGAGGCTTGGTACTGAGAAGGTTATTTAAATAATATTAATGCTGCTCCAAATTTTCAAATTTCTCAATTTTGAGAGCGCGCAACCTCTTTTAGTATACACATTAATTTAACGGTCCTACATAATTATGCATTTGGGCGACTGTATATCATTATGACCATTGAGACAATGGTCATAAGTTTTTCTTTAGATTACGGGCTTTAATGTAAATTCAGGCTGTAGGAATGAAATCCTAGGATTGCCAAGTTATAAAGTCCTGGAATTGCCAAGCTATAAAATCCTAGAATTGCGAAGCTATGAAATAGCAGAAGAAGAAATGAGGATGGTAGATTTATTATTCAGTTCACTGAATTACCAGCGAAAACAACCATACGTTTATTTAAAGATACATCACACGTATTTGTTAATTCTTTTAAACTTTGGCTTGCCATTTTAATTTTTTTATAGGTTGAGCGAAAAGTCATTACTTCAAAACTGAATCCTCTAACCTCTTAAAAGGGTGTAAGATACTTTACAATCATTTCCAAATAATTTTTGTTTAAACAACAACAAAGGCTGACGAGAGAGAATGCTGTGTGACTCATAGCCAACAATCTGCGGAAACGTTACAAAGAACAATAGCGCAATGAATATAAACGCACGTGACAGTACACAGTAATGGAGACTTACTTTTAAGCAGAACCCACATCCGCACAGCTGAACAAACGTTTAAAGCATAAATGGAGGAACATTTACTCTCCCATTCAACATTGTCAACACCGTTGCAATAGCTACCAGCAGCGTGTGCAGAACAACGGAAATATCAAAGTGGCACGTTCATTTATCAAAAATATTGCTGGCAAACGAAATGCAGTGCAAATATATATAGCACGGACAAAATCTAAGATAAGAATATAGGTAGTGGAAATAGCTGCTGATGGTTACAAAAAAAGTCAGTAACAATGTTTTAAGATAATAATGGTCACAGAAATGGCACAGAAAGTAATTTAAAACACAGAAAGTAATTTAAACATTATCAATGCTCAAATTTAGATTGAGGTTAGATTAGAAATACTTCGAAAGAATTCCACCCAACTTTCTCTTCTTCAGAAAGATAAAATTATTTTCCACATTTTCCATCGAAAATCTATACCTTGTCTTCTCTGCCGAAATATACAATAATTATTATTTGATATCTAAGAAAAGAAACCATCAATATATTCCTAGGAAATCTCAAAATGCATTAACATCTCACCTTGTGCATTTGACCAATTTCTAAATCTCGCCTCAGTTAGCAGTGATTTAGAAGATGATGATTGTGTTATGTACGTTTATCATTAAAAAAATATGAAGACATGCATTCAAGAACCTACTAGAATTAAACATCCCAGACTGTGTGCTGATTCCATTCGAAGTAAATATTGCTGACGCTGAAATTGAGTTACAAGAGGAATTTGTAGAATTAAAAGGTCTGATGACAGAGTCTGAAATCTGTTCAAGAAACGAAAGCATAATGTGTGTAAGAATAAGGATACTGCATGTAAATATCTGCTTTTAAGGGAAAATCTAAAATGTACGTCATCGTTTTCTCATCATCTTTTCATGAAATGTGGCTTTAGTCGTGTAGCACAGTTGCAAACAAAAAGTCGTAATCGACTTAATGTACTGAAAAGAGGTGATGTTCGTCTGACTCTCACAACATTTGAGCCTGATAGTAATATGCTAATAACAAAACACCAGCTACAAAGATCACATTCATACAGCCTTCCCGTTTAATAGGATCCTATTTAATACTCTTAGACATAAATTTTTTTACATGCTGTTTGAAATAGTAAATATAATGTCCTACTATCAGTATAAAAATACTTACTATTAAGTATTACATATAAAGTTAAATTACTATAAATAATTATTTTACTAAAAGTAAAAATATGTTTCATTTTTATTAACTAAAATTATCAAAATTTGGAATTCACATTTTATATTGTACTATAATTGTTTCATTAATACCTTTTAATAACCTACAAATAAATATTTCATTTAAGAATGTTACATATTGCCTCTATGATGGTTCACATACTTAAACTTAGATCTACAAGGCAGAAAAAGTCTAAACTCTTGGTTTAGAAGGTAAATGAATCATTCTTATTTTTTCTTTCATAAATGATGGGATGAAAAAAACTTGTATAATAATAGTAAACAGTGGAGCTGTTAATGAACTATATTCAGTGATGCTGCATCAGCAAGATTATGCGTAACATCCTCCTGAATGATGAGTGTGTTCGCATCAACACATGAGGGCTTAGGAAGGCTAAATTTTTCTAATTTACAGACATACTCAAAATACTTAGTGATTATTAGTTATTAAAGCTTCTAGGTTTTAATATAATGCAATAAAACTGAATAATAAAAAAGTTGTAGTTTTGAAGTAGTAAAGTTTTTATCTGTGCTTATTTCAGTAGCAGTTTAGGGCTACTCCTTTTGACAAGAGAAAAGCGAAATTAGCAAATTAAGAAGAAACGATTTCCATAACTCAGTTATAAGACACTAATAGTTCAAAAACAACTACTGTATTCAAAATAAATCGCAGATTTTACAGTTAAACAAGACATACACAAAAGCAAATGTTTTTCATTGCCTTTACTTGTATTAATACCATTTTTTTACATTAATCTTTTTTCCACCTAAGCTGTAATTACTGTTATTGCTCATTAATTTTATTATTGTAATTGCAGGTACATAGTCGTAAACTTTAAACTCAACAACAAATTCACAAAAGTCTCAGTTTTAAGTAAATATGAAATCTAAAGTTTCTAAGGGTCATTTTGGGTATGAAATCTCCCAATTTTATGGATTATTTTAACTTTTAAAAGCTCATTGTCATTCAATTTAATACTGTTTATAGATAACTGACTCAACGTTAGGAGCCGGTCCGTCTCCTACCTCATAACAGTACAAGTTCTTTAATCAAATAATTTAAACAGAACAGGTGAATTTAAGCTCATCCGTGTACTCTGTTATAAGAAAGAGTAAATGTAGTTTAACCAACCATCTAAAGAATATTTACTAGTTATTTTAAACCAAATCTCAACATTTACATTTCCATTTAATATATTTAAAAAAGACAAGAAAGGAAGCAGGAAAAATTTTTATAGGAAAGACAAATCCAGTCTATATCAAACGCCAAAACCCACAAGGGAATGGGGCGAAATCTCGCCAACATGTAGAAGCCCCGAAGGCAATAGACGATGGCCATCGGCTCTTGTGTGCACAAGACGGGAGAAGACGAAGAAAAGAAAGCGCAGAGAGGGAAAGGGTAAAGAAAAACGAACACACACACACACACACAAAAAAAAAAAAAAAAAAAAAAAAAAAAAAAAAAGGAAAGCAAAGAAAATGTCGGCCTGTTGACGTAAGATGTTTGGCCACCGCTGTCCTCTCTTTCTATTTCTACGGCCTCTTGAGCACACAATACGACAGTGCCCAAGGCGCATCTGTAGATACATTTACTTCAGCCAAGGGTTTTTATTTTTCTTGTGAAGCCATCGAACGTTTACGCACTTGTGTTGCCTTTCGGGAATCTCATCTGAGATGTGTTTCCTCTTGGACTGTCGATGCTCACATAGTCCATCTGCTCGCATAGACAGACAGCGGAGGAAGTGTCGCAGTGAAGTACGAATACAGGTGCAGCAGCTTTTATGGGGACTGGATAGGTGCCGTTTTTGTTTTGTATTAACTGCTGGACAGCTGTGGAGCTTCTTGGTATAACGCTATCTTACATATGTTTCTGAACAAAGTTTCTGTCGAATACGAACATAAAGCGAAGGTATTCAGAAATGGAATTATTTATGAAAAATTTAAGTCAATAAAATAAAATTTTATTTTGATTCTAATTTCTTCAGCACTTGTCCTACTTATGCTCACAGCAGGCTTATAGTATAATTGTCGTTAGAGAACGTATTATAGAAATAGCGTGTCTGTAGACGAAGTTATTAAGATATCAGCTTGATTAACTGCGTATTAAAATTTATATAATTGGTTTCAGTTTAAAAAAAATTGAAATTCATGATAACAGTTTTTGTGGGAACAGCGATTCACTAAAGACATTACCAAATTTCATTACTGGTCAATTATGCATTAACTAAGCAGGTTTGGAAGATCTCTTTACAAAAGATGGTTTTTTATTTTCAAGTCTGCTCTACGTGAAAAGAAGACTGCCAGAGTATAAAGTGTTTCGATAGAAATGATTGGAAATTAAAAAATTGGAGTAAACATTTACAAAGTTGTACAAGCTTTGTTCAATAACAGACATAAATGCTTAAAATATATAATATATCAAAAATTTAAAATCATACAGCATGGGCAATAATTTCCTAGCGATCGGCATCACATTTTCTTCGAATATTTTAAATTTTTTACAGATACGTACCTGAGTGAGAAAAACGCTGAATACTTATATATTTTGTACAAGTATCTGTTGCTGGGAGTTTTATGCCCATATCGTCTGATGGTGTTTTCGTATTTTCTCCATAGATATCATTAAGTACCAGCGTTTTTAGTTAAGAAGTATTTCATAGTATTTCTTTCACTGTGCAAAAGAATCCTCGTCTGCTTTGCCTTAATAATTAAGCAACCATCCAACTTCTCAATAGTTAAGAGGATAGAAGCATATCTGTTATTCCTTCTGTTATACGTGATATCCCAAAATCTAATTAAAAGAGATCGGTGTTCTTAGCTTAACCCAACACTTAATGATCACACAGGCAAAGATCCAGTCGTGTTAGGCCTAGGTTTCTAAAGGTTCACTGAACAGTCCCTCGAAGATTCATCCAATATTCTTGAAAAGTGGTGACCAATGGCGCGCTTTCGAGAGAATCTGTTTAATCGAATTTTCCATATACATGACTTTAAAGTGAGACTGCCATTTTAGCACTCGCAACGAAGGGAATGCAAATTTCAGATTACCAGTGTAATATCTCAACGAAGAGTTTATCATTAAAAGTTAAAGCTGATCTCTGCATTCATCTAACAATTTGCTACTTAAAGAAATTATAAGTTACACAGATACGATAGACCAACTACGAATTTAAAAAATAATCCTCAAACACGGAAAGTAAAATCAAATATTTGATACAAACTCAAAAAGCAAATGTATTGTGATATTATTCAGTAGGGAAGAAGGAAGGAATAAATTAAACTTGCTTAAACTTGCACTTATTTAATGAAAAGAACTTAATTCAAACATAATTATCAATCAAAGCGTACGCTGCGCTTTTTTCTTTTCTTTTTCTTTCTTTCTTTCTTTTTTTTTTTTTTTTAAACTAGACAGCTGATATACGAGGTTTGCGACAGATATTTTCTCAGCTGAAATACCAACAGTACCTTTTTTGTCAAGCTAATAAATTCACTTAGTGAAACAATAATTTTAAAAAGTACTTAAAAATGCTAATAAATAAAAAAAAATTAGAAACAGATTCCAATACTTAGTTATTTTACATTTCCATTTATTACGGCCCACGAATTTCTGATAATATGTTATGAGAAGAATGAATCAATAAATGGGCTAAGTTTCTATTCTAGGAAGTTTATGAAGTTTCTGTAAAATAGTACACAAATTTAATAATAGTTTTACTTTGAATTCAGACATTCTAGGAAGCACAGAGTCATATATATAGTTATGATTCCAATAATATATGACTTCCACCGAAATTCGTTCTCTCTTCTGAAGAATTTTCCGCAAGATCGTTTACATTCCTCTTCAACTTCTCCTCTTTCTGAAGTAAAAGCTCCTCTTCTCTCTCCCTCCTTCCTTCCCACCTTCCTTTTCTCACTCCTTTTCCTCGGAAATCCCGCGAAAAGTAAAATCCCTCTTTTCCGCTCACAAACAGATCGCGGCGGAAATTAAAACAAATTAATTCCCTTATTCCGGCCGCGGGAAAACCAATTTTAAAAAAACGGGAGAAAACGGGGAAAAAATCCGGTGCGCGCTCGCCGGAGCACGAATCTTAACGGGGGTGGACATAAAACGGCGATTAGTGGCGCTATTCCGCCCCCCTTGCCTCATCGTCTCCCTTTGTCAACACGGCCGACGACATGAATAAACATGGCCAACCGTCGGCTTAATTGGGTTCCCCTTATCACGCCCGGTAATGGTTAATTAATTACCGAGCCTTGTTTAATTATCTTCGGGCAGCGCTCCTGGAGAGAAGAGGAATGCAGCATGTTCCTCCTTATTATTGCCGTTATTATTATGGCCGTTATTGTTTCTGCGTTGAAGTTTTCTCTTTTTTCTTGCCCTCCCCCCTCACAGTACAATACATTGAGATAGGGAGGTACATAAGGGGAGGGTGTCGACCGACATTCTGAGAAGCCGCGTGTTTCAACTTCTCGGGGTAAACATGGCACATTAAACAGTGTTACTTTCGCAAAATGGCAGAAAAATCGCTTTAAGGGGCTGAGGTAATAAGTTAATGGAATGTAACGCTGTGTGTTGGTTGGTTAGAGAGTTCCGTAAAAGCGAGTGTAGTGTTTGTAGTATCTCCGAGTAATTATTTATTTTTCCGACTGACTTTATTTAAGCGAATTACTTCTTCGTTGAACTTGCGGAGAAGAGAATTCAAAAATACCAAGAAAGAAACCACTTTGAAAAGTGGTTAATTCGAAATACAAACAAAATAAGAGTTGATGATTTAGGAAAAGGCTTCCTTTTAGCAAAGGACTAGAAAAGTCAGAAATGGAGAAATGTTTCGTCGCAGTTCAGTGTTTAATTTTTAAGAGCGGCACTTTGTACGGCACTTTGCAAAATTTTGATTTTGAAAATCGAGTTTCAAAGGAAAGCACGAAATTACGCTAATAGCAAGACGAAAAAGAGTGTGCACAGTACAGTTTGTGCAACCATTGCCGAAATCTAATCCCATTATTGTATTACTTTTCCGGCGTATATTCTTTCTTTTATTTTTGACGAAATTCTTTTACCAATTGGCGATTACCTTTGAGCTGCAGAATGTCCTCCTGCGAGCTTTGCAAAGCATTACATTTTTAAATGAAGACCAGTGGTCTTCAAACTGCGGTTCGCGGAGTCGTGGCGTTCGAAGCAACTCTTCTAGGAATTCCTCAAAATTCGAAAGAATTTTTTACTATCACCTGGACCACAAAACCGACTATCTAGGAATAATTAATTGAATAACATTTACCTCAAATAGCATAAAAGAAATCTGCTTTTATGATTAAAATTGAAACGCTATAATTTCCTTTTTATTTTCCACAGATAGGTGCACACAACACATACACTAATGTATACTTTAAGGGTTTCCTTTTTTCTCATTTATTTTCTGAAGAGCGTAGGATTCCCCTAAAATCATTATAGCTTTAGGCGTTTAGTCTCTACTCGAGAGATATTTTTCACGTAACTTGTGTGAAAGATAAAAATGACTACCACATTTTTTAGAATATTTGTAAAGCAGAAAAATTAGTACAATTATTTTGAACCAAGGTTGGCTTTTGAGATTTAATAAGCATAGCTTGCATAACTACTTGAATTTTCTTCCAAGAATTCCCAAAAAGAAAAAGTAATATTTTAACAATTCATTGTTTAAAAATGATTTTCATATTTGTGAATCCACTGATATATAAAAGTATTTTCTCCTTCTTTCCAGTATGTCTTCGTGGTAGCACACTCGGCGCGTATTTGAGAGGTGCCGGTTCGAGTCTCGAAGAAGGCATTGCTCATATTTTGCATGTCTTCTGCTTCAAAATAATTTAAAGATTCTACAGATGAAGACTCAAATAATTGACCAAACTTAACTTCCTTATTAAATCTCAAAAGTCAACTACTCCTCAAAAAAAAAAAAAAAAAAAAAAAAAAAAAAAAAAAAAAAAAAATAATGTTACTAAGTTTTCTGTATTATAAATATATATATATGTTTTTTAATTTAGCAATCATTTTAATCTTTTAAACAAATCATATGGAAGGATATTTCTAAAGTATAAAAGATTAAAATACTACAAAATTCTTAAAATATATTTGAAAATCAGAAAACTTAATAATATTATTTTAGCTTTTGTGATTTAATAAAGAAGCATTAGTTTGCGCAACTATTTGATTCTTCTTCTAGAGATTCACAAACATGAAACGAAATAACTGATATCAAAAATAAACTACAAGTAGTTTAAGTAGTATTTTTTTAAAATTGTCAAATTGGAATTTTACTGATTTATTTTTAAGCATTAAGAAAAATCATTGACATAAATTTTTATCTAAGCAGTTTATTATATAGTTAAATTTTATAATACTTTCAGCTTTATTATAAGTATTATAATAATAATTTACCAATTTCTTATTTTTAAATAATGCGTAAATAATGTGAATATAATTAAGAAATATCTTGTCTGAAAAATGATGATTTGATATACGAAAAAAATTAAAGATTGTGATTCTTAACTTCCGTTGTGATAAATGCGTCATCATGCTTTTCCATTCAGCCCTACCTTCAGCCACTACGGTGTTCTCAGCCATCTATGCAATATTGTAAGCTGTTAACGTTCCAGTGTCTTCATCTACGCATTTTAAAATCATCACATATATACTTCAATTCTCTACGTTCAATAATGTGTTTATGCACTATGACTACTGATATTTTCGTGATTACGCCATCGAATAAAACTGCTGCTCTCTTTAACGCAATAATGCCTTAAAAACCTATGTTTGATTACTCTCTTTAAATTTACGCGGTAGTTTAAAAGGAATCTTTATTAATTTTCCTCAAATTAAATTTTACACGATATTTAAAAATATGTTTTTTAACATTATTGTTATTAATATCATACTATAATTATATCAGAATATGGCTTTGAATAAATATCCAGCAAAGCGATTTCTTTGAGATGGACATCGCTTACAGGCTAGAGGTAATTTAACAGCACTGGAAGGAAATGTAGCTGTGGAGTTACAAGAATAATTGTAATTATGAGAATGATACCCGAGTGAATTAAAAGCTGGCAAGAAGCCGTTATAACTAACTTAAACGATGACGTAAAAGAGTCAAAACACAGTTCTTGAAGTTCTTAAAAGCTTACGTAGAAGCTATTACAACTAAACAGGAAATGGCGGCACAGAAATTAAAGAATACAAGTAATAAAGATATACTAAAGCAACGCGGATTTCCCACCGCCTCTTTTATTCTGAAGCAGTCACATATTAAAACATATAATAATAGTCAATGAAACTGAAAGAGAGTCCATTGTTGAATATTACAGACTAAAACTCGAATTAGCCCCAGTATTATTATTACTAATTATTTTAAATAAAATTTTAAGATAAATATTTTCCGTAATAGTTAAAAATGTGAAAATAAATAACTAATGCTTACCTAAATATGAAAAATTATGGAAAAAACTGAAGTGTTTTACAGTATTCCCTAGCATTAGTCATACCACTAACATTAACAGAACTTGAAAAGAAAAAAAAATGATACCGTAAGGAACTAAAAGCATTCCTCCCATAGTTCTTGTAGCTTAGTGATTAATACATCTGGTCAACAATTAAAAGGTGTCACCTTCCAACGAAGACTGGCGCTGGAAATAAATAGCTCAACAAAGCACGAATTTCAGTTAACTTTCGCTACTTTTTGCATTCTCCAGCGCACCCTTTAAATTTACATAATCTACTGGTCTGAGAGAGCCTATGCGATATGAAACAAAGAGAATATAGGACTTGGTTTAAATTAGTTATTAGTTAGACTTTAAATCATTGTTATATAAGTATACGTTTTCAATGTATTATATTGTTCCGATTTTATACACAAGTAAATAATTTTAGTGGAAATAAATGTGAAATAGTAGTATCTTTTGCATAATTAACATGAAATGTTTAAACAAAAACTCTGCTGGAAAAATAAGATTATAGTGGCAAGTCTATTAAACATTCAGTAAATGGCTATCTCGCTATATTGGCGAGGTATCGCCAAGTTGGCAATGGTTCCGGCAACTAATTTTTGTCGCCAAATTTGGCAAGAAATTGCCAAAAGCCGCCAATTTTTGTGATTATTTGGCGTCGCTTTGGTCTGTATAACTAATTATGTAACCTAATAACTGTAATTGATCCTATGTGTAACTGTAACCGTATCCACCCCTTATATGTAACTTTAACCACATATGCCTTCCAGTAATTTCGAGAAATGAAAGGTACTCGTGATTTCTCGGAGGCCGGGAACTATATAAGACCGAAGAGATAATTCAGTTTTTCAGTTCAGAGTGGACTATGGCGTATTGAGATATCTCCGTGTAATCTTCGCTCTTTAGATGCGCTTTACATTGCATTGTGTGCGTAACTACTGAATGTGCTCCGCAATACTGGGAAGAACTGTTCGATTGTTTTTGTGGAAAGTTCCAGAACTGTAAAGTGTTCATTTTGGTAAAATAAATTTTATCAAGCTATCACCGGTTCTGTGTGCATTCAATCAATTACAAAACTATACGCATGCAACAATATGTTTTATACATGCTTACACATGTATAGTGTATTACACACATACTTATAACTTTTAATGTATTATATGAAAAACAATGTGCCATAAATTAGTCCTGGGTACTGAGAAAATTTGATTGGTGGGCGATTCAGATAATAGATATTATGCTGCATTTTCATCATCACATGAAAAGTTACTAAACGTAATCGCAATCAAAGTAATTATAGATTAATCTAGGAGAAAAATTACTAAAATTTACATTGTGTGAAATCTAAGTGCATTTATTAAAGCTTCGAAACTTATAAAATACAGCACATATCTTACCAGCATTACGAAACCAAAATGTTCCTATGAAATCCTTGGAAATGGCAGAAAGTGAAGAAGCTTTTACCATTGATTTACCGATTAAATTTTAAAAAACCATAAAAAAATAGACTATAAATCTAATTTATAATCTAAGTTTTTCGCTTCTCCAGCCTTAAAAAATTATCAAATAATGACAAATAGTTTATAAAACTTAAAAGACGAAAATTACGTATGTTATTTAAATTTACCTTAAAAACGTGGAAGCGCACTAAACATTTGGACGGCTTAGACGTATTGATGTAAATACATAGCACATAATTAGAGTTATGATTTACACAATAAATAATTTTTCTTCTTTTTAGGTTATTTCCGAGTATCGCATATACTCGGAGATTTTTATGTTGTGAAAATTCATTACAAAACAAAGAATAACTGTTCAGTTTTACTTCTAATCAAAATCTACATATCAAACTAGGATTGTTTTTCTGGCCACTTAAAAAACGTTTCCCTACTCTCTACTAAAGAAGAGAGACCTGTATCAGACTGCTCTCGAAATCGATAGTTTCATTCAGAATCTGCAACAGATTAAGGTTTCGTTTTTTCCTAATTTTTAAATTTAACATTTCATTGTTTCGAGGTAGCGGATACAAATCACAGCTTCTTTAGTATTCGGAATGTGTCTAGTGTTCCAACAGACTAGTTCAACATTTTCAGCTGCAAACAATGGCTTTATTAAGAAAAATTTTTAGAAATCGCATAATTTCCTAATTTTCAAATTTTAATTGACCATCGAGATCACCGGATTTAGAAGCTGCAGATTTTTTTTTGGGGGGGGATATTCGACAAGCAGATCAAAGTTGGCAAATGAAATTCCAACAAAAGTTATGCATAATTCCTTAGATAAATCCCGTCATGTTAAGGTTAACAATGGGCAACATTTGTCAGACACTTTTTTAAACCATAACATAAACATATTTTTCTAAACTGTACAGTGAAACCATGATTCACGATTTTAATCATCCGAAATATTCGCAAAAGCGAAACAATTTCCACCATACAAATTTAATGTAAAATGAACTAATCAGTTCACTGATCTCAAAATGTGCTTAGAAAAGAATATTTTACGCATGCAATATTGACATATACACAATGTTTAACACGATACTAAACGCACAAAAAATAGGAAAACTTGAATTAAATTTTATAATATCTCTATGAAAGAAAGTTGACAGCGTAAGTGGGAAACGATGAACAGAAGCCAAAGAGGTGCAGAATGTTATTGTTTGAAAGGAGAAAATCCTATTACGTAAAAATATCAGATAGCTGATGTCTTTCTGGGTTTTTTTCTCTTGTTTTCCCCTTAACACTGCTCACCTCTATTTGAGAATATCTGGGCTTTACTCAATACGATTTGTTTCAAACTATGTTTTAAAATGTTCCTAAAGCAAGAAATAGCATTGTCATTGCAAATACTTATACTACGTCTTACTACTGCTCTTTCAGGATGATAATGTTGAATGAATCTCTATATCTTCTTCTATCTTGTATGAATTTCTCTGCTAAAATAACCTCTTGGAGAATATTCCCATCCTCCTATACTTATGGAATATCAATTCCTTAGCGTCTTACTTGTTCGTATCTCGAGACATCGTTCGCCCTCCAAGACATTCTCGTTTGAAAAATTTGTTCGTGAACCGATTTGTTCGTGATCCAATATTTCACTGAATTTAATATTAAGAACTGGCAAAATAAATAATATTGGGAGATAAAAAGTATTCGTAATTTAAATTCTAACGTTTATGCATCACCTTGTATGTTATGTTAAAGATCGCGTTGGTTATATAAGTTTTGATAATTCGGTAGTGGAAGGTACAGAAGACTAGGGTACAGGATAAAGAGGACTGCTATTTATATACATTTTTAGATTATGTCTTTATTTCCTTTCCCTGCGTCTGTCCCTGTATAAAAATTTGAGGTTTGGCTGGTGTAAAAGGCTTCATATACGATCAAACGCGATTAACTGTTTAAATAAAGTATGTTTTCTAATAGGTAGTTCTTTACAGCGAATCAAAACATCCTGCGATACAATAATCCAAACACTGTAAAACAACTCTAAACCTTCGAGTTCTTTCACATTTAAAGTCATATTTCATCTCAAAAACAAATGCTGAACCATATTTTTGCCTTTTTTTAACCCGTAAAAGTAAAAATCCTCGCCAAGTTTCTATCTTAGATCAAAACGAACTTAATAATACGAAGTAAAAAACCACAGTGGCGTAAAAAACACTGCGTTTTATGCTTCCATGTTCTTCTTCCGTAAACTTAGAGCTATAGTGGTGTAAAGCAACCTTTCATAAATAACGCGGAACCTGTATGTCTTAAAATAGCTGTTCGCCAGTCTTTATTAAAAATTACAAAATGTAAGATAAACGACAACAATGAGCATTTATGGGCGTTTAAAAATCTCAGAACTTCAACTGGAAGGTTATCATATAGCGCACATGCACATCAAACTTCAAAACTTTCTTAAATAAGTAATGATTTGCACCACACGGAATTTATTTTAAAAAGGCACTGTCAATACTACTAATCACAAAACACACACACACAAAAAGAAATAAAAGTAGCACAAATCAAATGACTGGAGCGAGGAAAAAGGAAATAAAAAAAAGGCAATCATTGTAGATGAAACATCAAATGGAAAGCGATGACTAGCATCTATTACATCACAGACGAGCCATAATCTAAAAAAAAAAAAAAAAAAAAAAAAAAAAAAAAAAGTGAAGAGGGGAGAGTATAAAAAATCCGCAACACTAATTGTCAAATAAACAAGTGGAAAAAGAGAAAAATCACTTTCGTAATAACGTGGATTGCGAGAGCGAAAATCGCTTTCTCTTCTCTTCAGACATACATGTTCCGAGCGTAGAAGAGAGAAAGTAAGAGCCGACAAAACAAAAAAAGAAATACCATTGGGGGGGGGGAGAAGCGATGAAAAAAAAAGAAAATAAATAAATAAAAAGAATAAGAATAAAAAAAATCACTGAAAGAAGTCAATCGAGAACGTTGCTAGAATAGAATCGATACCAACGTACAAAAACATTCTCTTTTCGTTATTCTCCTTGAAATCAACCGAGATTTCAGGTGTTTTCCCTCTTTTTTCTTCCTTTTTTCCCTTCTTTCGCTTAATCTTTTTTTTTAATATAGTTTTCTTTTAATATCTTATTTCCTCTACTTTATTTTTTACCCCTAGTTAAATAGAAGTAATAGCCCAGTTTTTAGAAGTACTCGCATAAGACAGGTACCATTAAATCTGCAATGAATATTTGAACTAAATGATGAAGATAACATTAATAATCATGTTATCTGCATTTAATGTTATATTCCAGCACTTTTAAGATTAAACGCGATTACTTATTTCTAAATAAAGAATGAAATACAAAATTATACTTTACGTGAAGAAGGTCATGATTTAAATTCACTTAGAAGTTTGATTTAAATATTTTTACTTTTTCTCCACCATACAGATTATCTATTTACTAATTTTTTATTTCCTTCTAAACATAAATAAAGTTTTCGGAAATTAATTTTTAAGAGAAATGTAAATTAAACATTTTTACTTATTTAATTATTTGACTTAATTTGTATAACTCTTTCGAAATAAATATATTATATACACTTTTATACAGGGTGATTCAAAAATGTCTCGTAAAAATGTGCAAGCGGGTAAAGGGGACCCAAATATCTATTTAGATATCTATTTAGATATCGTAATGGAATGTATGTGCAAAAATGGCGAGTTGAGGTGGTGAGCGGGAGATAAAATCGTTTTGCTGGTGTATGTCGTCATTCTTTGTGAGAATTTAGAGTGGTATACAACGCTGCATGAAAGCAAACATGCAGTCTTAACCGATCGTCATTTCATGTTTAAAAATCTTCTCATTTCCAACACTTATGAATGGTACGGAATCATATAAAATATTAAAAATTTTCGATAGCATTTAAAATTCGCGGAATATTTTTAATGTATTAAGTTTTCAATTTCCATAAAAAATAAACGGTTTATTTTGAAATATAAAGCAAATTTTATGTAGCTGCTTTTTCTTTAAATTTTGTTTTAAACAGTAGCTATATTTTAAACAGCTGTTTTAAATAGAAGCTATATTTTATATAAGACTTTATATAATGTATCTTTATAAAATCTTTATGTAATGTATCTTTACCTGGCCAGTACTTTCAATGTGTTAAAATAGTTTTTTTTTTTTTTTTTTTTTTTTTTTTTTTTTCCATTATAATAAACAGTTACTCTAATTTTTACAGGGTGGTAATCTCTCCAACTTATAAATAAATATATATTTGGTTTTTATTTTACATCATAAATCATTCAACACAACTACGAACTTTCAAACCGAAACATTTTAATCAACAGAAATCCAAGAGAAAACTTCCAAAAAACACGTTCTTTCTTTATACAATTTTCAAAAATAAATAAATAAAACTTAATAACAGATTTATCCACAAAAAATGTAAATCTTTATGAAAAAATTCTACTCTCCCCAAATTCTACATATTTCAGCAGATGGAAATATATTTAAGCAGAATTTCAGTTTCCATTAGTGTTTTAGTTTTAAAAATCGTTTTAAGGATATAGATTTTGACGTTCTTGGGTAGCATAAACTAAACTAAAGCTCTATAAAGATGTAAGCGAATTTTCACTGCGTCTTGTAAGTATAAGAGAGACAGGTAAAGGGTGTAAAGAACCCTTTTATTAACACAAATAATAGTTTAACATACGGCATCAACTCGTGCCCAAAAGCCAACAGTTATGGCTTAACTCAAACATAATGGAGTAACAAAAACTAAGAAAGTAAGTTAGTCTAACGTCTTCACAACTGGAATAAAGAGCAAGCTGGCTGTGACCTAAGGTCGGCATTCAATGTCACAGAATACTGTTTCCCAAGAGAACCAAATTAGCAACGTGGCCTTCAAGCAGGCAGAACAGGCTCTCACTCTACCCTCTCAAACGTTCCTTTAAATAGTCTCTTCTTTATAACTCATTTGAATATAACACGAGCTAGAAATTTACATTCTGGCAGGAATATGGTAATGAAGGCGATAGGACAGTAAATTAACAGAAAATAATTGGTTAGAAACTTAAACGTGAACTCTATAAGGAATAAAATTTCTAACAGTAGGAAAATTCTTATAATACACAAAAATGAATCATTATATATTGAAATTTATTACTCATTCACACGAACACTAATTTTAAAGAAAGAGTGAGAAATACCATCAATCTCCTAACATAAATACCTTTTCCCAGTGAAAACTTAATTTAGAAAGTTTTCAGAATTTCAATGATGTCAGGCTACAGAGTAACGCTCAAAAATTTATTTTATGGAATCCTGTAAATTGTGGATAAAACTTAATTTGGAAAGTTTTCAGAATTTCAATGATGACAGGCTACAGCGTTAAGCTTCAAAAATTTATTTTATGGAATCCTGTAAATTGTGGATAACTTTTATTTTTCATAAGAAGCGCATATTTAAAGTTAGTTTGTTTTGTGAAAGATGTTAACCTTAACCTAAACTCATAAACTTTATCACCAATACTGAAATATGTTAAGTGCATCTTCTTGAAGGAGGCTTTTTACTTAAGTTCCCGATAAAGAGAAAACATTGGTGTGTTAACAACAGTGATAGCAGATGATGCAGTATTTGGGAATTCTTTTAATTGGCAATAGTATGTAATCCAAAATGCCTAGAAGTGTTAAATCGTCCATTAAAAGCGAATTGCTCAGTCTTAAAAATAAATCACATATGCAGCCATTAATCCTCTGTTTACCGTTGAGCCCATGTTAACTTGTATTTTGCTTTGAGGTTTATCTATCCCTTACAAATAATAATTACCAGGAAAATTGAATTCCAATGTGAAAATAAATAAATTTCCCATCATCAACAATTTAATGAGACGAATGATGCTGTTTTAAAACTGTTAAGACTTCCCCTTTCTTTTTTTTAACTTTTAGGTGATAATTTTGTAGCGTAAATTCTTATTATTGCTTGTGAAGGATCACTGATGATGCTTGATCATAAAACATTTTTGCTGAGATTGATTAATAAAAAATGTTTCTTCACATATTTAGGTTGATCCAAAAATAAACATTTCTTAAGCTAAATCCTCAGGTTTTCTGAATTTGACCGAATTAAACATGTAAATTTGCTGATTTTTTCAAGATGACTCGATTCTGTTAAACCCGTATCGTACCTCAGACCTAAAACCTCTATCTTTTTTTTGCTTATTACGTGCTCCGCCCTTAGGCACTATACGGAAAGGGAGGGATGCCCCGTGGAGGTCTTTTTAAGGTAAACTGGCTCGTATCCACGTTACAGATGGGGAAAACCACGAAAACGGCCATGCAGCCAGCCCGTTCGTCGGGATACGAACCCCGGACTGAACTACCAGTATTCAGCGGTTTTTACCGCTCGGCCGCTGGTGAACCTAAAACCTATATCGCACTGCAGACGTCAAACTGTAGCTCACTCGGTGGTGACATTAGTGTTACTGAGGATAACGATAACAACACGCCGCATATTACTAAAACTAGGACACGAAAAAAGAATAGAAAACGACGGTGAATCTATATGACAGCTAAAGACTTTCGAACTATAAACATTAATATTACAGATTTAATTTTTTTAAATATAAGTTCTTAATGTTCCGAAGTCGTAACTAAGTCAGGATGCCCGAATGTAAACGCAACGTATTAATTTTATTTAAAATGTATTTTCCCGATTGGCAACAACAGTTTTTTTTAGAACGATAATGATTTGAACTGTAAGTTTTTTGAGCAGTAATGTTGACGGTAATGTTTCTGAATAAAGCAAGTATTTAACAATTAATGTTTGACGGAATGTGTTTTTAATAAAGGAACTAATTAAATGCTAACATGTACATGAATTTTTATTCCAAAGTTTAAAATTTTCAACCACAAATTCGATTCAAAACAGCACTGACTGAGCAATTCGATACAGAATTCGATTAAGTCTTTAGTTATCATACTTAATTGATAAGGGAAGGGGTGATTTTTTTCTAAAGAAACTAGCAAGAAAATGCAAAGGATTCGGGATGATGAGCTTTTTCAGTCTTACAAATAATAAATAGTGCAGTGAAATGCACATGTAATTTTACTTTCAACTTATCAACTCAATTACTAGAACTAAAAAATTCAGCTTCTACTTTATTAACAAATACTTTGTTGCGAACTATAATTTGTTTTCAAGACTGAAAGACAGACAGTTAATTAAGACAGACACCCTTTTCAAGCAACTTGGTAATTGTATTCTATAGTTTGCTACGTAGACTTTTCCCATGTCGCAACTGTTGCAGAATTCGAGGAAAAATCGCATTGTAGTTCTTTAAATTGCTCGCAGATGGCAGCACAGAACCCAAGTTGGTAATCAGATCGTTATCGTCACCTGAATGTTAAGTTGGAATCGTTTAATTACCCATTTGCATAGTTTTGTTGACAATTATGAAACAATTTACAAACTTCCTAGAAGCATAAAATTTCACTTTGTTTTTTAAAGAAGTGAAATTTAAGGTTACAAGTTTCTTTGATAAGCAGTTAAGAAAACAATCATGTAGGGTGTCACAAATAATTTGATTTAAAATGTTTGAATTATTTTCAAGCGGAATTCTCTAATAATGCCGAGAATTTTGAATTTCAAACAAATATATTTGATTAGCAGTTTTAATAACTTTCGTATTTCTTCGATTCTTTAAGCTGCATGCCTCATCCAACAGAAAAAAATGAAGATTTTTGGTTTTAAGAAAATAAAACAAATTAAATAAAACGCTAAAATAAATATTTAAATAAATATTTTCGGTAATAAGCTTAGATTTATTAACAGCAATACTACATCTATTTTAATTACTAATTTAGAAAAATGTTTTACTTCGGAAGTAATTGGAGAAAAGTAATTGATTCTAAGACGTATCCTGATATCGGGTGAGATTTTTCCCCGTATCAGGATCTGTGTCTTGGAACAGGAAAAATATCGTTTACTATTAAGATGTAATTGAAAAGTAACTAACATAATTTCAAAAAAATTTTGGCATATATACTTAACTTTTGAAGTAAATCTCTACATAACATTTGATAACTTTGCTCCTTCAAATCGTGGAAATTATTACAAAAATAAAAGTGTTTCATTTACGGTTCTTTATTCCCCTTTCAGTTGCACTGTAATTAGAAGTTATGCAAGGTGGACGATAAAATTTTGCAATTAGCAATATTGTGCCCCCCCCAAAAAAAACAAAACAACATTTTCATGGTTAGCGATCCTTCAGATAATGGGAATTTTAATATATACCATGGAACACTTCAGAGATAAACAATGAACTAGTTGTATAAAATACTTTTTACAAAAACAACGATTTTTACGTTGCTGTTTGACGACTGTACGACTATACTACTTCACTACGATTTACACGATATTTGTGACTGCCATAGTGTTAATTTAATTGAATCACGGATCATAAAGTTAGACCAAACGGGATCCATCATAAATGTGAAACAAACAGCACGGCCACGCTGTTGGCGAAGCGAAGAAATTGTGCAGGCCACTAGATGTTAGACAGAATTGCAAGAATTTAAAGGCTATGACAAGAAGATCTGGATGTAGTAAAATGGTTCCACATGCCATACCTAAAACGTGTCTAATACATGTGGTTAGAACGAAATGTTGCACATAGGGAAGCTTAAAAGTCGTATAAAAGAAGTCGTACAAAAACTCAGAACAACATTTCAACTGAAACAAAATATTTATAATAAGACTTCGCACCACGCCAGTGTGTTTTTCAAAATCTACATGCTTGTCTGCAAGAGTGCCAAAGGCATAAAGAGGATATCGTGATGTCCCTTATTTTTTTTTAATAAAATGATCAAATACATTTATTCTATAAAATTGAAGGAATGAAACACAACCTTTTTTTTTTTCTTTCTTTCTTTCTTTCTTTCTTTTTTTTTTTTTTTTTTTTTTGCATGGTTGTGTTATCGAGCAATCCGTAGAACGTGCAACTGACCCAGTCTGTATAAACGATGTATTCGCTCTTATTTCAAACATCTATGTCACATTTTTAAATCAAGAAGGGTATTATTTTCTTTTTTAGTGTGAAAAATTCAATTTTAAGCAATTGAAAATTTAGTTGGTAGTCTAATGCAGTGATTCTGTGGTCCGCCTCGAAACCTGTCCTTGGAGTCCTCCTAGATTTCCAAAAAAAGACAAAAATAAAGTTTAAATTAACTGCGTATACCACACTGTAACTGAAATTCTCAGAGTCTGGAAGTGACACATGACAACTGACTGTCACGGTTTCTCCTAAGAGTGACATTTTATGAAATTTTATTACCAGCTACCTCAGTTAAGGACATCCCACTCTAGACTTAGCAAAGAAGAGAGATTTAAAGCACTATGATTAGGCTGATTTTCAGCAGCGTACATCCAAACATAGAACAGCTATGCAAGATTCGGCAGGCTTATCCATTTCATTAACGTGAGTACCAACATTTATTTAATTTTTCATTAAGAAGACAAAGATTATCCATATTTCTAATAGGCTTGAGTTATTAAAAACAAACATAAATTTTGTTAACTTTATAGAGATATTAGGTACTTTTTTTTTTTTTTTTTTTTGAAAAGCAGGAGAGATGAAAAATGAGCAGCACCTTCGCCGGGAATCAAACTACGGACCTCAGGAATTCGTGTCGAGCGTGCTGACCACTACACTACGAAGGCATGCTAAGAAGGCGGTAGAAATACCTCGTAACTTAATATAAAATTAAATACATTTCAATGAGTTGTATTTTAAAAACGTAAGTATACTGCTGCATGTTAGTAGTATAAAAATACGGGTTCTGCGACACGGGGTGTGGGGTGTGCGCGTGGTCAATGACATCACAGAGGGCGGGACCAAAGGCAACGTCATCACACTAGGAGGCGTGGTCACGAGTGGAGTTGAGGTGTTGGTAGACTGCTGGTTGAGTTGTAGACCTCCTGCTTTTCATTTAAAGTTAGTTTTTTTTTTAAATTGGCAACAGGAAATATTTTCTGCATCTTAATTTTGATGAAATGGCGATGCTGCCCTCTCTTGACGAAAAAGTGAATTATATGTTTTAGAAATATATTTTTAAGTCTGGTGTTAAATTATTCAATGCGCGACTCTGAAAACAATGTAAAAGAAACAAATATAAAAAAGACTTTCCTTTAATGTAACTACAAGATAATTTGTTTTTATTACTCAATTTTATTCTGATACTTTTATCTTTTCTAGTTTTAAATGAAACTTTAACTTATTTCTTACGTTTTCTGTTCATAATAACATATTCATTTACTGTCATATTTTTTTAATACTTAACGTTTCTAATTTGTAATATTTTATTTAATTTCCACATACTATTTTTTTTCATACCTTTCATACCATTTCAGCATACCCTGATTTTTAACTTATATATTATATTTCACAAACGTTCCCGCACATGCTGTTTATTTGTTACACTACTTAATTTTAGATGCAATTTCACACTTTTTTTAACGTTATAATGTTCAATATATTCTGAATTTTAACTTCATTTACTTTTTTAAAACCATTCTAGTATTCTATACACACTTTAACTTAGTGGTTTGAAATTCTATTTAAAAAGAAACGTTTATTTTTCATGATCTTAGTTCTTTTACTAAATTTTCTACAGAATTTCTAATTTCTTTCACATGTTTAACAATATCTTTCTTACATTACCGAATATTTTTTTTTTTTAAACTTAAGTTTATAACTGTTAATTGCTTTTCTTACGTTCATGATTTCCCTTCTGTGTTTATATTTCTTAATTCTAGTTTAACTTATTTATTATAATGTTTTTATTTCTGTCTCATCACTCGTAATTCCAACATTTTATCCCTTTTTATTCATTTTAACGATATGAATTGTTTTCATTTACTCCATATTCAAATATTTCCTTACAATTTTTATAATACTTGTTTTATTCCTCGATCATAATAGATCATCTACAGGTTTTACTCAGAAATTTCCATTCACAACTTTACAGTTTAATACCATTTATATCTAAATGTATTTCTTTTTCATATAGTTTTATGGTCTTCAAAGTTTCTAACATCATATTTAGTTTTAAATCCCGATTACCTTTAAGTGTGTTGATAATTTTCATTTCTAATTTTACAACCACGTTCAGTGTTTCATCCACACATACCAAAATATTTCTTACATTTTCTGATATTTAGTCTATGTCATATTTCAGTACTTCAAATGAATTTACACTGCTCACACTATTATTTTTTCATGTTTTAGAGACACTAACTATACTAATTTTACTATTTTTCCTGCACTAATTGCATCTATGTCAGCACTCATGATAAACTAGCAATTGTTTTGCATCACATGCATAAAGAAATTCTTAAAACCAACTTTTTCAATATCGTACTCAAATTACTGTTTTCCAGATGGGAATTACCAGTATTCTTTGGTTTTACTCTGTTACATCTTTTTAAATTTTAACATCTTACTTTTAATTCTAACATACATCTTTTAAACAGTTTTTTCTTTTAATGATAGCCTTACCTTATTTGTTCAAATTAATTCTTTCATTCACCTTCTTTGCTACCTTTCAGTGCCTTCATAATTCACTATGCAAACGCAATGTCTTTAACTGACATTCTGTTTAATAATACCACAAGTTTCCTTAATTGACAAAAAGCGAATTATTTCTCATTTCAAAATAAAACTACTATATTTTTGCACAAACATTACCTTTATCCATTCAAGCCACCCCTTAACCTGTAACTGACGTAGCGATAGGAAAGGAGATTCTTATCATATGCTCTTTCGACATTTGAGGTTTCTAGAACTTCTTTGACAAGTATATCAATACCATCAGAAAATATACTTAACACTTTTACCCAGTTTAAAGGCAACATACTGTTATAAGAATGGTTTTAGTTAAATTTATAACACAAATAAACGCATTTTGTGCTAAATAGGCATAAACACTTAGATTCAGAATATTTCTTTTTAATCCGATGTAAGACTTGAATTTCATTCATGATACGGATTGTCTCTTGATTTTCTTTTTGTTTACCTTACACTAATAGAAAATTTTTATTTTACAAGTTCAGCTTTTAATGAAATAGAAATAAAAACTACGATACACCTGCTGTTTTTAAGAAAAGGAACTGTGATATATTTCTGGAAATGTAAATGTTTTTAGAGTTTTCTTTCAATAACGTTGATTTTCATTACTTTACTAACTTCATTAATTCTCTTATTAGCTAATATGAATGAAAGAAGATTGTCAAAAATGTGACACAGTATAATTCTTACGAACATACGTACCTTTACCAGCATACAGATATTACCGATTGAAATGAAGAAAGATACAGATATTTTACTCCAATCTACATTAAATTAAAAAAAATATTTAAACTTTCATACATTCCAAAGAATAAACGAAAACTCAATAGATATTGTCATGTTTGTATATATGAGATAAAAGTTTTATGAATGGTATTTAAAGTAATGCTTAGAACTTCATAAAAGCGAACATTCACTATGTTAATACACATATCATCAGTTATTTACATTAATCAATGTAATATTAATCATTACATATACTATATGCATATATATTTAAAGTTTAATTGTCTTACAATTGAATAATTAACTATTGAGAGAAAGAGGTTCATATCTTACACTATTTAATTCACATGGAACAAATTTTTCCATCAACCACATTGAACCAAGTTTATTAAATTCGCCAAAGCTCTTTTATTTCTGCATTTTCACACTCACGACACATTTTAAATGTAACTATTGATTACCATTTCAAACACCGATATCATAACTCAGTGTAAAACTACATCATAACTCATTTTTTCCCTACTAACTACAATTTTATATATTCAAGAAGTACATCTAAGACATGATCATTTTCTATGTTCTAGCAAATCGATTCAATTGCGAACATACTATTAAGACTTGCGATTTTAGAAGACTTGCATGTATTAACGATATCAACGTTTCTTCGTTTTTGTAAGATTCACATCAAATCATGTCGCATTCGAATGTGGTGTAAGAGATCACTTTTTCTTTTAAACACTTGTAAACAATGACTGCAATTTATAAGAAGAGAAGTATCATGCTGTTTCAAAACATCATCATCAGCATATTTCTGTTTCTTTTGACACCAGCAAAATTAAAAAAAAAAAAAAAAAAAAAAAGGGTTCGTGAGATTTTCTTCAAATTCTGTTTTACTTGAAAAAATGTCCGAACATTCAATACGATGTAAAGATTCATGTTGTTTTAAATTCTTATGCTCACTAAATATTTTTTATCACGATTTACTCTTAAAAGTAACTTTATAAGTTTTCATATCCTTTTTACATGAAAAGAACTTGTGATTATTCACTACAAAATTCTAAGACGAGAAGCTTCGCGACTTTTCAAACTACAAACTTAAATTTCTTAGGACATACACTACATCTGATGTTTCTTTCATGAAATTTCAAATATCTCTTCAGATTACTCGTATTCAAGAAACCTTACAAATATCACATAAGTTCAGCGAATAATCGCTACATAAACTCTTAAATTTTCAACACGAGTGAATCACTTGAAGCATATACAGCACTGTAAACATACAATACTTAAAAAAATTGTTATAAAAAATAAAAATACATTCATTTCACCAAGAAGCTTTTCTATTTAAATACATTTATTTATTTCCAAAGAACAAGTTACTGTATTATACATAAAATATACTTAGAAATTTCTTTCATTAGTTAATATCAAATTAACAACAATATCCATTTACTGATATTTGATATACATGTTTGCTTTAAAATTAAAACTAAAATTTCAATATATTTCTATTAAAAAAAACATAAGGAAAAAAAAATACTCATAACATCAACCAAAGACTGAAATTTAGATAGAATAGCTGTACTTATATTAGTGCATTTTTATAATCTTCATAACATTTCGATTCAAAAAACCTATTACAAAATAAATGAAACATTTTTTTCTGCCTTAAAGAATCTCTTATATTTTTAAAATTAATACATAAAAATATATCTTCCCCAATATATTTAATTCTATCCTCAACACTTATTATAATGCAATCATGTCTTGTTTGTGAAGGATGATTTACAATACAATCTTCGCATTTAAATAGTTTTTTAATCACTGAATTTAATTCAGTTTTGATAGAGTTTATGAGTTCTTTAAAAAGTTCATCATCATCACTTACCATATCCGAACAATTGTTTTTACATTTGATTTGCAACGGTAAAATAATTTCAAAAATACTTTTATATAAAGTATTAGATACATCAGGAATAATTTCTTTCAATTTTTTTAAAATATCACAGTTTACTTTTAGGTATGTAGGTTTTAGTTTAAAAGAATTTTCATCTTGTTTAAAAACTTGTTGAAAAATACACTCACCTTCTTTGTTGAAAACTACCAACTCATTATTGCAAATGATGCTGGCAGTCGTATAGACAAGATTAAATTCATATATTTTTGAGGAAAATTCTTGCCATGTTGCAGGAGTTATAACAACACCGCGTGTAGTAGGGTATAATATTTTATTTTGTTCCACAAATTCACGTAGATGAATGTTCATTCTGTTTTCAAACTGATTTATGGACACAAAATATCCCCAACCAAGAGTCCACTGTGCAATCAACTTCGAACTTTCTTTTTTCTGTTCTTGACTATTCGGCATGAAGATATTTTCAGGAACAGACTTCATATAGTGGGCAAACCAGTCATCCTCTGGAAGTTCATCCTCATTATATTCCAAGCGTCGTTTTTTAATTTTCGAAATTTTTATGTTTCGGAATGTGATACTAATTCTAGGATCTTTAACGTCAGGTTGAGAGGGTATTCCGTGCATCCAAAATTGATTCGTTGGGGGTTTCATTACAAGGAGAGTTCCATGAGTTAAGTCCACGCTTCGAGATGTGAAATTTCACCTGGTAAATACCATTTGACGTTTTGCACCTAAACTGATGATAGGTATATCACTTTCAGGTTCGAGACAAGTTTCATTGTCTTTATGCGTTGAAATTTTCGCCACTCCGTCAGGATAATAGTTCAATAAAGCAAAATTATATTTTTTGCCAGTTATCGTTTCAACATAATCTTTTACATTTAGAAGAGTTTGAGTCCATGGTTCTGCACAAATGCTCGTTCCAGAGAATTCGTAACTAAGTCCTTCATCACCAAAACCGAGTACTTTTCTTTGTGGAACATACTGAGTCCCATTAATTTCAAAACTAATATTTTTAAAATCATAATTTGATAGTTCATCTAGCAAAATATCAGCTTCATTTCGTGAATAAAATTCTTCGTATAATTCCACATTTAACTCTGTATCACATATATTCCTCATATTCGCTTCTGAATCTAACGACAATTCTGAATGATATAGAAATACGTAGCATTCTTAAATAGCAAAAATTATCTAAAACATACATTAACGAAATGATTTCATCAACACTTATCGTAATACATTCTTGTCATGTCTTGTTTGTGAAGCCAGTCTTTCCGGCGTCATATGTGTAAAAATAATCATGATAGGATAGTGGGAAAGAGTTATAGTGTCCTAATGTTGTTATTCTGAACCTCGATATTACATATATGCATAAGGAGAATCTTATGCATAAGGAATATATGCATAAGGAGAATCTCCTTATGCATATATGTAATATCGAGGTTCAGAATAACAACATTAGGACACTATAACTCTTTCCCACTATCCTATCATGATTATTTTTACACATATGACGCCGGAAAGACTGGCTTCACAAACAAGACATGACAAGAATGTATTACGATAAGTGTTGATGAAATCATTTCGTTAATGTATGTTTTAGATAATTTTTGCTATTTAAGAATGCTACGTATTTCTATATCATTCAGAATTGTCGTTAGATTCAGAAGCGAATATGAGGAATATATGTGATACAGAGTTAAATGTGGAATTATACGAAGAATTTTATTCACGAAATGAAGCTGATATTTTGCTAGATGAACTATCAAATTATGATTTTAAAAATATTAGTTTTGAAATTAATGGGACTCAGTATGTTCCACAAAGAAAAGTACTCGGTTTTGGTGATGAAGGACTTAGTTACGAATTCTCTGGAACGAGCATTTGTGCAGAACCATGGACTCAAACTCTTCTAAATGTAAAAGATTATGTTGAAACGATAACTGGCAAAAAATATAATTTTGCTTTATTGAACTATTATCCTGACGGAGTGGCGAAAATTTCAACGCATAAAGACAATGAAACTTGTCTCGAACCTGAAAGTGATATACCTATCATCAGTTTAGGTGCAAAACGTCAAATGGTATTTACCAGGTGAAATTTCACATCTCGAAGCGTGGACTTAACTCATGGAACTCTCCTTGTAATGAAACCCCCAACGAATCAATTTTGGATGCACGGAATACCCTCTCAACCTGACGTTAAAGATCCTAGAATTAGTATCACATTCCGAAACATAAAAATTTCGAAAATTAAAAAACGACGCTTGGAATATAATGAGGATGAACTTCCAGAGGATGACTGGTTTGCCCACTATATGAAGTCTGTTCCTGAAAATATCTTCATGCCGAATAGTCAAGAACAGAAAAAAGAAAGTTCGAAGTTGATTGCACAGTGGACTCTTGGTTGGGGATATTTTGTGTCCATAAATCAGTTTGAAAACAGAATGAACATTCATCTACGTGAATTTGTGGAACAAAATAAAATATTATACCCTACTACACGCGGTGTTGTTATAACTCCTGCAACATGGCAAGAATTTTCCTCAAAAATATATGAATTTAATCTTGTCTATACGACTGCCAGCATCATTTGCAATAATGAGTTGGTAGTTTTCAACAAAGAAGGTGAGTGTATTTTTCAACAAGTTTTTAAACAAGATGAAAATTCTTTTAAACTAAAACCTACATACCTAAAAGTAAACTGTGATATTTTAAAAAAATTGAAAGAAATTATTCCTGATGTATCTAATACTTTATATAAAAGTATTTTTGAAATTATTTTACCGTTGCAAATCAAATGTAAAAACAATTGTTCGGATATGGTAAGTGATGATGATGAACTTTTTAAAGAACTCATAAACTCTATCAAAACTGAATTAAATTCAGTGATTAAAAAACTATTTAAATGCGAAGATTGTATTGTAAATCATCCTTCACAAACAAGACATGATTGCATTATAATAAGTGTTGAGGATAGAATTAAATATATTGGGGAAGATATATTTTTATGTATTAATTTTAAAAATATAAGAGATTCTTTAAGGCAGAAAAAAATGTTTCATTTATTTTGTAATAGGTTTTTTGAATCGAAATGTTATGAAGATTATAAAAATGCACTAATATAAGTACAGCTATTCTATCTAAATTTCAGTCTTTGGTTGATGTTATGAGTATTTTTTTTTCCTTATGTTTTTTTTAATAGAAATATATTGAAATTTTAGTTTTAATTTTAAAGCAAACATGTATATCAAATATCAGTAAATGGATATTGTTGTTAATTTGATATTAACTAATGAAAGAAATTTCTAAGTATATTTTATGTATAATACAGTAACTTGTTCTTTGGAAATAAATAAATGTATTTAAATAGAAAAGCTTCTTGGTGAAATGAATGTATTTTTATTTTTTATAACAATTTTTTTAAGTATTGTATGTTTACAGTGCAGTATATGCTTCAAGTGATTCACTCGTGTTGAAAATTTAAGAGTTTATGTAGCGATTATTCGCTGAACTTATGTGATATTTGTAAGGTTTCTTGAATACGAGTAATCTGAAGAGATATTTGAAATTTCATGAAAGAAACATCAGATGTAGTGTATGTCCTAAGAAATTTAAGTTTGTAGTTTGAAAAGTCGCGAAGCTTCTCGTCTTAGAATTTTGTAGTGAATAATCACAAGTTCTTTTCATGTAAAAAGGATATGAAAACTTATAAAGTTACTTTTAAGAGTAAATCGTGATAAAAAATATTTAGTGAGCATAAGAATTTAAAACAACATGAATCTTTACATCGTATTGAATGTTCGGACATTTTTTCAAGTAAAACAGAATTTGAAGAAAATCTCACGAACCCTTTTTTTTTTTTTTTTTTTTTTTAATTTTGCTGGTGTCAAAAGAAACAGAAATATGCTGATGATGATGTTTTGAAACAGCATGATACTTCTCTTCTTATAAATTGCAGTCATTGTTTACAAGTGTTTAAAAGAAAAAGTGATCTCTTACACCACATTCGAATGCGACATGATTTGATGTGAATCTTACAAAAACGAAGAAACGTTGATATCGTTAATACATGCAAGTCTTCTAAAATCGCAAGTCTTAATAGTATGTTCGCAATTGAATCGATTTGCTAGAACATAGAAAATGATCATGTCTTAGATGTACTTCTTGAATATATAAAATTGTAGTTAGTAGGGAAAAAATGAGTTATAATGTAGTTTTACACTGAGTTATGATATCGGTGTTTGAAATGGTAATCAATAGTTACATTTAAAATGTGTCGTGAGTGTGAAAATGCAGAAATAAAAGAGCTTTGGCGAATTTAATAAACTTGGTTCAATGTGGTTGATGGAAAAATTTGTTCCATGTGAATTAAATAGTGTAAGATATGAACCTCTTTCTCTCAATAGTTAATTATTCAATTGTAAGACAATTAAACTTTAAATATATATGCATATAGTACATGTAATGATTAATATTACATTGATTAATGTAAATAACTGATGATATGTGTATTAACATAGTGAATGTTCGCTTTTATGAAGTTCCAAGCATTACTTTAAATACCATTCATAAAACTTTTATCTCATATATACAAACATGACAATATCTATTGAGTTTTCGTTTATTCTTTGGAATGTATGAAAGTTTAAATATTTTTTTTTTAATTTAATGTAGATTGGAGTAAAATATCTGTATCTTTCTTCATTTCAATCGGTAATATCTGTATGCTGGTAAAGGTACGTATGTTCGTAAGAATTATACTGTGTCACATTTTTGACAATCTTCTTTCATTCATATTAGCTAATAAGAGAATTATTGAAGTTAGTAAAGTAATGAAAATCAACGTTATTGAAAGAAAACTCTAAAAGCATTTACATTTCCAGAAATATATCACAGTTCCTTTTCTTAAAAACAGCAGGTGTATCGTAGTTTTTATTTCTATTTCATTAAAAGCTGAACTTGTAAAATAAAAATTTTCTATTAGTGTAAGGTAAACAAAAAGAAAATCAAGAGACAATCCGTATCATGAATGAAATTCAAGTCTTACATCGGATTAAAAAGAAATATTCTGAATCTAAGTGTTTATGCCTATTTAGCACAAAATGCGTTTATTTGTGTTATAAATTTAACTAAAACCATTCTTATAACAGTATGTTGCCTTTAAACTGGGTAAAAGCGTTAAGTATATTTTCTGATGGTATTGATATACTTGTCAAAGAAGTTCTAGAAACCTCAAATGTCGAAAGAGCATATGATAAGAATCTCCTTTCCTATCGCTACGTCAGTTACAGGTTAAGGGGTGGCTTGAATGGATAAAGGTAATGTTTGTGCAAAAATATAGTAGTTCTATTTTGAAATGAGAAATAATTCGCTTTTTGTCAATTAAGGAAACTTGTGGTATTATTAAACAGAATGTCAGTGAAAGACATTGCGTTTGCATAGTGAATTATGAAGGTACTGAAAGGTAGCAAAGAAGGTGAATGAAAGAATTAATTTGAACAAATAAGGTAAGGCTATCATTAAAAGAAAAAACTGTTTAAAAGATGTATGTTAGAATTAAAAGTAAGATGTTAAAATTTAAAAAGATGTAACAGAGTAAAACCAAAGAATACTGGTAATTCCCATCTGGAAAACAGTAATTTGAGTACGTTATTGAAAAAGTTGGTTTTAAGAATTTCTTTATGCATGTGATGCAAAACAATTGCTAGTTTATCATGAGTGCTGACATAGATGCAATTAGTGCAGGAAAAATAGTAAAATTAGTATAGTTAGTGTCTCTAAAACATGAAAAAATAATAGTGTGAGCAGTGTAAATTCATTTGAAGTACTGAAATATGACATAGACTAAATATCAGAAAATGTAAGAAATATTTTGGTATGTGTGGATGAAACACTGAACGTGGTTGTAAAATTAGAAATGAAAATTATCAACACACTTAAAGGTAATCGGGATTTAAAACTAAATATGATGTTAGAAACTTTGAAGACCATAAAACTATATGAAAAAGAAATACATTTAGATATAAATGGTATTAAACTGTAAAGTTGTGAATGGAAATTTCTGAGTAAAACCTGTAGATGATCTATTATGATCGAGGAATAAAACAAGTATTATAAAAATTGTAAGGAAATATTTGAATATGGAGTAAATGAAAACAATTCATATCGTTAAAATGAATAAAAAGGGATAAAATGTTGGAATTACGAGTGATGAGACAGAAATAAAAACATTATAATAAATAAGTTAAACTAGAATTAAGAAATATAAACACAGAAGGGAAATCATGAACGTAAGAAAAGCAATTAACAGTTATAAACTTAAGTTTAAAAAAAAAATATTCGGTAATGTAAGGAAGATATTGTTAAACATGTGAAAGAAATTAGAAATTCTGTAGAAAATTTAGTAAAAGAACTAAGATCATGAAAAATAAACGTTTCTTTTTAAATAGAATTTCAAACCACTAAGTTAAAGTGTGTATAGAATACTAGAATGGTTTTAAAAAAGTAAATGAAGTTAAAATTCAGAATATATTGAACATTATAACGTTAAAAAAAGTGTGAAATTGCATCTAAAATTAAGTAGTGTAACAAATAAACAGCATGTGCGGGAACGTTTGTGAAATATAATATATAAGTTAAAAATCAGGGTATGCTGAAATGGTATGAAAGGTATGAAAAAAAATAGTATGTGGAAATTAAATAAAATATTACAAATTAGAAACGTTAAGTATTAAAAAAATATGACAGTAAATGAATATGTTATTATGAACAGAAAACGTAAGAAATAAGTTAAAGTTTCATTTAAAACTAGAAAAGATAAAAGTATCAGAATAAAATTGAGTAATAAAAACAAATTATCTTGTAGTTACATTAAAGGAAAGTCTTTTTTATATTTGTTTCTTTTACATTGTTTTCAGAGTCGCGCATTGAATAATTTAACACCAGACTTAAAAATATATTTCTAAAACATATAATTCACTTTTTCGTCAAGAGAGGGCAGCATCGCCATTTCATCAAAATTAAGATGCAGAAAATATTTCCTGTTGCCAATTTAAAAAAAAAACTAACTTTAAATGAAAAGCAGGAGGTCTACAACTCAACCAGCAGTCTACCAACACCTCAACTCCACTCGTGACCACGCCTCCTAGTGTGATGACGTTGCCTTTGGTCCCGCCCTCTGTGATGTCATTGACCACGCCCACACCCCACGTCGCAGAACCCGTATTTTTATACTACTCATGTTTAAAGAATTGATTTCTAAGAGGACGAAAGTAAAGTGGCCGGCAGAAAATTCGAATCTATAAAAGTGGGACCCGACTGAAGAGTCTGAAAACAGTTTAATGCATATAAACCTATAACACAAATCTTTAGGAAAATTATTCTGGAACTAACTGAAATCAGCGCATCGGATTAAACACTTATTTTATGAAAGAAAAAAAAAATAAATATTTTGTTTTCTAAGGAAAAATGTTAGTTAAAAAAATAGTACAAACTTTTGATCGCTAGTTAACACATCCTTCGCTATACTTTCATAAAATGGGAATATAAAAAATACTGAAATTTATGGTTAAGAAATATAACGATAAAATAATACCTTTTGTGAAAAAAGAGTATTATTTTTAAAGTATAGTCCTATAAATCTAAGAAGGTCTTATAAATCTAATAGGCCCTATAAAATATAGTCCTTATAGGGACCACATTCAAAAGAATAGATGTGGTCCCCATTAAGATTTCTTACTTCATATTATTTTGTCGGATAATACAAAAGTCGGATATAAAATGTCTGCTTATTGTTCCTTTCCTAGCAATTCTTATTTAATGCATTCATCTATTCATCCTTTTCTAAGAATAAACTGATGAAATAAAAATCGCAAATATAACTCTATAATGTGTAACTCAACATACTAATTTATCAAGTTGTAAGATTTTCACTGTGTAAATCTCAGTTACTGTAGAAAGTGACGATCTTATTTAATGCATTCATCTATTCATCCTTTTCTAAGAATAAACTGATGAAGTAAAAATCGCAAATATAACTCTATAATGTGTAACTCAACATACTAATTTATCAAGTTGTAAGATTTTTACTGTGTAAATCTCAGTTACTGTAGAAAGTGACGAATCTTAAGAACTATTTAGCGAATAATCGCTTTAAGTTCGTGTGACAAGAAACAGCAAGATGGAAGGTAACTAACTAACCCTTTGTTATTCTAATAAGATTTAACAAAACTCCGTCTTGGATTGTACAATCAAAGCTGACACTTGGGCTTGAACTTGAGAAACTAAAAACTAAACTAAAACTAAGATTAACTAAAGAAATATAGCCGAAGCTATCAAGTTTATAATGCAGTTGGCCCCTTAAACACCAGATGACTGAGAAGCTATCAAGGGCCTGAGTGTGGCCGAGCGTAATAACAGCTTTGAGAGAGAGAGAGAGAGGCCAAAAGGCAGACGCGCGTAAATCAGAAACTCTGATTCTCTGTCGCTAAGACCAAAGAACTTCGCAATTAAATACCGCTCTTCCTCATTATGTATTCAGACGTGATTCTAAAACTACGTTCTGGCCGGAAGTAGTAAGCTGAAGTTAAGAATTTGACAGGAAAGGAACTTTAACTTAAAATTTAACTGTTAATAAAATTAACATAATTCTTACATCAATATATGGCTATTAAGTATGGATTTATGTTCAACTAAACGAAGTTTAGATATAAACTAACTTATGAACAGAAAGCAAATGGAGAAGCTCAACGTTATGATTAGTAGAAATAGGCAAAAATTCATTGCAGATCGGTCCAACTTTATCAAAGGGTTGCTATTACGGTAGTAAATGCAATAGGCACTGTAATGCTACCGTGTTTAGTACCTGAAAAACAACGCTTTAAAAAAGCTAGACATATCTTCAACAAAAACGCAATCAGTCATCAAGTTTTGTTTACTTTTGCTAATACGACACTGAACATCGTTATTTGTTTACTATTAGCTATACAAAGATATGTTTTTTTAAGCAAAGTAACAATTGATTAGTTTAAATTTCCTCAAATGTTAAACTCAAAAATGTTAAATTACGCCTCATTGAAAATATTTCCGAAGACTCTGACTGAATGTACTTGAGTTTAATTTCATCTAGTAACAGCTGGGCAAGACACCTAAAAATCTGTGCAAATTGATAGATATAATCATATATCTGATACTACCTATTATACATAACAGCGCTACTCTTCTTTTGTGCCATCTAGGTCTGCGAATGATGTAAGTTAGAAAAACGAGCAAATGAAAAGACAGGGTAATACAAAAATATAATTGAATTTCGAATAAACCCAGTTAACTGGCGCTAACCAGTTACCTGAATTTGAAATAAACTCATACTGTTGAAGAAAATGTAGCCTGAGAATGCTCAAGTAATATCTGCAGTCATGCACTAATACATGTGAAATACCTATGTGAAACAGTATGTTTTATGATGCTTCAAATTTGTGTAGAATGTCTTGCTTCTGCAAAAAAAAAAAAAAAAAAAAAAAAAAACAAATTTTTGTTAGTATAATGACAAATTTAAAAAAAAAAAAAAAAAAAAAAAAAAAAAAAAAAGAGTTTCCTCTGCCTGCAATTTATTTTAATTTCAAATGCAATTGCTTTCTTATGGGTCATTATTCACAATCTCTACACTTAAAACTACTTTAAAATATTTCAGCAAACGCTCCATGGAACACCAAATTAACCTTGAAAAAACATCATTTTACACCCTATAGACCTTGAAATTACTTAAATTTCTACTAAGACGGATGTAATAAAACATCAACATTAAGCTAAGAAATGGCTCAACCTTTTAAAAGGATTAAAGGATTCTAGAGTGCATCAGTTAAAAAATAATTGTGGAATCAGTTCAAAGAAAATGCTTTTGATTTGTACGAAGATGGATTTTATTTAGACATTTTATGAGTCCATCGCATGCTATAGGAAAAAACATTTTGCTATTTGAGATTGTACAAACAGTATATATATATATATGAGACAAAACAATAATTTTCGTAGAAAGAGTTGTTTTGAAGAAGAAGAAAGAAAGAGTTGTTCGTAGAAAGAGTTGTTTTCGTAGAAAGAGTTGTATAGTTTCGAACAACGAAAGTACAGGAAGTCAGGATTTATAATTATAATTTAAATAAGATAACTAGTGATTTTTAAAATTAGGCAAAATTCATCATTAGATAGCTTTGGGTTTTATAAAAATTAAAAAATAACATCAATATATGGCTATTTTGCCTAAGTTTAAGATTCAAACTAAATTTCTGAACTGTTTTTTTTCCATCTTTCTTACATAGCCAGAAATATTTCATCATATTTATATTCAAAATAATATTAAATATACAGTAAGCACAGTTTCATGTTGCTCAATAAATAGCTTGCATCTCTCTTAAAGTAAAATCGACATTTTCCAAAATGTTAATAATTAAGTTATTTATTACCAACAAAGCATTCGATGGACGTTTTAATGGAATATTTCTAATAACAGGCCCGTATTTGCGTTATACATGAGGAAAGACCATGAAAACTCCCTGGACTGTTCACCGTTGTATATTACCATTATTTTATTAAGTTTATTTAGTTTAATAATTTGTTTACCTATTTTTTACCTCGGACAGCCTTATATTAAAAAAAAAAAAGCTTTTGTAACACAACATATCTCTTAGAAATACTAAAATATTACCTATATCTAATGATTTTTTACGAGGTAAAGAGTTTATTAGGATTGTTTTTCCAGTGTAATAATTAGGTGTATTGTATGCATATAACAGGGTACTGTAAAAACATAAGGTTATTAACGCTTAGAAGACGATGGCCGAAAAACAATCAGTCTCAAAAGACGGCTCCGGACCTTAGAGAATTTCTGCTCCTACTCCTCAGTCCCCCTACCGAAGTATAGGCTGGCTGATAAAAGAATTTTGTCATTAGTAAGCAATTTAGAAAAGATTATATAACAGACTATCTCAGAGGTTTAAACCATAATTATGAAATCTGATAATTTTGTTGTATTTGATACTGCTATAATTTTGTAGCTACCTCTTGTAATTTTTTATAGCTCACATTTGTAAGTAAGCAATTATAATATATTATAAACAAATTTTATTATTTATTTATTTAGGTCGCAGTCCGGACCGTCTTATGACACGAAGGAGCTGCGCCCATATTACATAAAACACACACATACACACACACACACACACACACACACAAAAAAAAAAAAAGACCATATGACCCCCCCCCAAAAAAAAAATACAATCTAAAAATACGATACAATATTAAATCAAGCTATAAAACAAACAAACATCGTCTTATTGGTTTTTATAGTACAAAGCTTGTGCATAGGAATTGGTAGTTGAAGCTTTGACTTCTTCAGATTTATCCACTTTATCTACTTTATCTGTAATTTCCGTATTATGTAGATCTGCATTTTTCAGGTTATCAAGAATTGTAATTCGTTTTCCTTGCAATTTTTGTGGTATGACGTACTTTCCATTTTTTCTAAGTTTGATGATTTTGATACCATTACCATATTGTTTATTAATGTAGTCCCTGTGGTTAGTTATGTTGTCTAGACAATCATTAAAAATGCTATTAACCGCTAGATTAAAGTCGTATTTAGTAGAGTTTGATAAATAATCCTGAGAAAAAATTAAACTGAATTAGAGTTTGATAAATAATCCTTGCTAAAGCCTCTATAGTATTCTTACATAAATAATATAATTAAGGAGAAAATGCTTTTACAGTGAAGATATATGTATAATACTAACGTAAAAATGTAATGTATTTTATTTCTACTGGATGGCGAAATGACGGATTGTCCTGTCAGTAAAAGGGCGACAGCAAAACGGAGACGCCCGAAAGTCCTAGAGTCCTAGCAAGACCCGACTGAAGCGACCTCTTCAGTCTGTAGTCTTCGGAAATCAAACCTCAAACAAACTACAAGCGTTCCGTGGTTTAAGATTGGACTGGATTATTGAGATTACGGCAAAATACGTGACAAATATTTGCTTAAAGTGAGGAACTCGTTCATGAAGGATATTTTTAAGGAAAATTGGTCCGTCCAATGAATTCAAAAGATTCAATGAACTATACAGATTACAGCACAGAACGTGAGGGCCATGTATATATGAAAGGGGAGCAATCGCGGCTGACATTTTAAAGTAATTGATTCGCACTACATAATGCACGAGGAAAAACACGAAAACTCTTATGCAGGCAGTCCCTTCACCGGGTTGAACTGTCAGTGTTCGACGATTTTACCGCTCGGGCCCTGGTGAGCGCATGCTTATCTTGAACTTATGTGCAACATCTTTTGCAAGAATGTTATACTTCTTATAAGAGTAATTTTGCAGCAGCAAACTTTTGAAACAGCTTTTGTAACACTAAATAGTTGCACTCGCCTAAAACTTGTAACTGAATATATAAATTTTACTGAAGCCTATTTTGAAACTGAAAATAGAAATACATTCTATCATATTAACAGAGTCCACTGGGCATAGCAATACTTCAGAAGTGTCCAATTATTATTTTTTGGGGGGGTCGAGCCTTATGGACCTGTGTAAAAATAATATTTTGCATATGGAAATAAGTCAAATCAACAAATTCAAGAGATTACAATGTTAGGTTAGATAACCTTGCACAAACCTTAAAGACATTACAACTTTATCTTTAAACGTTCCCAAAAAAGCAGATTTCTTAGCACCGCTTTTTTATTTATTCGAAATTTCAAAATGAAAGTAAATGTCGATCAAAATTCGATAAACCTGAATTATAAGAAACATAGAATAATCTAAATATTCCTTAGTTCAAAAACAAAAGTGGTATAAATTTATTTAATAAAAGAATAAACGTTGCATACTATGTTAAAAAAACATCCCGTAATTCGCTATAAAATGTGGAATTTTATTGAAGAAGAAAAAACATTTTATTGTCAAAATTATCTTTAAAAATTTATTTATTATTGGTTGGAAAGGCAGATAATAAATATATTCTCGAAAAATAATAAAAGTATAAAATTAGCTAGATTTTTTACAATTTATCTTAACGCCTTTTATATTCCGTAACACATAGTTAACTGGAGATAAATATCTATATAAGTGGCAACGACAGCATTAGAAAATAGAGACAAGGACAAATTTATTATTCTTTGAACAAAATATACTGCTTTCTAATGAAATACTCATAAATCACAGAAAAAGGCTAGCAACACGTCGAGGTTATCTTCTAGTCTCTATTTCACTTTCGGCGAATTTATTATTTTCTTTATCAAAAATAGTCGTTACTCACAGAATCATAAAACTGTGAAATCATCTGTGTTTTTCCGAATGACACCGTTTGTATTTCATAACACGTAATTAACTGGATATAAAAATCTATTAAGCTGTCAGCAACAGCATTATAAAATGAACGTAAGGGAAAATTTATTATTCCTTGAACAAACTGTAATGCTTTTGTATTATCAAATACCCCTAAATAACCACCAAGTATTTCTGTATTCCATTTTCCGCTTGGCAATTATAATCTACAAAGTCACACTAAATTAAAATCTTTAACGTATCATACTATAATAATTTATGCAAGTGTCACGTGTTCCATCATATATCTCTTCCTTCTCATTTACGACTTTTTTCATATTACAAAACGATTAGTTAAGCAGAAATTCTGGTTCCCATTGTGCTTGGCAGGGTATATTTACTTTGAACGTCGCTTAGTAGGAACAAAACGAGATTCGTAGTCTTTTTGATATGACTGATTCGTACTTTTTATTACGAAGAAACCAGAAAACGAGCTGTGAAAGAATTAGTCTTTTATGTAAAAATTAATAAAAGTAAATCTGTTTAATTTTAAAACGTTTATAGCATCAGAGAGGCCATTACTCTCGATTTTTACTTTTGCGTTGTACCACTTTTCAAATGAAAAGTCGGTCGGAAGCAACATTATACAATAAATACCCCGACACGTTTCTCGTCTACTAGAAAATAAATCTGGTAAATTACTTTGGATTATATTGCTACGAATTTTGTACACAGACAGATGATTTTAGCGCAATTAATTATATGGGAAATTGTTGTATTTTTCTGTTTATAATGTAGCATGAAAATCCAGGGCAGCGAAGCTTTCAGAAAAGTAAGACTACAGGGCAAGTCTATTTAACATTAAGTAAATGAGTATCTCATTAAACTGGTTAATATCGCAAAGTTGGCAACGGTTTTGGCGACTAATTTGTCTTCAAATTTGGTTAAAAATCGCCAAAAGTCGTTAAACTTGGTGACCATTAAAGGAAAGTAAGACACGGTTTAATTTGTGCAACAGCCAAATGAAGTACGTACGATTCATAAAAGCTCCTCATTTTTACACATAACTCTGTACATGCATTAATTAAACATCGCATTCTTTGTAACACTAATCGATAGCAAAATATTCATTTTAAATGCCTAAGATACATAAAATTCATCACTAAGCTTTAATAAACGAAGTTTTATACTTAACTGATAATAATCAATAATGCCGGGGAAAAAGAAGCAAAAATTTGCGAACTGAAAGTTTCCGATTATAGTTTAACAGTTCGATCCCCCAGAAATTAAAAATATAGAAAATAAAATCTCGCATTTAAAATGAGCTATGCAAAATGGCAAAGCGGTGAGGAGGAAAGGAGGCAGTAAGCAAGAAATTTGCTTTGCTAGTTACTTTATTATAAATCAACACCACATGAAGACTTATGCACCTTAACGAATAATAAAGAAAAGAATTAATCATTCAAGATGCAAATGTGCATTTATATTTCACAATATCGTTTGATTAATAGGTTTGAAATAAGTAATTCTCTCAAGTGAGTATACACAGTCTATTTTATCGGCATGAGAAATCTGCTAACTGAAAAGAATAAATACCCGAAGAGAGAGGTGTATAATGTTCACAAATTTGGCTATTTACGCGGGATGGTTTACACAAACAAACATTCCGACAATTACAGGATTATGTTTAACTTTAAACTAAGTGTCCTTGTTGCTTAAGATGTCATCAAATTCATTCTAATACGCAAAGAAGCCGCTAAAATTTGCACGATATCCATTATACTTCGAAGGAGACGAACATATTTTTAAAACGCCCATCCAGGCAGCGATTTCAGCCAGACAGCAGTAATTGTTGAATTCAGCAGTTAAATGGAAAAGAAAGCAGCGGACCCAGAATCGTGCATTCTCTCTTATCACTTTCAAATACCGTTTCCATTTATCAACGGCACCGTAGACAATGGTCGTTTTTCTCCAAGAGGCTGGAATTTCAGCTTTCATTACCGAAGGCTGCATTCATTTATTGGAAGATATTGTTTCGTGCGGCTTGAATGGAATTCCCTTCGTATTTTGATCCGCGGCTCTATCCGCCCGACCATTATTAAGAGCGAGAAGGATATAAATCTTCGAACCGAATTACAGCTGCTTATCGCTTGTCACCGCTTCCGACGGAATGAGGGAGGGGTGTGTGTGGATAGATGTAGGAAAAGTTGCGGGAGGAAGGCAGGGAAGAGAGGCAGGTTAGAAATTCACCCAGTCAAAGCGATAGAGGATGAAGGGGTGGGTCTAAGGAGGGTCGGCAATTGATCTTCTCTTCGTCTGTGACATTTCTGCACTGTACGATTTCGAACTATTAATCGCGGTAATGTCTGGAATTCCCTTTCCCCCTACCCGCCCCGAATGTAACAAATTAATTAGAGAACAATTTTTATACGTTGCCTCTGCTAACGGTTGAAAAATAGAAATTTATCATATAGAAGTCCTTATATCTAAACTAAGGAAGAGGTAATTCAGAAGTCAAACAACAAAAATCAGCGTTAATTTACAAAACTTTCACAGGACTAGTTTCGATGGTTTTACCGAACCATCATCTTCAGCTGCAAAACCGCAGATCCTTCACCTTCGGACTTATCCAAAATAAAAACTGCGATATTTTGGATAAGTCCGAAGGTGAAGGATTCAGATCCTTCACCTTCGGACTTATCCAAAATAAAAACTGCGATCAAATCTTCGCAAATCATTTCAAGCAACTTAAAACATTCGCTTATCCCATCTGTTGCGAATTGTGCCAGATTATATGCTCTTCCCAAAATTCATAAAAGTGGTATTCCTTTCCGCCCTATTGTATCAAATTTAGGTACTGCCTCGTATCCATTAGCTAAATATTTAGTTTCTAGATTTTCCACTCTATTAGACAATAACATTTACACCATAAAAAATTCAATAGAGTTTGTAAAAAAGGTTAAAAACATTTCTCCTAGTAATTTACTCATGGTTTCTTTTGATGTAAAATCATTATTCACCAATGTCCCAGTGGAGGGTGCATTAAGATGTCTAGAAACCAGACTTCGCGAATTTCATTTCTCTTGCATCGAAATTGATGAGCTAATTTCTCTCACCCAACTCTGTTTGAAACAAACACATTTTGTTTTCCAAAATAAATATTACAAGCAAACTGAGGGATTAGCCATGGGAAGCCCCCTCAGTCCCATCCTGGCTGATATCTACATGCATTATTATGAATCAAAATTGTTTGAAACTTTAAACTTCCCGGCATGGTTCCGCTACGTAGACGATACTTTTACCCTGTTTGAAGGTAATAAAGATGATTTAAATAGAGTTCTTTCAACAATGAATTCTATTGATCCTGCTATTCAGTTCACTTTTGAACTTGAGACTTGCAATTCTCTTCCGTTTCTCGACATTCTGGTCACACGTAACACATCCAACTTCAGTACTACAGTTTACCGTAAACCTTCATCGGTTTGCCTTCCACCACACTTTAAATCATGTCATCCGACTAAACAAAAGTTAGCTTCATTTTATTCCTATGTTTTCCGTGCTCTTCAAGTTTGCTCCTCCAAACTAGCCCTTGATGAAGAACTAAATTATTTAAAAGCAATAGCTATTGACAGGGGCTTTTCACCCAACATTATTAATCAAGCAGTTAAAAAATTCTCATCTCAACACACTAAAAGCCACACTCTTATTTTAGGAGATTATAAAAATTCTGTTGTCATTCCCTTCTTTCCATCAATTAGCTATAAAGTTGCACATATTTTGCAGAAATTTAACTTTCGGGTTGTTTACTCTCCCATCAATAAAATTCCAACTTCTATACTCAAGGACCCCATTCCGGATATGAATTCCTGGGGTATTTATAGGATTCCTTGCCAGTGCGGTTTAATTTACATTGGCCAAACTAAGAGAGCCTTAAAATTTCGCGTCAAAGAACATGAGGCATATGTTAGAAAAAAGGAAACACAGAAGTCTTCTGTTGCTCAACATTGTTGGTCCGAAAATCACACTTTCAATTTTTCTGCTGCCAAAATTATTCAAAAAACATCTTCCATTGGAGAACTGGATTTTCTAGAGGCATTTCACATTCATAAAAATCTTTCTGTTCTAGTTAACGATCCTAATTCCAATCCAAATTTGCCTTCGGCTTTTAGAGAAATTATGTTTTAGTTCTGGTTTCGCCAACAGATGGCGCCACTTGCTTATTCTTGTCCAGGCTTTCTTATCTTATCTAAACATTATTTCCTATCTTGTTCATTTGCGGTTTTGCAGCTGAAGATGATGGTTCGGTAAAACCATCGAAACTAGTCCTGTGAAAGTTTTGTAAATTAACGCTGATTTTTGTTGTTTGACTTCTGAATTAGCAAATATTCGGCGTGTTATTGTTGTCTTAATTAAGGAAGAGGGTTATTTCAGTCAACAATTTTTTGATAACTCACGATAAATATCTTCGGTAATTAAAGGTAAAATAAACATATGCAGATTTTTCAATCAATTATAATGAAGCACCATTTATAAGTTGCTCATTTATACGTCTCTCTTACATTTATACGTTGTTATATCTTTGTCTCGATTCTTTCCAACTTGTATTAATATTTCATTTATACAAGGCATAACTTCGGTTACGCTTCGCTGAACATGTTTGAGTCAGGTTTTACTTGGCTAAGTCACCGATGTTTCTTATTGTTGAAACATATTCTCTGACAGTCAATATTTTACTTTGATAGCATTTGGAAGTTATACACTAAGATATGGAGAGAAAGGAAGACGTGGGATACCTGAAACTGGACAGACCTTGTAAATGAAAGAGGGATTGCTTTTATGGGTAGCATATACTCTGCAGTATAATGATCAGACAGGTTTGCTGATGGTAGATGCTCCATTCATGTGCCATTTGGTAAGCATATTTTAACTAGGTTATCTTTTGCTATTTAAGCAAAGGCTCAAAATCAAACGGCACGTCAGTTGACACTTGAAGACTTTCTTTAAGAAAAATTCAAATGTATATCTTTATTAAAATTTTCCTGGAAAAATCTGTTGATTTCGTCAAGATCAAAGAGGGAAATAAAATTATGCATGTTCTTGTTTATTATTATTAAATATTACATAATTTGAATTAATATGACTGTAAAACTGAAATATTTCTATGTAGCATTTCGAAAAAACTAAAAGCAGCATAATAAAATTTCTCTAAAAATAATAGTAAAACAGTAGCATTAAAATCTGCTACTAACAATGGTTAAGGAAGAGCATATTTTTGTTTCTGAAACAAATGAGACTTGAGTAACATTCCTTCGAAATACAGAAAACTAATGAACAGATACCAGTCATTATACGTAGAACTTAAGACAATTTATAGTTAAGTTTTACCTGATTTTAAAGCCCAAATTTCATTTGCTTTAGTAATCTACCTGCATATATTCCGAAATCATAATATTTATGCAAAAATTACTTAAGTTATTTATGTTTCCGATTTCGGGTAATAATTCATTGATTGCAATTACTTCCTGGGTGTATCTAATTTTTAAAATAGCATTTTGTGTGAGATAGCGAAAAAACAACATATTGTTGCTCATTGAAAACAGACGTTTTCTTGGCAGTTTTAAATTCTTTTAACTTTCTTGACGAGAAAATCAAAGATATTAAAAATAATTAATCAAAAAATTCATAATATTTACTTGGTAACTATTTAATGACACTGTAGAGATTATATTTATGGATGTTTAGTGCTAACGAATTCATTAATGGTAGAAAGTATTAATAGAAAGTTTTAGAACATGATTATTCTCATACGTAATACTACTACCATTAATTCATTAATGGTAGTAGTATTACGTATGAGAATAATCATGTTCTAAAACAGAGTCATGTAAAAATATATCCAGTATACCCTAATAATTATAATTTCCTTTTAAATGGATAATAATGGAGCATATGTATAAGATAAAGAATATATTAGATTAAATTTTAATTTGCAGTAGGCCTTCAAATATCTTATCTAGTTTGGTTATTTCCCCTTTCAACACTAAAATACTTATAATAAATACTAATATAACATACTTCTTATAATAAATCTCTCTGAACTGCGCTTTCAAAATTGATGATATATGGCTCTTCTTTAAATCTCATGACGCATGTATTTATTTAACGCCGAAAGTTTGTTAATAATAATGTTGAAAATTTGCAAACCAAAGAGATTATCAACCTATCGAAATGAAACAGAACTATAATTTCACTAACATTCATACTAATATCCGCGTATTTCACCCTTTCTTTCCTTTGCTGCTACTTGTCACTGTTTATTTTCCTGACCTCAAATACTTTGTTTATAAAGATGCGAAAAAAACAGATGTAATTGTTAAAAAAGGGACATGTCTTACGCCGGCTTAGCTACATATGATTGTTTCAAAAAATTTTTTCCAAGAATGAAAATAAAATATCGGCTGAGTACAAGTACGTCTTATGCACTAACTACAACGTAAATTATATACTCATTCATATCAAACCTTTAATTTTATATATGCAAGATAAAAAAATTTAAATAAAAATTATAACTTAACAATAGTCTCTTAATTATTCATTTTAATTTAGGTATTTCTTCTTTATTCTAAAATTAGTAATTACTTATAATAACTTTTTCTGGACTGTGTCATTTCTAGATTAATACATATCACATGACTTTTACAAAATCTAAATAGACTGGTCACGTAAATAGAACTAAAACTCATGCAGCCAATAATAATTTTAGAACTTTAATTATTATCTAATCAAAATGTCTTGAAATTGAAACTAACTCACTTTGGATGAAGATTTTGTCTGAACACATCACTTTTCACTTCTGCCTCGCTGTTGCAAGTTGCCCCTACCTGCTTTCTTCAAAAACATATTTCATAAGTCTATCGATAACGAAGTGAAATTCTATTACTAAATCACCAAGTTTAAAATGGGTGTTATGTCTTGCTTACATTATGGTAATATCAGATCTATTTTGAGCAATTTTTCTAGCTTCTTCAAATAGTGGATATAGATTTTGATTTTCGATTAATGGATAATATAATAATTTTTCGTACATTAAACAAGATGGAGAAATTTTGTTACAGAATGTGGTGTATTATAAATTTCAGCAGCCTGAGGCAACAATTTTGTCCATGCTATATTAACTTGATAAAAATTTAATTTACATTTTAATCTGCTTATAATAGCTTGATTAACTCTTCCTATTTTGTCAATAGTTTCTGGTCTATTAGCAGTTAATAATTGTTTAATACTATGATTTTTCCAAAAATGCTTAAATTTTGATTAAGGCTGCATTTCTGTCACTTAAAATTTTCCTCGGTTCCAGAATCTGAAAAGTTTGTCTTAAGCAATTTATGTGAATATGAGTAGTTACACTTTTAGAAGCAAATGTCCATGTATAACAGGTTCTATAATAATGTGAATTTTGGATAAGTATAATAATTTAATCTACCAATAACATTAATAGATAACAATTCAAAACGTTTAATTACAAATGGTAGTGTTTGCATTAAACCAAATTCCTTCTCTTTACTTTTCTTACTAAACAGACATGCTTCATAATATTTACAATAATTTCTAATATTTTGCCAATAAAGTTGATGAGATAAGAAATTTAGTACTGAGAGTACAAGAATATGATTAAATTTAGTATGGGTTTCTTCAAGTAACTGAGTGCGAAGAGATATTGATATTACAATTTTATTAGAAAACAATTTAACAATTTAACACAACAACCCTTGTTTTTTTACAGTTAAAATAGTATTAATTTTCTAATACTTAGGATTACAAACATTATCCAAATTTTGATGATTTTCAATTTTTGAATGATAATAAATTTGTACACACAAATGTTGAAAAATAGGATTCCTAGTTAACATATCATCTCCAATATTAGTAGAACCTTTTTTATATCAAAATCATACATAGGTAACTTTAAAGACCATCGAAATAATCTACCTGTAGGATAAGGATAATTTATATTTTTAAGCCAAACTAAAGCCGCATGATCAGTATGTACATTAAAATGGCTTCCATGCAAATAGTAATAAAATTTATCTACAGCATTTACAATTGCTAGACATTCCAATTCAGTAATTGCATATAATTCTTTCGTAAGATCTCGAGAAGGGAAAGCTATTGTGGGTAAATTACGATTTGGATGCTCTTGTTTAAATTGCTTAATTAGAAGCATCTACAAATACATGATAGGGATAATTTGGGTTAATAGAGTAAAAATGGTTCTGGAAATTCAAGCATCTTATATATTTTGAAAGACTGCTTGACATTCAGTTGTCCATTTACATTGGTATATTTTTAAAGTAAATTTCTTAAAGAAGCTCTAATTTTTCTATAATTTGAAATTAATTCATGACACACATTAATATTTCTAAGAAACCTTTGTAAATCTTTAACATTTTTAGAGAGTTGTAATTTTTCAATAACTTCAACATTCGCATTACTGGATTAATAATTTCCAGCTTGGACTTTACATCCTAGAAAATTTATTTATTTTTCTTTTAGCAAAGTGGCACTTTGAATGCTTTAATTCTTTATTTTCTTTTTCACATACATCAAATATTATTTTAAGATGTTCTAAATTTTCTTCAAAATTTTGGAAGAATACTGTGATGTTATCAAAACCAGTTAGAGCAAACTCCATTTGATATTTATTTAAAATTTGTCTAAGAACTATTTGAAAAATATAGTTGGGGAATTTTTTCAACCAAAAGATAAACTGTTGAATTCATAAAGACTAAATTTGGTTATAAACGCTAATTTTTCGGTACCTTTTTGTTTTAAGTTTATATGCCAATAACCAGATAATACATAAAAAAATATCCGCAATGCTACGCGTTACATAAAATGGCATGATAGATGATGCCCTTTAGATTCGTATTATAAGCAGTCAGTAGTTTTAGGACATGATGGAGAATAGTCAAATTAAATTAAAGAAGTATCACAAGTAAAATAAAAATAATGATAATAATAACTGTAACCGAATGATTTGGAAATTATTAAAAGGATTAGGCATAGTTATACAATTTTTTAACAAACTAAATTAAAGTAATATTACAGAGATATCGCATAAACACCCGTCAGGATTTCTGAATTTATTTCTAGCACACCTAAATATAACGCCGCTTTTCATAAACCTCTACACAATACAGTTCTCGTCAAGACGAACCACTCCACAATGCGGTCGAAATATCACCGCTCAGAGTGTGTCATCACAACAGACTAAAAGGTTCCGAGGACAGACATGTCGCAGTTAAGTTCAACGCATCGTTAAATTTGAATCGCTACGGTTCTTCACCGTCGCGAACAAACATCCATTTCTGCCGCCCTAACGAATCACTGGCGGGAATGTTCTTCTGAAAAAGAACCAGTCTTTTGTGATCTCCGACCACTCCACGGATATCATTGTGAGTCGAGGCTTTTAGGTTTTCCAGCTTTTCTGCCCTATTAGAAGCAAAAAGAGGTGTCTTTGTGGCAACAACTAGAGATGAGACACAATGACACGGGACGAGTTTACTCTCTGAACCGAGCTTGGAGCAGAAAAGAATCGCTCAGGCTATATTTAGGCAAATCTGAGGTACACATAATGATACGTATTTGCTATAAAGCCGGATTTTCCAGAAAGAGGATTTGGGCAATGGAAAGAAAAATTTAATCACTTCAGTACAGTATTCTATTTTAGCAAAGATTTATATAAATTTCATTAGAGATATTTTTTAAAGCAACGTTTGGAAAGCACGTGTTGTAAATACTTTTAATATACAGTCTCTCAGTGTCTGTGGTTCTTACGCTTTATGAAATTATAAAGGATTTTATATTTTGATTTTAAAATATTTTGTGAACAGTAATTAGTACACAGAGAGATAGAAAGATATACGTATGTAGTTAAACATGAATCATATGAAAATTTGTAAATATTAAATTTTAAATCATTCACTTTAGATTATTCTCCCATGAAAATTTCTCAGACCATATACTAGTTATTTTTAATTAATACTGAAATATTTAATTATTATGAGAGTGAAGCAGCACCATCTCTCTACAATTTTCTGTATATGTACAGCTTGACTTAGAATTCTGTGTAAAAACTTTAATGCGGTATGGGCACAACTAAGACAAAGTTTTTATAATGAAATGTATTCCTATTTGTTAATCTATGCATAATCTTAGGTGTGAAACTCAAAACTAACATAACATAAAACTAAAATATTTTTATCGGTAAATGCAAATTTCATATTTTCCTTATTTTTTAAAGAACAACAATGATTCGTAAAGGCGGCGGTGGCATTATTTTTGTAACTCTATTACTTAAACTATTACTTACAAAATATGTCCACCTAATTATACATCACTAAGAGTCACTTCCTAAACATCGGCTAGTTATCGCCCTAACTGTTCTACATATACAAACACAGATATAAAATTTAACAACCTTTTTGCCCTCTCTTGTTGGATTATAACTAGAGCAAGAATTTAGAGACAAAAGGGTCGGATATTTATATAGAACTAAGTTTAAGACTTTAGGTCCCCTACGTTGAAATTTACAATTATCCAATATCAAATCCTCAAGAAGAAGATACTTGATGTCAACAAGAAGATACTTGATGTTAACCAATGATAATTACTATAAAGAGGAACTTACCAACCTGGAGTGACAATGGGAATCAATGCGGCCTGCGAGAACTAGAAATTCTTTCCAGATAGATGAGTTTCAGATTCAATACGTTTTTGCCATAAATCAAATAAATCAATCCTTACGTATAAGGCATTTTCTCCCTCCTTTATACGTGTTTTCGTGGTGTAACGTAAGCACACTCGGTGCGTGTTAGAGAGGTTCCAGATTCGAGTCTCAGCGAGGGCATTGCTCATTTTTCACGTCACCAGCAGCAAAATAATCTAATGATTCTATAGTGGCGCCCGAAAAGGTAGTGTATGATGATTCTTCACCACCAGAATTTGGCGACTGAAAGGGGGAGTATATTAGGCATTTTCTCCCTCCTTTCTGCATGCCTTCGTCGTGTAACGGTAGTACACTCGGCGCGTATTCGAGAGGTTCAGGCTCGAGTCCCGGGAAAGGCATTGCACATTTTTCACTTCTCCAGCATAAAAAAATCCTAATGACTCTACATACGCACAGCAACTCTGCTTGCTCAACAAGGCATTAATTATAGTTAACATTCGCTATCTTTTAATCTTTCTTCAGCGTGCTGTAATTTGCAAAACTTTGTGGTATACGAAGATATATGCTACGAGAATGAAAGAGGTAAAGAGTACAGTGTTTAAATTAAACTTAAATGTTAGTAAAAGTTAAAATAATTCACTCATCAAGTTCGAAAAACAGCAGAAAAATTAAAATTATGATACACGTTTGCGAACATTACGTTGACTTAATTACAAAGCATTTTAAAGATTACGGACGTCAATTTTTCATTTCGGTTTGGAAAGGAGGTTGAATATATTCTATAAGAAAAAAAAAACCCTGTTCATGTTTTAAACTTACATTAAGTTTTGAGATATAAATATCAAGTAATTAATTCATTCAAGCATTCCAGCTACCACGAATTAATTAATAAAGCATTTCATTCCTGCTTCAACAATTAAATCCATAGGTAACCTATTATTACAGTAAAAATATGCCTGAAGTTTCGTGACGGCACAGTCGCTCAACATGTAAACGTTGCGTCAAACTCGAACCTGAAAATTTAAAACCGAAATCTAAATTCCGTACAGTCAATTCACTCGCAAGGACAATAGCAACCAAGAAGTTGTTCCCATTGATATTCATTCCCATTAAGTATACAAACCGCAGCGTGGAACAAATAGCAAATTTTAAGATATTCTCCACCAAACCGTGATGGCTTTTGAAGTTCTAACGATGTCCGAGAAAGACAAGAACCGACAACAAAAGCAGAACTCCGAAAATATTAGAGGCATTGACAATGGCGAAGAGGATCTTTAAAACGCACAGTTCATCCAGTTTCGCTTCTCCCGCTCATCATAATGGTGATTTGTTGTGATTCAAATGAGCCAGCTGGGATGGCTCCTGCTGCGTAACGACTGCCATTAAGAACTGCGGTTGTCACGCGAAATGAATATGGTTTATTGCAGTAAGAACTACCTCGATGCGTCTCTATCTAAAAGACCTCAGATCTTAACAGGATATGCTAAGTTTGGAATGTTGTAGCAAAAAGAGATTCTCATAGTTAGTTGAATAGCAGACCTTTATATATGAGCTAGATAGAAGTGTCCAAAAGTGTTTGAGGTATTTTTAGAGATGGTTTTGAATTTTTGAAGTATCTGAATCAACAAAGTCAATTTTTTTATCCAGTCACATACTTCCATCTAAAACCACATTAAATAAATGATAAAAAATAAAACAGTCAAACTGCCTGCCCTTCTGGGAGGTACAGGAGTTAACGAAGGCTGATCGGTAGTCAGAAACTTCAAGGGCTTGACTTCCCCGTGAGGGTTGGCTTAAGTGTGTTGTTTTGTTTTGCTCCTCTTCGAGGATTAATATCAGTCGTCCCCTGTGGTACACCCAGGATAACATTCTCGGCAAAGAGACGGTTGAAGACAGATGTATTCAGCCTGTCCCGACAAATGCCTAAAGAAATTGCCTGATGTTTTTTGAGAGAGGAGGGAATCAAACTAATAAGAGATCGAAAACTTATCAATCTATGAAATCACTGAAGAATGCTGTAACAAAAATAAGATAATTATTGCTAATGATTCAGTAAGTATGGTTTTGGTAAATTAATAATACTAAGGGAAGAATGCATTACTTTCTCATAGAAAAGGTGTCTCATATTGTCATTTCAGTCCATATTTCTTACACGTGTTAACACTTTCGTTAGTACACAGGTTTAAGACAACATTAATTTCAACAAAAAGATAATTCAACAAAAGAAAGATAATTTTCCCTCCTATCTTAATTAAAATAATTGCAAAAAACTAGGATATAATCCATCCGCTAATTAAGTGGTACAGTATCTGTCTAGTCACAATATATTGTAAGCATAATTGTAAGTTCATTGTATTTAGAATGTCTACTAGAAATGGCAACAGCTGACGCTGGTTGTCGTTCTATTTAAATTCTTAAAAAAAAAAAAAAAAAAAAAAAAACAGATATAAGATATACGTTAAGAATTAGGGAATATACGTTTAATAATAAGTTACGAGTGAGCTTAATAAATTACGAGTACTTTTATCTTTTTAATAAATGTTTGTTGTCTTTTAAAAACGTCTTATGAATGACTACGTTTAAATACACAAGAAACTAACAATATAAATATTCTTCCCGCCAAAAAAGGAAACATGAAAGGAATATTTTTTCGTACTTTCTTGAATTGCTTACTTGTCTAGAGCAAACATAAATAGAATGTAAATTAATACAGACACCCCCCCCCAAAAAAAAAAAAATCATGAGAACTGATCTGAGAGGTATGAAAGTTGAAAAGAAAATTAACTCTCCCTCTTACGAACCAAGAAGAGATAAGGAGACGGAAAGCTTGAAATGATATACATTAGATTCACTGTTAATTGAAATATTAAATTTCTGTGATGCTCGGGAAATCCCGAGCTATGAACCCTCCTTTACTTCGTTTTCAATCATAAATAAGTCTTATTTGAATATATGGGAAAGGTGATGTTAGTAATTGTATAACCACTCTCTGTTTGCACCCCTCTCTATCAGCGGTAAAATAAAATATAAAGAATTAAAAATTACTATAACACGACATATATTAGTTAAAGGAATAAAGAATGCAGTAGCAGAAATAGAAATCTCTTTTACATATCAAGACTATTTTTTTTTTTTTTTACGAAACAACTATTACGAATAAAATTTTCTTTCTTTTTTTTTTCTTTTTCTTTTTCTTTTTTTTTTTTTTTTTTGTTCCCATGTACGACCGCTTTTCGAAAGACGACATTTACTATAAGAGTATGTAAGACTAAAGATATAATGCAAGACGGCTTCTATCTGTAACCGAGTTATGTATAAATCTTAAAATTAGTAATGAAACAATCTTGCATTTGGCGTAGATTTAGACAATAAACTCAATCGATTTCGAGCGCAAACAAGTCTCTCTTCATCAGGAGCAAAGAAATTTGCAAGCTTGGAAAGCAGCAGGAGTAATGGTCTTATTTCTATCCTACTGCAGTAAAGTGAACAGGAAAGTAGCGCCATCTGTCGGCAAAATTAGACGAAAATTGAGAAACGGCATCATATTCTTTGGCCAAATATTTAGTTTCCAGCTTGCTTTACAATAATATTCGCACTATAAAATTCTTCTAAAGTCGTCGATAAACTTGAAGATATTCCTTCCCTGCAATCCATTATGGTTTATTTTGATGTTAATCATTGTTTACGGGTGTTCCAGTCGAAGGAGCACTAAAATGTCTTGAAGTTAGGCTACAAGAATTCCATTTCACACATACAGAAATGAAAGAGTTAATTTCTCTTACTAAAATCTCTTTAAGTCAGAACCACTTTGTTTCCCAAAATGAATATTTTCGCCAAATTGAAGGATTAGCTATGGGTAATCCTCTCAGTCCCATATTTGCAGACATTTACATGCACTATTCTGAGGTCAAATTATTTGAGAAACTTTTTTCGTCTCCGGATTCACTACGTAGCTCATACTTTCGGGCGTTTTGGATGGTAATAAAGAAGATTTATTCCATATTTTATTAATTATAAAATCGATTGATCCTGCCATCCAGTTCCCTTTTGAAATTAAATCTGACAATATGATTCCCTTACTCGATATTCTTATAATTCGCAATGAATCTGATTTCACTACTACTGTTTACCGTACACCCATTTTTGTTTGTTTACCGCCTCATGCTAAGTCATGTCACCAGGCTAAGCAAAAAAATGGCTTTTTTTTTTTTTTTTTTTTTACTATTATGTATTTCGCGCTCTCAGAGTTTGTTCCTCAAAGCCACTGCTTGCTAATGAACTTGATTATTTAGTAGATCAGTTGCCATTGGCTGAGGATTTTCTTTCATGGTCCTTGATGAAGCCTTTAAAAAAATTTCATCTTGCCTTTAAAGAAAACATTCCGCTGTAAGAAATAACATTAGCAGCCTTTTCATCCTTCTGTTAGTTATAAAATTGCACGGATTCTCAAAAAAATTCAATTTTCATGTCATTTTCTCGTTTATCAATAAAATCAGTGGTTCGTTTCTTAAAGGTTCTATTCCTGACTTTAATTCTTGAGAATTTATAGCATATCATGTCAATGTGGTTTGAGATATAGAGGCCAAGCTAAAAGGTCGTTGAAGTTTCGGATCAAGTACCAGGAATCTTATGTCTGAAAAGATGAAATTAACAAGTCTTCGATAGCTAGTCATAGTTGAGAATTTAATCATAATTTTGACTTGGGGGGGGGTCTGCAAAAATTATCCAAAAAGTTTCTCTATTGGTGAACAAGATTTTCTTGAAGCTTTTCACATTCACAAAAGTTTAGCTTGTTTAGTTAATGACTTTAATTCCAATCCAGTCCTTCCTAATTTCTAGTCCTTTTAAAATTAACTTAATTTAAAAATTTCTGTCACTAATTTTGCTGACAGATGGCGCTACCTTCCCATTTGCTTTACTGTAGTAGAGCATAAATAAGACCGTTACGCCCGCTGCTTTTCAGTCTTGCAAATTTTTTTGCTTCTGATGAAGAGAGATTTGTTTGCCCTCGAAATCGATTGAGTTTTTTTTTTTTTCCCCTAAATCTACGCCAAATACACGGTTGTCGTTTCTTTACTAATTTTAGGTTTCACTTTGGCGTGTTTCTCTTTAGATTTATCTAAATATGTTTCTAACAACTAACCAATTTCTGTGGCTTTCGTATGTTATCACGTGTGATACTTACTTAACTTTTATCCAAAAGTTTAATCGACTGTAATGTACAAACATAAAATTCATTGATTTAAGCGTAAGATACAGCGTTTATGTCTTTGTTTTATTACAAAATCAGGCTGTTCATACATATATATCTCATAAAAAGATCTAAGTTAGACTTCTAACTAAAATGTTGACCAAATGAATTAATTTCAAGATTAAAAGGTTTGTGCTTCCAGCATCGTTAAAGACAGGTTCATTATTTTTCAGTCACTCAATTTTTTTTAAATAGAGACAATTAAATTAAATTTGAAACATAAAATTTAAAATCTTATGTTTTGCCAAATGGCAACACTCTGATAACTAGGTACACGTGAAATTACATGCAAATAAACTGAAAAGTTTATGTTTCTCGCAGTGGCAGTACCTACAAGGATTCTACATATGCATGGCTCAATATACCTTGGATCACATATACGCATTACTTTGGGCATACATGTAATGTAACGGTCCAAAAATTCGGAGACTCTGTTAACGGCATTTTTAATATCCAAATTGTTGGCAAATGATTTTCAAGTGTAATAAGAGTCATAACTATCTCGGCACAATAGGCAGTCTTCGAAATAGATTCCGAAACATAAAAATCTACGAATATTCACTATTAGTTACAAAATACTGCACGTCAGAGTGATTACATATCACAGTAAATCTATTCAAACACTCGACAAAATACATTTGGAGAAGTAAAAATATCGAAAATACACCCCGAAGATTAGAGAACCGTTTTCTGAACGCCCAAAAACTTCCGCGAGTCTCACGACACCTGGCGTGACTGCAGCTCGTGAAGAACGTTTGCCTTTTAGAGACAAAGAATCGGCTCCACCCCTCAAACGCGAGAACAGATTTCAACCCTCCACCTATCAAACCTCCTTCCTCTGGAGGCAGACAATTTTCTGTTTATTTCTCGAAACTGTCATTGATCGACAACGTCGTGTTGGTTGAGGTAGACTAGACCAGGGGTAATTTTATGGACCAGAATAAAATACTGAAGGTAAAACAATTGGCCATAACCAAGAGGATTTTAGATCGACTTATCTAATCGAAGCAATCACTGATAAAGTATGGAGGAAATATGATATGGGAGTAGAAGTAGAGAAATACACTGTGCTTTGGCAATTGAAAGATAATAACAGGGCGTCAAGCAAAGTCATCGACAACGGCAGTACTTCAAAAATATTAGTAGAAATAGTGTTTAATTCTTTGTTTACAGATAGATAGAAAACCCTTAAGACGTTCTATGAGGACTCAGCATTGAGAGGCGGAGGGTCTGAACCTTTTTTTTGCAAAGAACTATATTTCTTTTTGTCAGTAACAAGAAAAAAAGCCAAATTCAGGGTTTAAAAATGATTAAAAATTGGTATTAAACACTTTTGTACCACAGCAAAAGATAAAAAAGAAACTTTATCAGTGAATACCATATTAATCCCCTCATCCTTAATGTGTAGACAATAGAATAAAACTGGCTTTATAATAAGCAATATTCAAAATGTTTAACATTAGCAGCAATGCATATTGGTATAAGTATAGATGAAAACAGAACACTAGGCTATTGATATTGCATAGATAAAAATCCTGGCTCTACACCAGTACAGCAAAAACACCACCAACCAGTAAAAACACCTGGCTATAAACCAGTAAGTATCAGAATGGTTGGAAACTACTTTGTTTCCGTATGATTTTTCAGAGTCTCTAGGTTTATATCGTCACATTCAGCTATTACTTGCCTCTGTGTAGGAGTTAGCAGGTTAAAAAATGATGACCTTTTCCAGATTCAAGTATAAGCACAAGAACATTCAGCAGGTGAAAAGAAGGGCCATGGCTAAGTTCCTGCGACCTTTGTATCGTTCAGCATATTAAACTCATACCTTCAATATCTCAAGGGATAAACTGTCCAAGTTGTTTGAAATTCCTGTATCCGATCATCTCTATCAACTCTTCTTCAGGGACCCGCAGTAAAATGTTCAAGGGAATAAGGTCTAGAAGCCATATGACCAAACTGCTATGACAAAGACTCATCCAAGCATCTACCAAAAGAAAAAACAACAACAAACAAACAAAAAAAGGGGGGAAGGAATTAAATTGTATGCTTAAATCCTCATATCCCACTGAAATCCGGTGTGTGCCATCTTACTACTTTTCATGATAACCCAATATTTTGCTAATAAGGCGAAACGAAACTAATAATATAATAATGTGAGGAATCACTCTCTCACATTCTCATTGCAGAATTAAGATGAGACTAGAAATAGAAGGTAATGTGCAGGCTATGTGAAAATAATATGCAATAATGTCTAAAGGAGGGAGATAATTAAGGATAGTTATATTTCTCTTTGTAATAAAATGCTTGAAGGCAACCGCAATGTACGAAGAAATGTGAAATCGTTCGAACATAACTACATGTATCTCATAAAATGAGACAAAGAATTCCATTCACACTTCTTTCCATAAGCGGACTATTTTAAATAGAATCTGTTGAGATGTGTTTATAACCAGTACTACTGATTATTATTCAGAAGCTTCTGTGATAAGTAGAGAAATTCAGTTTTAAAACTTTGCAAACGTACTTTGTATTTCAGTTACCTGAAGTATTCTAATAATAAAAAGTCTAGTTAAAAAATTAGCCTAAATTGTAATTAAATTATTACAATAAAGCAGAAAGAAAAACTGCATATTGATGATAATCCACTAATAATAATATTTGGTTCTGACACTTGAATAAGAAAAAAGAACAGTATGTTGCGAAAACATTCTTTAGTATTATGATTCAAGGACATCTATATTATAAAAGAAAGAAATTCACAACAAGGATCAAAATAGAGGCAAATAAAATTATGAGCCCAAGAAATCGACAGAAAGAAGAAAAATCCGAAGAAACATTGAAAGCATATAACCATTAATCACCCACTGAATATGGTGACCAATGAAGATTGTTCCCAAGCTGAAAGGACAAATCCAGGTTATGGGTGGACATTTGTGAGAGTGTCTTTGTATAGCGTAAGAAATGTTTAAAATCCAACTGTTATAGAATCTATTAAAAAATTCGTCGGAAAGGAAAAGTTATTTGTGAGGTATTTTGGTTTTCTTCGGGAGAAGGGTTGCTATCAGATTTCAGATAACACTTGGAGAAGCCCATTCTATCACCCATGTTCCTACTTAACAAAAGATGCTGCTATAGCCGAAGTTTCCAAAAGATTAGTGCAACCTCCTTGGTAGAAGTTGCCAAATTCAGACTGCGCTAAATTCTTGCAACTATGTGCAGAACAATTCTGCACTTATGTGCAATTATGTGCAGAACAATTATGTGCAATTATGTGCAATATTTATTCTGCAATTATGTGCAGAACAATTCAAACATGCGTATATTAAGTTTTAACAAGCATAGTCGGCATTTTCGTAACCTCCGTTTTTGTTGTAACCGTTGATTTCAGTTATCTATAGAACGTATCCGTTTTCGTAACCGTTGATTTCAGTTATTTATAGAACTTAGATAAGTTCTATAGATAACTGAAATCAACGGTTTTAAAATAAAAATCGTGATAAATTTTTCGTAGTCTTAAGTTTAATTTAAGAGAATTCCAGGCTTCTGCAAAGTGCAGAAAAATACAATATTTTCCGCAAAACCGCTAAAAGGAACTACTGAATCTGTTCTTAAAAGAATTGTCAGGAAATTTTCCCCAGAACGAAAACTAAAACCCGCTTAAATCGATTTATTTTTAATATAATTTTCTATATAAATACCGAATTAAAATTTAAAAACATGTACGCAGTAATATGTACGTATGAAAAAAATTTTTTTTTCTCGCTTAAATCATTCGAACATAACTACATGTATCTCATAAAATTTTCTTCGTAAAAGATTTCTAAACTGCGCCAAGATTATTGTGCTAACACGTAAGTACCAAGCAGTAGTACCACAATTAATTTCTTAACTAGGGCACCAAGAGAAGAAATACTTTTGCTCAAAATCTGTGCAGATGGGTACAGATGGTATAATCCTGTCAGCATTTGCAAGGATAAATATATATAACAACAACAAACATCAATTTTCGTGCATTCTATTTCTCTAAGGCCTATTTTGATCATTTAGCACTGAATGCAGGTCTAGTAATCTAGCATCAAATAAGATTATTTAATTTAATCTCCTTTCATAAAATTTAACAAATTCTTTTAATGAAATATAATGCAACTTTTTTAAAAGCACAGAAAATAATGTGGTGATTCCATTGAGAAAAAGAGAGATCAGCACATGAGACTAATGTTTCAAAAAACTAATAATATTTCGGAATTAGATCATAGTGCTATTTAGAACTCGGATGAGAAAATTCTTTATTTTTTTATTTGCAAAGGTTTAGAGAAATAAATTTTATAAAACGGGCGTTATACTGACATTATATATTTTTTTTTCCTTCTGCAATTTATTAACAGGATTACTTTCTGTTTCGTAAATAATAGGAAATGCCTTCGCAGCACTCTTTCAATAGCGTTCGAAAATTGTATCATCATTCCAAAACCTTTGAGACACAATATGACATTTTAAAAACCAGAATCTAGTTTCACGACAAAAATGTAATTTGCTTTCCAAACAAGACTTCATTTAAAGTAAATGTAAGAAAAGAATGAGGACCTCTTTTACGATTTGGTGAGAAATTTTAAAACCTTCTTGTTTCTTTCCCTCTGCAAATAGCGACTATTCTTTCTTCCACGGCGAAATACGAGAGAATTCATCGCCTTCAGGGCGCAAAAAGCATAATAACTTATTTGGCTGTTCGTCTTTATTTCGATGTATTTTCTCTTTATTTTTTTCTCCCTCCTAGCAGTCGTACGCTAATTTAGAATTGAATCTGAATTACAAGTGGATTACGTCCAGGATTATTAAATTAAAATAATCCTTTAGCTTTTTGAAATGCTCGTTAACGTAATTGAAGTCGCTAATTCTAAGATTCTAACAAACCTGAGTCATGTATTTTTACAGATGAAGGAGAAAAAATAATTACCAATTTATCCTTCGCTTTTCTGAATTTGTTTGCAAGGAAAAGTTTAAAAATAAAAATAAGGATTGCAAGTCAAAAATCGGAGAAACAGTTCTCGGAATATAAACACGACAATGTACTTCAATTTGTCGAACTGTTTTTGTTGTGATTATATTTTTCTTGTTGCCGTTTATCGTTGCGAAAGCTATGTTTGCGTAGGAAAAATTTAAATCAAAATATCAACGTATTCCGAACTTTGTCGACTTCTGTTTGATGACATTAAATCCCTATTAAAAGTGATTTTTTTTTCGTAAAGCTTAACAAGTGAAAACTGCATAATGCCACTGCAAGGATATTATTTGAATATTAAGTCAATAAACTTTAATTCCCGCATCAGAAATAATTTCGTAGCCAATTTATTCGCTGCTCATTGTTAATTTAAATCTGAGTAAATATTTTTTGTAATAATACATGATTATTCTTTGAATAATGTAATGCGTTACATTTTTCATAAAGATCAATTAAATTTCATTAAAAACGAAATAACATAATAGAACATTCTGCAGCTGCTACGTTTAATTACATTTAAGAACACATTACACGAAGAATAAATTTTTAAATCTGAAAGTTAAAGTCGTGTTTCTGATTCTTTTTTGCCAAACATCTTTGTTAACACTTGTTTCTGAATAAATTTTTAGTATTAGAGAAATTTATAAAATTTAAAACGGCAGATGCTTACTTATAGCGTAACTGAACAATAAAGATCAGTAAAATTAAGTTAAGTAAAGCAAATTATCATCACAATGAGGTTTTGAATTGAAAATTTAAACAATGATTAGTTTTTATAATGAAAGTTATAAAGGTTTTCGTATGTAATAATCTTAATATCTAGAAATTTTAAACAAATGACATTTAAAATATAATCCAAAAGCTATTACTTTGTAAAAATTTTGTTTTGAAAGGGTTTTAGTGATACAAAAAGGCATTATCTAAAAGAAGAAATTTTTCGCAACAGAAGACACCGTTTTTTAACACATAAGCAACTTATTACAAAAATTCTGTAATATTTGTGGCCATGTATGCTTCTCAACTTAATAAGTTTTCATTATTACTTGAAATAATAACGAAAACTAATGAAATGTTCCTTTTCTCCTTTTCAAAATGTTTAAATAAAAGTTAAAAACATCTTTAAATTTTTTTGCAAACGGTCTTCAGAATGACGCTTTATTTATCGTGCTTGCAAGTCGTGTTATTATTTAAAACGGGTTCATGTATTGAAAATATCAGAAATAATCCATGAATATACTTAAATGCAGTGTAAAAATATTTAATATAGTGCGTCTAAATAGCAAATAATATTTCAAGATAGCTTAAAGAATATATAAAGAATAAAATACGCATTTTAAACCAACCGAATTTGTGATAATGCAACAATGCAGCTTACAAAGCTAATAATAATAAATGATGTTAACAATAATAATGTGATAATGCAGCTTACAAAGCTGACAGACTGGCAAATGATCAGTATGTATCGTCCCTTACTCTCGGACATGGAAATCAGTAACAGACGTTATGCTGAACAAGAAGCAAAGTTCCTCACTAATGAATTGAGATTTGCATTGTTCAGAAGATCCAGTGATTTTTAGTATTAGTAATATAAATAATAAAGGATTAATAAAGAAGTAATAATAAAGGAGTAATAAAGAAGTAATAATAAAGGAATAATAAAGGAGTATAGTAAGCATGGAAATCATTAAACACCTATCAACTAGCAAAGCCTATTGCGGTAGTGGCACTGGTGTCATGCTTTAGCAAATATTCGATAGCAACTTTTCAAAAGGTGCAAGCTCTAATTGTATCCACTTAGTCTACCTTTTCCCATTTACGAGGTACTTGTATATATGGCTTTCGAAGAGGAAATTTTCATGATGGCTTTCCAAATACTGATAAAATCCTTTTCAAACTGTTCAAATTTAAGCTGCCGAAAATTTTGTCAGAACGTCACAAAGTTACCAGTCTTGTTTCCGAATTTAAATTTGTTGTTATAAACAGGTGCACATAATCTCGGGCTGTTGGCCCTAAAATTTAGAAGCAGCAGCAATTAACATTTTAGTAAAACAGTTAAATGTGCAGTTGGCAAGAGTATAAAATAATCTCCTACACATGCATGGAGCAGTGAAGCTAAAATATAGAATGTAGAAAAGTAGTAGTAAAATATAGAATGTAGAAAAAATATAGAAACTCCATCTAAAATATAGAATGTTACGAAGCAGTGAAGTGTTGAGTCTGTTTCCTGAGCTTCATTTCTCTTACCACGTATAACAACGACCCCTGGATGGCAACCAGGCTTATCCGAGCTACTGAGGCTGCGCGAACTGAATATCAGTGTCTTACGTAGTGACTCTGTGAGAGAGGATGGAAGCATCGCCAGTGAGCTTAAGATGTGGAGATTTTGTCTACTGAGGAGAAGTAAGACGGATGTCATCATGGCCTGTTTTTACCTTCTACGAATTTGTCACCAACTCGGAAGTTCTTTAATATTTTAAAGTGTATGCAAAATACAATTTATGTCTGTGCGTGAATAAAAGATTGCTACATTGGCTATCTTCATTGTGTCTGGAATATTCATGACCTTACGCACGCAACTTTGCGTCTGCAACAAGGAAAATTCAATATCCATTCTGTTTTCGATAATTTTTATCAAATGTTCTGAGTTTTTGCTTTTTCCAACCAGTAGATGGTGGATTTATAATGAAGTAAAATTTCCAGGTTATGGAAGGCCCTTTAGAGTTATGATACCTTAAAGGTTGCTAAATTATCATATCTTATTATTTACATAGTTAAGTAGCACATTTAAAAATTTACAGCAGGTATTCTTACATCAAGTAAAACTAAAGCAGTTCGTATGTGTAGAGAAAATACGAAACATACGAGTTCAATCTTCTCGTAAATAACATTGCAAATAAGTGCAAGTTCTGAATTGGTCACACTAAGTTTAAAACAACGCGAAATAAAGAAATAATTAGAATAATATGAATCACAAGAATGAGAAATCTTTGAAAGAGCACGACATAAAATATATACTAATAACACTAAAATAATAGAGTAATAAAAATGAAAGAAATAACCAGATTAAATAAAAAATAAACAACGAAAAAATACTTGTTAGAATAAATTATTAAAATGAAGAAGAAATGGTTGAAACAAAAATGAAGAAGTAGTTAATCTAATCTTTTTAGATTAAAATTAAGAATTCTTAAAAGGAACAGAAATATTTAAAGGGAAAAAATTAGCAATTTAAGAGGAAGTTCTGAAATGTGTTTATTGTTGAAAAAAATTACATCAAGCAAAGTCAGTAGAAAACAAACCGAATTTATTTATCAATTTTTTAAATGCATGAAGCAAATTTTCTGTTCAAATATTACAAGACGGATTTAAGACATCCTTTATTCGCAAATAAGAGACAGCAAATAAAAATTAATGAAAAGTTAGCCTACAATAGTACTCCATTTAATTAAAAGTAATAGGGAAGAGAGTACAAAACAATCTTTAAAACTCAGGCTTATTTAAGAATGAAAATACAAACCAAGCACCAATGATATTGCAGTAATTTTACATTACGATAAAATAATACGATGAGAAAAAATTTGTGCAGTGAGAGGACGGAAAAAATTCTTGCACCGAGATATGCGTCACTTTACCCTCTTGTGTCTTCTTCTAATGGAAGTAAAAGAGAGTCATCGAGATTGGAGCAGAATAAGTCTGCTAATGGAGCCGATTAGCTTGCTCATGAGGTATGGACGCACGTTTTGCCACTTGAAATGCAGTCGTGCGAAAAATTCAAATTTTCACTTCGGTACTTGACGCAGAGCAATGAATATTCGTGAAGGCCAGCATCGCGAATTTTTCGGTTCAACTGAAATGCTATGATAATTTAGTATTGGAATCCATTTGCAAGTTTATTTTTTAAACTTAAATATAAAGATTCCTTAAAATACTCACGAAATCATGCAGCATATAAATATATTTAGAATGCTAAAATGCTGCATGCTTTATAAAACGTTTATGCTGAAAACCGCATGAAAATGGGAGTGATCCGTTATTTTTATTTCATTGCAAAACATACGCAAACTATAGAAAAATTAGCAGCAATTCATATTTTTCCTGCTTTAAAGTAAAATATAATGCAATTCTACGTTTAGCCAAATAACAAGTGAATAGCATATTTTTGGCAAGTCATCTTTATAATACACAATCTTAAGACGTGTCACAGCAAAGTATGCACAAGGAGTTCAAGCAAAAGGTGCGGAGAGTTCTGAATGCAGTTAACAAGATATATAAGGCATGTTATGCCTTGCAGCAAAAAACTCATCATCAAGATATGTCATATTACTTGAGTTATTTCGTCAAATTTTTCCGACTCCTACAATCATTCAGTAGTTAAACTGCCGCTTTAACTGCGAATTCAGTTTGGGTAATATTAAAATTCTTTGTTATCTAGATCTGAATCTCGCTAGTTTAATCTATGATACGGCCAGTGTTATTTGAATATTTTAGATATATATTATTCTACTTTATTTAATAACTTGGATAAATATACTAAAAACTGTAGTTCGGGATTTAACTTGAGCGTCAGCATACATTTATGTAACTGAGAAAATAGTCTAAAAATGTACGCTAAGTCTCGCCTAGTTCTTTCAGTTTCTGTTGTGGTGATCAAGGAAAGACTATTTTAAAACAAAAATATGCTTGCAAGAGAGAAACACATAAATGGATACACAAGTAAATCCGCATTTAAGCTGTTGTTACCTTTAAAATTAAAAAATACGAAGAAAATGCTATTGTTGTGTCTGATACCAGAGCAAGCCCACGAAATTTCATAGTGGCAAGGGGGCAGGATAGTGCCTGTCTTTGGAGACCCCAATTTTGAAGAACACTGGGGGAAGGAGGGTCTGATCCGAGCGTCTCTCACACTTTTTCTCCTACCAGCAACCTCTCGAGAGCACTTTCGGCACGCGCATATTTTGAGTGCCCCCATGCCACACAGAGTTATACATTTACAAACATCCATGCCTTCTCCGGGACTCAAAAAAGGGGGCCTTCGATAAGGCAACCAGATTCACTATCCCGATTAGGCGTCTACGAAGAAAATATAATAAACGAAGAGAAAATTAGTACTGAAAGAGATCACTGTTTTTATTCAGAGTAAAAGTTCAAACTATGCACGTATTCTTGTATTCTTTCACCTGTCATTAATTTACGTGAATATAATACTTGAAAACTTTCCTGCCATATTTGTTCTCTCAGCTGAAGATCTTTCTCGTTTTTTTACTCTTTAACTACAATATTATTGGTAGAAGCTCTTTACTTTTCAGCGAATTTATATTTGTTGCTTTGAGTGTGACTATCAACACATTAATAGCATTTAATTCTCTGGACTCTAGTTCCTGTTTGTTGCAATCATATATATCGTGTATCAAAAAGAATTATCAAGTTTCAAAAGGTTATAATTTTTAAACTATTAAATATTTATTTATACAGCAACTTGTATAATAAATATCTGAATACAAGTATGAAATGAGTTTGACTATCACGTAGATGTATCACTTAATACGCTCTCCGCGAGTCCGGCGGAGAGCGTAATGAGCATTAATAGTTCGCATAAAACTTGATGTTCAGATAGGCACTGTACAAGTTGCCACATGATTCTAGATTGGTTTCAACAATGTAGCTTTTTGAAATAGGATGGTTCCTTTTTATATATACATATACCAGTACGTATAAAACTTTTTATACACTTATATGTATATACGAGTATGTGCATATACTTTTTTACACACACTTTTTTATAAACACTGTGTATGTATATATATGACTTCATGATACTAATAATTTTGAGGTAATGCAAATAAAGATACTGATGAATTTAAATCCGCATTAAAAAAAATTATCACGTGCGTAATAATTAACTTACCATACTGCTGTATAGACGTGTTTCAAATACGCGTTTCAAAGAAATTATCTCGTTCGTAATAATTAACTTACCATACTGACTCAAAAGTGTCAAAAAAGTTAAGTAAAAATATGACATAACATTCAATGTTCTAGTCAGGGTAAAAATGTATGAAAGAAGTTGAGTCATCATGTATACTTAAGACTACTAGTTAACGCATTGTTACCACCTGGCTTCAGTGGGGATTCAGTAGTAATGAAAGGGTTCTTTGGTAACGGAACCCTTTCACTTTGGGATACATTTGTTTTAGCTTCGGTCCTCAGTATAATGGACTCGGTGTTTACTTCGTCGTTTTCAATACATATAAATTAGTAAATGTTCGCATTCGGCATATATTCCGTTTCCTCCGGAAAGTCATACATGAAAGCGCATGCAGTATAAGGTTAAAAACGCCCTTCTTTTTCTTAGACATATAGCCTTTATAAGCAGTACCAATACTACGAATCTAACATCTTGTACACTACAGCTCATACTAAGCAGTTTCACTTTGACTATGGACTATTTCCACTACAATCTTTTGAATAATGTGGTGAAAACTCAAAAAAAAAAAAAAAAAAAAAAAAAAAAAAAAAAAAAAAAATTATTGAAAAAAAATTATAACCTATTGATTATTCCGTAGTAATAACAGGGACATATTTTTTGATGCATCGCCAGGTTTTATTGTAAGAGAATACGGCAGCTAGAAATACTAAGCAGTTTCACTTTGACTATGGACTATTTCCACTGCAATCTTTTGAATAATGTGGTGAAAACTCAAAAAAATCTTATTGAAAAAAATTATAACCCATTGATTATTCCGTAGTAATAACAGGGACATATTTTTTGATGCATCGCCAGGTTTTATTGTAAGAGAATACGGCAGCTAGAAATTAATATTATCATGTATAAATTTTAAGCCATTTCAATATAAGTTATAGATTGTACAACTAGACAAGACGGCAACTATAGTTACTATTACCACTTACAACTGCGAAAGATTAAGTCTGCTCGCTGACTAGCGTGAACAAACAGTTGCGTCAGAATTTCTATTGCAATACACTGAGAAGCTGAGATGACATAGACCACCGAAATCTTTCCATTATGATTCTGCTCATGACAGAATCTCGACTTTACACAATACATTCGCACACAATATGCCTCCCCAAAAATATTATTTTACGCTCTTCCTGTAAGGCATCGGCAATGGTCAATGAATTCGAATGCCGAGCCTAATTAGAAATGTCCCAGTGCTGTATCTGGGGGCTTTTAAGAGCGCCCCGATCCGCTGCTGCCTTTTGTTTAATATTCCAAAAGCGGCATTCGAATGCGAAAGCCTCCAGCGTCCGCACTCAGCAATTTTCTGCATCAGCTGCGATGATTATCAAATCACAGACATCACTCCAGCCGTAATCGAAATAACTTATTTTGCATGACACATCGAAATATCCATTATTCTTCCCCGGAAATCACATCACGTGATATTGGTTGTTCTCCTACTCAAAGGTAAAGGGGGCAGTTTGCTTCCGTAGGCGAATCATTCGCTCCCCCTCACTGAAGGGGGGATGGAACAGTCTAGCAAGCGACAAATCGGGGCGTGTGGTGGTGCTTCTCTCGACACGCGCCGCATCCATTATCCCCCTTCTGTTCCACCCTCGTCGATCTTTTTGGTGAAGGGGACAGACCTTTTATTTCACGGCAGACGCTCTTTGGTTAAAAAGAAGGGAGATTTTATATCGCATTAACTTGCACAGCACGAAGGCAGCATTACATCAAGAGCTCTGCTTCATTGCCTGCTTCACGTCGACGGTGAAATTTGAGCGACATGCCACGATTTAGAATTTATTAATTAATTAGGAGGTATCCAAAGTTCACCCAAAATGTGACAGCAAATTCAGTTTCACTCCATGAATACGTCCTTCACATTTTAAGACTATACGCTAATAAATACGTGTATCCGAATATCTCTATGTACATTTATATATCGTTCGCGAGTGCGTCATTTGAATACTTCGATGTTTATGGGCTAGGTTAATGGATTAAAACAAAAAGATATGAGGGCTATTTACCTAAGGGAAAAGATACCATCGTGAAAGGCTTTCTAAGGGAAATTAACTAGCATTTAACGTTACACACAGTGAAAACGACGAAACGGTCGACGTAGCCGGCCGTTCGCAGGAATATCTCAATATGTATATCGATATTCGGAAAAAATATCGCATATACTTGAATATTTGCATCGATATTTGAGAAAAAAAACTGACATAAATGGAGCTACGAGTTCATTTTGTAATATTGTTTTACATAAAACTTTTGCAGCATTTTCATGTAAAAAATAAAAATCAAACATTCTGCCAGATTTCTCCAAGAAGTTCTATAGAATTACGACCCTTAAACCTCCTAACCCCACTTCTTGAATGGAGAATCTTACCTTTTTTTTTGCGTTCTACAGACAAATACTCAAAGCAACAGAGCTAATATTATTTTTAATTGTAAAAATCAATTTCTCTGAAACATAGCTAATATAAAAAATAGACGGTTTCTAGTAATGCTCATTAAAAGTTCATAATCAATTTTAAAAGAATGACATTAATACTTTTGGGCCGCATACAGAGAAGAAACATGGAAAACTACTTAGAAATTAAATATCACACAAAAATAACTATTTCTTCTTTCTCTGACTCCGAAAATAGCAGATATAAAATTTTACTATTAATGCGAATCTTTCCAGGAAACATATATATGATTATATCTTTTGCAATTAGGTACTACTTTATTGAATAAAAACCTATACAAATGCGCTTAATGATAAATTTGGTTATACGAAGAAACTTATTTACAGCAGTGGTAAAAAATTCTTGCTACTTAAATATTCTTAAAAAAAGTACCGTACAAGAAATTGCGTTTTGAAGCATCAGAAAGGAAGCATGTCGTACATATAAATAATAACCCATAGTTAGATAAAAGTAACAAAACTTAATTGTTTAAGTTAGGAGACACAGATTATTATGTTATCACTTTAAGTTACTTTCTTCATTAAAACATTAAGTTTTAAAAAATTTTAGATTGTCGCATTTTTTTGACAGTATAAGTTCAGAAAATGGTATTAAATTTATAATAAAAGCTGGTATAAATTTCACGACTACTTGTTTCCACTTCTGATGAAATAAAGTAGTATGCTAGTCCCCAATTTTTTATCTCAGTCGCACAACTATTTTATATTTTGCCTTTTTTGTATTTTTATTCATGGTATATAGATTGTTTATTATTTCTGATGCTTTTATTAACTTAATTCCTCTTTCAGTAGTATTATGCAGCATTTCAAAAATAAGTTCCAAAATTAAAATCAAACAGCTGAGGAAGAGGGAGGTGAGCTACATAAACAAACTACTACTATTTATAACTGAAAAATAGCAGCCTGAGCATAAATAGAATGACAATTTAAAAATGTGTCCAAAATAAATTAGAACACAGTGTCTTTCCAAAACGTATATTCTCCAAGCACTTTGAAGAAATCCGCTCTTCTCTGTTCTTTTCTTTCAAACGCAACTGCACATAGCCCTAAATTCAACTCTTCTTAACGTCAAAGGCAAATAAAGCGAAACAGCGTAACAACCCACCCTCTGTCCTAAAATAAATCTACTCTCCAAAATGGGGGAAAAAAACCTACAGTCCGAAATCTCAACAAACGAACAGTGCCAGAAGTATGTTTTATGACCACTAATATTCAGAGATTTTTAATCCGCCAGTTTGATACGAAAAACATATCGCGCGATGTGCAGAGAAAAGATGCATTTCCTCAACACACGCGGCCACAACAAGAAGAAAAGATTGAGGGACATTTATGGCCCTGTTTTTAAAAGGCGGGCGGAAGGGGCGTCCGTTCGGGGAGGCGCCCCGGCATCGCATCACGCCCGGGATTTCCGCCGACCAAGGGAAAGGGAAGGGAAAGAAATGGAACATATTTCATTCGAGTACATATTTGACGTCACGCCTGGCTAGAAATGTGTTTCCCGACTTCCATCCACTGCACGTAAATATTTCTTCTCTCTCTCAGAGGAGGGAAAATTTATTTGTTACTTTCGCCTATACTACAAACTGAAGACATCATACACGTCAAAGTACTATCAAAGGGGAAGAAGTGAAAATCTATGCAAAGAATCTCAGAAAACATTAATAAGATATTATTAATAATAATGAAACACCACGGGATTTTACAAATCGAAGTAATACGATAATAATGATAATTAAAATCCTAGCACGCACATAAAAAGAAAAGCGACTAACCTAATAATAACAACTACAATTAAAAAACTTCGTTCACATAATTAAAGGAAAATAACCAGGACTTTTACTGATCTTAGTTATTTTTAAGTAGCTTTATGTTTAGAAGAGCATCTTCAGAATAGTTTAAAGTTTTAGGCATATAACAAAGGAGATACTCGTATGATCTCTAACACTAAAATATCTGATGCGGAAACCACATGACTTCCTTGTAAGGAATATTAAATTATACGCATATTTTTGCTGCATTTCATTTTATTTCCTCGAATTTCATTAAAGATAGATTTCTCACTCAATTAATTCAGTTCTCACTTCGCCGTAAGGCAACAATGCATAAAACCTCTAAATATCTTCATCAAAAATTTAAAAATACAGAAAAAATAAAACACAGAATACAGTTAAAATACTTTTTTTTCCTTACAATTAGAGTTTCTACGTAAAAAAAAAAAAAAAAAAAAAAAAAAAAAAAAAAAAAGGCAATTCGGCTAGCATTCAAAAAGGCAGATTTCTCGGTGCATAAAACCGAAAGTTTATTTATAGTCCCACTTGGCAGAAAAACGCTGAAGGTGCAGAAACTTAATTAAATCACTAGTCTGCCAATTTTCAAATGTAACCACATCTCTTCTGAATCCGTTTTAAATCAGTTTTATAATTCGTTTGGGGAAAAAGTCATTTATTCTGTTCTTACGTACAGATGTCACAACGTACAAAACATCGTTAAATTGCATTCGATAGCGGTCAAAATGGATATTTTCGTTGAAATATGATACCCGGAATTTTTCGTGATTACAATACTTCTTTTACTTCGTACAAGGAAAAAAAAATTCTGCTTAGCAAAATACAGCCTTGCGATTTTTTATTTTCAAATGAAATGTAGCATAACAAAGATAAGGTCTAATATTAAGTTTCAAAACTTGCATCAAATCAAATATATACTTCTTGTCTACGCTTCGTATGTAAAAGTTTAAATGAGAAAAATACATTAATAACTCAGTAAAACAAGTTAGCACCTGTTTCAGCTCTAACCACCCTTTTTTTAAGGAAAAAATGTGGCAGATTCAGAGGGACAATCTGATGCCTGATGACGTGCATATACATTTACCACGAAAACCGTCATTAAGATAAATTTAAATAAACCATTTTTTTTTTTGTTTCTGTTAATGTAACATAAGTCTTAGTTAGAAAGAACTTTTAATGATGTTTACCTGTATATTTGCATCTGGTGAAATACAGTTCAAGATTTTTCAAAGTATGAAACTTTATCTCTTAAAAAAAAGTTGAAACTACACTAACTCAGAACATTTACTCCCTTACGCTATGCTATTCTCTTAGCATGACTTCAATGACTCCTAACAAATACAGTCCGAGTAAAGCACAAAATAGGAGGTTTAATTAGAAAAATATCAAATGTTAAGATTCCGCCTACTTTTACTATTATCGCTTCTTGTGTTTGTTAACTTGTCAATAGTGAATGAAATTTAAAAATCTCGAATGATAAACAAATGAGTACTAATTACGAAATAAATTCCTTAACAACTTTTTTTCCGAAACATTTAAACATCTTAGTTTCTAAACATTGAGTTATTTAATGGTTTTATAAAAAATTATGTTCATTTTTCAAAAATTTTGCACTTATTTCTTACGCACAAGAAATTTTATGGATTACAGAAACGGGAGGAAAAAATAACCATTAGATACATTTTTAAATGAAAAAAAAAATATTCGGAGAGGGGGAGGAATGAAAATGCGAAGTTGCCAATCTGAAAAATTCTCTTAAAAAATCTATTCGTAAACATTGAAAAAAAAAAAAAAAAAAAAAAAAAAATTCAAAATGATAAAGTACCGCTGCTTAAACACAATACGCCTTCATGAATTAAAAAATAATAATAAATAAAAAATACAGATGTCGTGATTTTAACTCATCAAAAACAATGTAATGACACATTCAAAGCACAACAAGGGCTTTCTTACAATAGTTAAGCAGAACAAAAAATACAGTGATTCAGCGTACTTGATTAACTTTTACACTCCCTTATTTTTCTCTTTTAAATTACCAGAAAAAAAAGAGGTACTCAAAACTCCACTAGCTACCACTTCTCGTTCCTGAATATTTTTTCTCTCCGACTTTTGTTTCTAAGGGATTCTGCTGTGGAAGAAGCAACGCATTTTAAACGACGAGACAAAAAGCATGCAACCGCTGTAATAATGGGAGGCTGAAGTTCATAAAGGGCCCATAAAAACGAGGAAAAACGTTTAAGCTTTCCAGAAAAGATAATAATAACAATAATAAGACGCGAAGAGGTAGGCTAGCAGGAAAAAAAAAGAGAGAGAACGGGATTTTACGAAGGCAGCCGAAGCGAATGAAGAATTTCAATCGTCTTTTTCCCGCGTGAAAGTTCATTTCTACGGAAAAACGTTCCTCCAGTCTTCAGCAGCGAAGCCAAATAACACGAAAAGGTTTTGAGGGGGAAGGAGCAATCCGACAAAGAGTGAATGCTGCTGCTCATTTTGAATAAAGCGAGGGCGACTACAAATTGCTTTCGCATAAGAAGAAAGGAGTAATGGAATGCGAATACGTACACCACATCCATCTTTGACCACAATATAAGCATCTTTTATTATCAAATGTAATTAACCTTACAGCTTTTAACAAATTAATTATGCTGTATGCAATAAATTTACGCACTTGGGAATGAGAGATATGAGTAATAGCTTCTGTGTTCAATCTTAAGAAAATCTTTAAATTTTGCTTTGTATTTCAGATAACCTTTTACGAAGAAAATAATTACATTAAACGATAAAAATCACTTCTTAAAAACATGACGGGGTAAAATAATAAGAAATAACATTTACAGCAAATAGATACATTTAAATGTCAGATGTCAAATGAGCTCTTCCAGAAATGAAAAAAAATTATGTAATCATTAATGACGTAATAAAAAATTCTTTAAAAATGAAAATAGTACAATAGAAAAGATTAAAGCGAGCATTAAGGGAACACTAAAGCATCCATATAAAAAAGCAATTGCCAATGAATTTCCAAATCAGCCAAGCAGATAGTCTGAAAGGACATGCAGATGTGCCTATTGGATGCTATGACATTAAAGCATTCCTATAAACTAGCATATGGAGTCTGCATTTCGAAAAACACAAGCACGTGACATATTTGCTGATGGCCACTTTTTAGTTTAAAAATTAATCCAAATAAAACTTATAGGCACGTAACCATTAAAAGGCTTTACGCAAAACTACTAGTTGTAACTAGCCATGTCAAATAAAATGATGATGATGATGATAATAATAAGCATAACTCAAACATTTCACCATATGTAAAAAAAGTACAGCATGCATTACATGGCGAAAATTTACAAGTAATTTTATAAATTCGTTTTCTATATTCACTTAATAATCCACAGAAACCTAAGTTAAAGGTATATAAAGGCCGAAACATATAAAAGGTTAGATGAACATTAGGTTGGGAGCGTCACATATAACAAATAACTACTTACTGTGTTTCCCTCCACACTTAATAATTTAAATCAGGTTGCAGTAACAACACAGGAAAATATAAAAAGCAATGGAAAAAATGTAAGGCAGAAAACATTTGAGTGCAATTCCTTGCAAATATTCTTTTATTGTAGGTTCATAAAAGTTGAATGGTTGGAACACACACACGTTTCATACATTTTTTGACAAGAACAGTACCTTTGTAGAACAAGAAAGACATATTCAACATAATGCACAAGCTAATATATTAAAAGGCGTATTAATTGGATATTTCTTTCAAAAATACCTTAAACATAATCATAATACAATTCATGCGGTAAGCATTCTTACCTCAGGTAGCAATCTGAAATAATATATATTGTTGCGTGCGAATGGTTCGTGATAGATTAAATACACACAGAAAACCGATGATAGCTTGATACATTTTACCAAAAGAAATACTTTGCTGTTCTGGAACATTTTAAAAAAATACTCGTACAGCTCTTCTCAATATCACATATTACAATCAGTAGTTAATCTCAAACTGACCAGGTTAACTACTAATTGTAGGTGTCCAGGTGGTGGTCTAGTTGGTCACACAGGTAGTACCCTTAATTTTCAGAGGTTAAAAATAATTTTAATATAAAGATTTTAGTTATATCTGCTAAGTTAGGATGGACAGAAAAAACATATCCTAGTCGCCAAATACAGTTTGTGGTGTCAGTGTCAGATTTTATCATCTCCTGAAGACGTTAAGAATCTGATAATGATAATACAGTTATATAATTTTTGGTTTTCATGAATTTATTTTGAAATTATTTAAGATTTTAAAATTTTCTTTCAAATGTCAATCTCAGCCAGAGGCTATGGATTATTATTCTGATACATCCACTAAAATTGAAATCTGTTTTCATTTTTATTTTCTTTAGTCATTAAAAATTTTGGTCTTAGTTCTAAATTGATAAGATTAAATGAGTGGTTATAATTTAACTTAATTAATTATGTATATACACGTATTCTGCAAAACAAGAACGTTAATAATTTCAAAAAATGATTCTTTTCAAATTTGCCTTTTTAAAAAAATTAAGCATAATTCAGGCTTAGCTTTACGTTGATTTTATAAAAAATGCACCATACATTTTTAGAGATTCTGATACGCCTTTTTCTGCTCGAAGAAGTAAAAATGTTCTGAATGTATATATACATACATTCACAAAGAAGTTTTATTCCGCGCCCACCAGCGGCCGAGCGGTAAAGTCACTGAACACTGGTAGTTCGGTCCGAGGTTCGAATCCCGCGAACGGGCTAGCTGCATGGGAGTTTTCGTGGTTTTCCATACGTGTAACGTGTATACGAGCCAGTTTCCCTTAGAAAGTCCTCCACGAAGGCATCCCTCCCTTTAGGCAGATAGCCCATGTGCTTTGCCGTAATTAAATACACCAGTACCACCAGTTTTATTCCTTGAAGAAAGATGCACGCTAGACTCTCTCAAAAATCATTCAACAGTTCTCTAAAATTAAAGATGAATTTTAAAATTTTTTTGCTGAGTTGATTGCGTAAGCTATCTAGCTATGTATTTAGAGAGAGTTCTGTCACCAGAGGAGAGGCAACATACGTATTCTTAAAGATACACCTTCATATCATAAAAAATATGCTAACAGTCGTAGAACAGAGAACAGTTTTTATTGATGGAAGAGATAATTTAACGTTTCAAAAATTAGTTTTATCGCAATCTGTTCTAATAATATTGTGCTACATTTGTCTATATTATCATCCCTCATAAAATTGCTTGCTTTTAAGTTCGAGTTCCCCCCTCCCCCTTAGGTGTGTGCTTTTATATCATTTATCCGCATATCCATTTGTCTGTATATCAAATGATAAATAAGTAAATGTGGAAAAAAAACATAGAGAAGCAGGACACAAAAAAGTTTAATTTTTAACATCTGAGTTAATACGCTGTGATATTTGAAAGAAAAGCCAATATTTTTTAAAAATATATCTTGATTTAGAATTTTAAAAATAAAAAACTAATGAAAAAAATGAATGCTTAGAAGAAAGCATATAAATTTAATCGCTTATATAACATTTAAATTACCAAATGCGTTGCTTAGGAAAATCACACAAAGATAAAAGCAAATGCATTTCACAAAATTATCTAAGCTATTTAATGAAATCTGGCATTCATGCTTAGAAACACACCACCTGATTAAAGGAGATATAACAAAGCTTACACAGTTAAACACAGGAGACACAGTACTCAACGAAAACAATAGAAAACAGGAACATGCTGCATCCCAAGATCTATTTTCCAAAGACCGCCTTCTCTGAAATAATGCATTAAGATAATGTTCACCTCTAACTTAGGAAAAAAATATTTTTAAGTACATTTTAACAAAACCCCAGCGCGGACGTCTTATAAGAAATTACTAGAAATGTAATCTACCAGAAACGTTTCAGCTCGGAATAATAAACAAGAGTTACTTCCGAGCACGTCGGAAGAGGGGAAATTAAGTATCAATACCTGGGGACTACAGCCTGCCAGACATTAGGAAACAAACTTAATTCCTCGAGCGGCAACGCTGATCCGTTCTGGTGAAAGGAATAACAAAGTCATTAACTTTTTTGCGCGATTGTTTTCTATTCCTTACCTCTTGAAACGCAATTCCGTAATGAAACGCAAAGGCACGCTCTTGCATTATTCACTCGCCGTGGTAAGGATTAGATGTGGCATGGTTCTTCTTTCTTCGCAGATTGCGTGGAAGATAAAGATGATGGTTATGATGTGTCCGCAATTATTAATGACACAGGAAAAGCAGAGGAGACTCGTTTACGAGATTCCTAGATTAGTTTACCAATTCCGCTAAATTTTTAAACAAACAATTGATCTGCAGTCTTGCACAAGTGCATGCATTAGTTAAATAAATCATAAATATCAGTTTACAGCGCACGCCAGCTTTAATACCTGAGCATCCCCAAGTAGTGTTTTAGCAATTTATCATCTTCGACAGAGATTCTACTAATTTAACTCAAAACTTGAAAGTTTAAATAAAACGAAGTTAGTTTAGGTTATTTATCACGGTAAAGAACTCGGGGGCTATTTGCCTTAAAAGGAATGTTTTTGTTGAAAGCATTCTAAAGGCAACTGGCTCACATGTTATATATATTATAATCCCATCTTAGCTAGTCTAATCACTTACCGAGAAGGAAACTCGGTAACAATCAGTGATTTTAATTGTGGGTTAACATAAAATGTTTGAAATGATAACTTAAAATTTTCTAACAACCGATTTGGATGCGACAGATGAAAGATTACAAACTGAAACCTGCTTCTCCACCGATTAGTCATTTCATTAGACATTGATGAGATCATTAATGTTTAAGGTCTCAGAAAGCTAAATGTAGCCATATTTTTTTTTTTATATTCGCTGCGCTATTGATATTTGGGATGTAAAACGTTTTACTGCTTGGAGTTAGAAAAGAGGTTCAAATATCTGGTTAATATTTTTGTTCTTCTGGCATGTTTATTCAGAAAGTTTATGCCATGTGCTAACACAGAAAAATATTAACTCAGCATCTGAAAAACTCTGAAAACTATCAAAATGTTTAATTCAATTTTTCTTTGAAGCTGAGAATGGCAACTATTTGTAAAGCAATTTAAAATGCAATCCTAAATTTTAAGATTTTTATTTTGGGAAACATGTAAGATATCATTATATATTTAAAATTGAGAATTTTAAGTTCCGAATAATACAATCAATAGGATGTTGAAAGCCTATTATATGATGTTGAAAGTTTATTTCATAATTTAGTTCATAATTGCTTTGATGATAATTTAAAAATATTATGAGATAATCCAAGTTTTAAGGCATGAGTTGCCTATTTTAATTATTGTTTACGTTAGTTATTATTGTTATTATTAGTTCTTAAGTTAGTTATAATTATTATCTACTTTTTAATTCTTCCATTCTCATTCCGATGCAATTCATAACGTAATGAGTTTCACATGTTCGCTTATTCGATTAGTTAGAAAATCAAGGCTAACAAGTTTATAAGAAACCCTAACAGATGCTAATTAAAGTTTTTAAAAAAGCTTGCAGATGCCAGGTTCATTAGATTATACGCAATAGCGGAAGAAACGCTTTAAAAGTACATAAATGTTCATGAGAAAAATGCACAACAATTTTTATGAAGTATTAATTTCAATTGTATCACAGACTAACACAAAAACTGAAAATAACCATCTCACCTAAACAGTTTAGAACCTTTTGCTTTTTACTGAGTTTAATTTCGTAATGAAGAAAATTCTTCATGTAGATTGCTTATAATATTCACTATTATTTCATTGACCACTATATCAAAAATTCTTTTCAGTTATTCTGAATAACAAATTCAGCCAGCCGCTATGAAATTTCAAGCAGTGTTCAGGCAAGGTTGTAGAAATCAAATTTTCGTATGTTAAGTTTGTAATTATCTGTTTTCTGCTTTCCAATTAAACCTGGCCCAGAAGTAAGCAACTTTAAGGAAGAAGAATTCACGAGCCTTTTATTTATGAGCACTTGCCAATCAGTTAGTTTAGTCATTGTTTAAGCAGCATAGTTGACATTGCAACTGTAATGCTAAGTCGTTTTATTTTACTATTCGTAACATCAAATTTACATTTGCTAAACTGATTATGACAAAGCACAGTAGAGCTGTCTGTCTAAGAGAACGGATACCTTCGTGAAGTACTAAGGCATACTAGCTCGTATTCATATTATACGCGAGAGACATCACGAAAACTATTCTGTTCGCCGCAATTTGAATTCGGATCGAACTTCAGGAATTTTATGTACTCGGTTACTCGTGGAAACCAATTTAGGTAGCCAGATTTAACTAAACAGCATAAGTTTATTTATCTTCGTTCCGTTTCATCGTTCCATCCATCATGGCAAATTAAAAAAGGAGCACGAAAAAACTGCATGCATGACTCAACAACATGTTTCAAAACAAATTTAAAAGTGAAATGTATGTTACAAAATAAAGAGAGTATGGCATTCAAGAATGAATTTCCTGTGTTTTCGTTATCATTATTTAATTTTCTTTCCTTACAAAAATAAAATATAAAATAGATATGCTCCAGCGTGATAAAAATCCAAAGCAAATTTCCTTCAGAGAAGTTTGCAAAATTCAAGGGAACTCACCTTCTTTCATGTAATTATGCGAGTAAAATTCTTTCTCTATTCAGTTCTCCTTAATACTGAAGCAAAGAGAAAGTCGACAAATAAAAAAGCTAAGTGTGCAGAAAAAGGAAAATAAATAACTTTTAATATTAAATTTCTGGTTGCTTATACAAACACCTCGAAAAATTTACTGTGGACTTTTAAAGATAATGACTTCTAACTCTACTCAAAGCATTGCAAAAATAAGATTGAAATTCACGGAACTATACTTGTCACTGAACTCAGTCTCTAATTCGTTTCACTAAGATCACCAAAAGACTTTCGAAAACAAATGGAGCTAGTACAGACAATTGCATTGTTAAACTAAACAGTTTTAATATAAAAGCCAGAAACATAAAATTCTTAGTGGCTGTTATTACCCAACTTTTAGCCGATGCGCTTTGGAAGGATAACGGGTAAATAAGTTAATCAAAAATAACTCCGTCCAGTATGTTATGCATTTGAGATACGCATAAAATTTCAAGCATTATACGTGTTTCTTCAATAGTGGTAAATGATGAAATTCTTTTTCTTAGGTTTCTTGCAATTTCATAGTTTCTATCGAACAATAGATATCTAATAGAAGCAGGCGATTATAAACGTGCATACGAAAAAAATTAGATCTCTGTATCTGGAATACCTACGATTCATTATTTGCGAATGAAGCGGATAATGAACAATTCTAAGTGAAAAATCAAAAATTTCATGAAATTTTAATTTATATAATGAGATAAAAGTTGTTTACCACAGTTAAAATGAAATACTTTCGAGGAAGACATTCTACCAGCTCCTTGCTTAATTTACAAGCGAAAAGATTTAGACCACCAGTGGCCGAACAGCTAAAATATAGCATGCTATGACAACAGAGTTCGGTTCATGCGAGGATAAATAAAAGACGCTTTCTTAAATAAGGAAACACATTTCATATTCTTTCGAAATAATGCCCATCATTTGCAATGCCAGTCCTTTTTACTCAAATGGATTTGAATTTGACTGTTCAGAATATCCAAAAATCCTTCTTTATTTAGGGCTCGTCTCAGCTTTAAGAAGATAATGAAATCTGCTTAAGCAAGATTAGGTGTGTACGGTGGATGATCGAGACTATAATTCTTCTACATATCATAAATTATTCCAAGACAAAGCCAGGCATTTTCAGGCATTCAGAACCAGACGAGCCAGACATTTTCATAGAGAAGTAACCAAGATCCCGCCTAGGTATTCTCTCAGCGTACACGACAGATCCTTGACAGCAGATCTGCCAGAACATCCTTGTACCATCTTAGCATACATTGTTGCTCTTTCTAGTTAATAATTTCATTTTTTCGATGTTTTTGTCACTGTGAGAAGCCGTAGTCTACCATTTAGAACAGCGGCTTCAGTGAAATCCCATCACTCCTGAAAACGTTCAAACCGTTCATAAATGCAGTTTAGAGAATCATCTCCGAAAACTTGTTTCATATTTTCTCCCACTTTTCGGCATGCCTTCATGGTGTAACAGTAGCACACTCGACGCCTATTCGAGAGATCCAGGTTCCAGTCCCAGCGAAGGCGTTGCTCATTCTTCATGTCTCTAGCAACAAAATAACCTAATGATTCTTCAGTTTCTTAACATTCTTTCCTAGATTTATCAAACTTGAAGCAGAATTCGCCTGCTGTTCCAGTTTACAGCCACAGCCTACCTTTGCTTATCAGAGTGTAACTAACAAAAATTCGCAATGCTTATTTCTATGCCACACTCAGACATGTTCAGACACGTTCACATTTTGTCGTTTGCCCATTACCACGCGTGCGCTTCGTATGATGTTATTCGCCAAATCTTTTTTGTCACACCTTCAATAAGAGTTCGTTTCGGGTTCGCGTAGTTAATCCTTCAGCATGAAATGGTTAATTGGTCTACGAGGTGGATTAAATTAACTAAGCAGACCATATGTAATTAAATCCATTTATTCAGGGCGCGGTGAAAATACTAATGGTGCTAGACTGTTTTGTATATAAATGTCGAATCACGGACGTAAATTCTAGGGATTTTGTTTCTTCAGATAAAGACGGTCCCGAAAACGAGAAGAAAACTGAATTGATTTGTAAAATATATCTTAGCGGTGTTTTCTTGGAGAATTTTAAAGCAGAAATGGTTCGTATTCACGTTACACACGGAGAAGGCTCCATGAACCCAACCTGACGGCCCGGGATCCTTAAGGACTAAACCGTATTTGTGACTGCACTCACCACCAGTATTCGCATTTGTATGGCCAAGGGATATAAGAGTGCAAGATTAAATTATATACGATGGCAACATTTTTTCTAGTCTAAGTAATAAAAGATAACAAAAATCAACTTATCATAGACTTTTTTTTTAGTTATTCGAGGATACATTATCATAGACTTTTTTTAGTTACTCGAGGATAGACAGACTCCCTTTTAAAAATGGGATCAGCAATTTTTCTGTTAGTTTGTTTATTAAAATGAGCTGAATAATTAATGCAATGGATTAAAGTCATTTCATTATTTTGCGTTTTATGATAATTTAATTAGTTTTCACTTTTTGTGTTGTATTTCAGGTTTTCTTTTGTTATTAGTCTTAGATATAGATCTTATTACATGACGCACATAATAATTATGTAGCATTTTTGTAACAACGCGTAGAATCCTGAATCACAACGTGATGATCAATCATATGATTGTAGGAAGAAATCGAAAATTCGAATAAGCCTTCTAGAAATAAGTATACACCAAGTAGTGCATCGTAAAAGAGAATATTAATATAATACTATGAATATCCTCAATATGCAATACATTTAATAATAATAATAATAATACAAGAAAGATAAATGAAAATGTCTGGTTTAAGGAGCTTTTAGTTTCTTAAGAATTTTATTCAAAGAACAGCTTTACAATGCTAATTTGAATACCTTGAAGGGAATTTGAATCATTTTTTTCTGTCTTGTTTAACAGATGGTGTCACAAATGCTGCTTTATTTATTATTTTATTTTCTTTTATTTAAATGACGCATGAACGTTTATTTAAACGACACATGGCGTAATGAACGCTTTTTCTTCACGATGAAGAAGGAACAATGCACGGTTTATCCGAAATGTTTACCGCTTTAGTGTAATTTCAGAAGAAATCGAAGGTTCAATTTGCCTAATTTTAAAATTCAAGTTGTGCGTCTGTCATTATTTTATGCTAAGTTAAAAACGATTTAAAAAATTGTAAATTAAGTATAGAGATTTTTGAAATAACATATGTATTTAATTGAAATTTATTGCTGAAGCCACGAAAATCGAAATAAGTAACTCAAATATTAAAATTTGTATTAAGAACGATGAGCCATTGAAAGCGTTTACTTTGATGAGTGGACAAATATGGCGGCAAGAGTTATCTTAACATTTAAGTCAACTTCACACAGGTACGAAGGGAACTGAAAACTGTAATAACACTTCGAAGCAAGAGGCGAATAAAAAGCGAGATACTTAAAATCGTGAAAACAGAAACAAATACTACGCGATATTGCATCCGGCGCCGAATGATTGCCTAAAATATAAAAATTTTAAACAAAGGATCCCGTCTGAACATTTCGAAATAGAAACAATTTTGCTGAAGAAGACGAAACGTTTCCTAATTTATAAGTTCTATAACATCTTTAAAAAATTTCTTTATTATGGTTTCCGATTTCTGGGAGGAAAAAAGCACAATTTATTTTATAAAAGACTTTTAAGCACGAGGTTCAGATTTAATTTTAAAGCAATTGTGCAAACTTTTTTCTTTATGGTGCTGAAAGTAGAAAATTCCAAGGAACGTCGATAGACTATTGTGTTTAAAATATGAATTTAGAGAGAGATAGACAGTTAATTTCCCGACATTTATAAAGATGAATTTAATTTATAAAAAAAGACGTTTTAATATAAAATTAAATAATTTATAAAATAGATATTTTACACATTTCACAACAAAGCATTTTAGGAATTTTTTTCCTTATAGGACAAACAAGATTACACATCAATAGCGGTATACTTCAGATATAAAATACTCTATCTAAATTTCAGTTCTTAAAATATAATGACGATTTATAACAACTGTCCTTTTAAAATATTAAATGAATATCCACAAGTAGTATGCTTATTTATTTTTTTTATTTAGGATGTATTTGATTACTTAAATAAACAACGGTCATGAACTACCTGTCTAAGCTTCGTCCTTCTTTTTAGGACACTGCCAGATAAAATCCAACGGTCTTCTACACCCTCTTTCTCTGTCACCAATCGCATGAGATAAATGTTAGCTCAATAGATTTTAAATACCATCTTTATTACACACAGACTATAATTACTTATACAAAGGGCGCTAAATAAGTTTAATTCTGAGTAAACTATAATACTTGTGACGAAATGTAGTGCCATGATTACATTACCCTTCTGGAGTATAAAAATAGATGCAAGGATTGCTGGTAAGTATCAATTTATTTTTGTGAGGCTGCGAAAAGTTGATAGTCAGTACTGTCTGTGAACAACGGAAACAACTGTGGCGACCGCAGAGGGTGATGATTTATGGCTCGCTGTTCCCCTGCTTTCGGTGTTTTTAGCGGAGGCTTGCTTTTGGCGATCTCTATGGGTCGAAACTGAAGTGCGATGTGAGAAGTCGCTTTATCTTGAGAACAGAACCTGAGTCTGTTTCATGAGGGTGAAATACTCTATTTCGCCACATTAGAACTCTTCAGCAAGGAATGCAAGTAATCCAACTCTTTTGAATTCGCGAGCGTTAAGTGGTTCGCGGGCCGCCATACCCCCAGCATCTATATGCTAATGAGGAAGTACGACTTGTTGCCGTGTTTCAGAGCGCATGCGATGATGTGTTGATCGTTGCGTTGGTGGGCTGTGTCAGCTCCGTTCGTTGGTCGTGGCTAGTTGAGCCCCTTGAACACTTGTGAAGTGAGGTGCCGTGAGTGGTGCGAATGGCGTAGTTCATCAGTTTTTCCTCATGTTGTTAGGTGTACGCCTTCCTTTTACGTCAAGTACCTGTTCCTGTCACGTCCGAAAAGGCACCACTGTGACGGCTCGAGGGATCGTGGTGGTTTATGGCTAGCTGTCTCCGTGCTTTCAGTGTTTCGGTCCCCCGGTATTAATTTAGTCAAAGCCTAGGTCAGAGAATTTGAATAAAGTGATTTTTTCTTAACTCTGAAAGAAATAGGATGGCCATGCTCTTGGGGAAGCGAAAGAAAGTGCATGCCATTAGACATTCAACAAATTACAAGAAGACTAGAAGAGAAACACGCTAATGTGACAATCAAAATCGTAAAAACAACCTTGTATTTAGCGTAAGTATATTGAAACACTCAATCGATTTCGAGGGAAGCTAAAGGTCCCTCCTCATCAAGAGAAAGAAATACATAGTAAGAAGAAAAATAAAGGGGAAAGAGTCTCAGAAACACGTGGTTCCTTATGAGCACTGCACGTGGTTATAACCGGATTTTTAATCATAGTTACTCTGGCCGCCTACTTTTACTGAGCCAGGCTATCTGATAAAATATGTAACACAAAGGACAAGAAAAATTAGTGAAGTTAAAAATAGGCAGCGAGGGGCAATTGCACTTTCACGCTCAAAATCTGAACTTCGAATGATTTGCCCCTCGCTCCCTATTTTTAACTTCGCTATTTTTTCTTGTCCTTTGTGTTACATGTTTGATCAGATAGCCTGGCTCAGTAAAAGTAGGCGGCCAGTGTAACTCTGATTAAAAACCCGGTTATAACCACGTGCAGTGCTGATAAGGACTACGTTTTTCTGAGACTCTTTCCCCTTTATTTTTCTTCTTACTATGTATTTCTTTCTTCTGATGAGGAGGGACCTTTAGCTGCCCTCGAAATCGATTGAGTGTTTCAGTATTCTTACGCTAAATATAAGGTTGTTTTTAAGATTTTGAAGGTTACAAGAATTTAAAGGGTACAAGATTTCATGGAGCAATATGGTATTATATGCCTTACGTGTCCAAAGAAGTGTTTCCCGATAGATCCCAAGTGAATCGTTTCCTCGTAGAAGTGATTTTCAATGAAGTCCTTTTTCCTCGCCTACTTTTTAATTTTTTTTTTTTTTAAATGGAGGTATCTTAAAAGTCGTAGTTCAAAATTGGAAAAACCTTAAAATTTGTGTATAAAAAATTAATAAAACGGGTAAGTCACCTCAAAAATGTTGTATATACAACAATAACTCAATCAAAATACTCGCTATGGAATAGCTACAGTTTCGTGTTCAATGTGTTCTATGCTTGGTTTTCAAAATTTACATGATTGGGTGCAAAAGTGCAAAAGAATGAAGATCATAATGTCGGAGACAATATTTGTAAAGTGTCTCGAATCTGTTTAATCTGTTAAATATTAACTCGATAAGATAATGCAATCACATTTTTTTATTTGGCTTTCGAAATTGCAAAAATTTATGGCCGACCTTGTACTAGCTCTAATGCTACGTAATAAAATGAATTATTACATACGCTACAAAAATTCATACAAATTTCCTATCCCTGTGAAATGTCATACATACTCTCAACCCTATTGCGTTATACAATAGTATATTTCACTATATTCATTCTGTATCATTTCAATGATGCATAATAATATCCTAATGTATTATATGTCTCCATTATATTTATGTCTCCATTATATTTATGTTAAGAATTCCTAACTTACATTTATTATTTCAAGGAGTCCAATCCAGATATCTGGATTAGCAATGGTAAGGAATATCATTTCTTTTAGAGCTTCACGATGGAAATGTTTAGCCTAAAAGCAAAGTTCTGGCAAGAGAAATTTTCATTTTTATTATCGCCTTCACGAGAATATCTACCCTTCGTTGAACAGTAAACAGAATCCGAAACATTTATTTATTTACTTCCTTTTTTTGTGTACGTTTACTGAGAACGGGTCTTTCATTTTCTTTCTCAGCTATGCGCCGACATTCAAACCTCCACTTTTTTTCGTTTCTCAGTGTCACTAGAACTCGCTTTCTCTTTTCTGATGATCCACCCTCATCTCAACACACTTCCACCCCTAGCGTGTCTCCCAAGAGTTTGCCAAAAGAACTGAGAAGATTGAGAATGAAAGGCTATGGATTTATGAGGAAATATGAAAGCGTTTATTTTTTGTAGCTGACAGCTTTATGTAAGAAAACGAGCATCACATGGATTTCATCAGATCGCAGATTTTTTAATTTATTTCTTGATTGATTTTTAAATAACAAAATATCATAGGAAATAAAAATATATAAAGTGAGAAAAAGAGGCACATTATTACACATTTTTTCTCTCATTAATTTTTGGATCAGTGATAATGCGGAAAAAAGAGGGGAGTAAATATTCCCCAGAAGGATAGAAAGACCATGTGGCTCATTCTTCTTTGATACAATAGTGTTTTTCTTGAGTTCTGTTTTTTTTTGTTTTTTTTTGTTGTTTGTTTTAATCGCATGTTATGCAGTGTTTGAACTGATGATTGTGCTTTCATTAACTCGTCACTTTTATGCCTCAAATATTTCTTTGGACTTTCTTACCGCATATTTGTATATTATTGAGGAGAAATTGCGTTTTTATACAGCATAGTTTCACAACGTGGAGGTCATCACCACCTGTCTGAGTTGAAAAGGTACATGATTGTCTAAAAATCCTTAAAATAAGCATTAAAATATTCACCTGATACAGTATCGTATCTTTCCAAGAAATTAAATCATTTCAGTCGATTTATATTGCATGTATACTCATTTGTGTATATGCAGGGAACGAAGTTATAGGGTATTAGTCTAAATTCTAAAACCCAACAACAAATATGATCCAGGTATATCTGATGCACGCGAATAGTACGTTGTGTTGTTAGAATATGTATATTGTTTATCAGGTCTACAGATGAGTTGGGAAGCTTTTAATCCTTATTATTCTCTTTCCGCATTGTACGATGAATTTTAATAAAGAATTTAATAAGGATAAATGCGATAAATACCTAAAAACGTTTAACCAATTTCAGTCAGCACCTACAGATCACATTCAAAAGACATTACTATCGCAAGGGTAGGGAGTCAAAGATAGCCGAAGATTTAAGAAAAAGATTCAAAGCTGAATATTTAGGACAACTTAAATATTCTAAGAAAGCCGGTAAAATTAAGGAACAAGTAAAATTAGGAGAAATAGTTTTGGTTGGGAAAGAAAATATTAAACGGATTGATTGGCAGCTAGGACGAATAACTAAGCTGTATCCAGGGAAGGATGAACATGTTCGTGTTGTTCAAGTAAGAACGGTGACATAGTAAGACCCGCGAAGAATATTTATCCTTTAGAAATGGGTGAGCAAGCAAACGAAATGACGGTTTTGCAGTCTATTCCGGATGGAAGAGTCAAAGCAGACCTGAAATCTCCACCAGTTATTTCCAGAAGTGGGGGAAAAATACATAAGCCAAAGAGACTTATTCTGTGATTTTGAATAGAATTGCATCGTACTCAAGGTGGGGAGATTGTTACGAAATCACGAGCTGATAAGACAGAGGGCGCTGACTAACAGCGCTAGAGCAATGCAGATGTTTTTGAGATAAAAATAAGCAGTTGAGAACCGAGTAACGGAAAAAAGTGGTCGTATGTAAAACAAATGAAGAACTGTAACAAATTTTCGGTGATGTATATGTTTTGTAAATAGACTGTAATATTTTTTTTTTCTATTAGCTTCACATTTTTGGATTTGTAAAGATCTACCCAGCAGTCAGACTGAACGTAAGTACAAAGTAAATTCGATTTATTAATTTGATATTTTGTATTTTTACCTAACGTAACAGCCAAGACTCACACGGCAAACAAACCTACTTCTTTGATTGAGACACACATATTTAAGGCAGACATATTTAAGACCCACATATTAAGGCAATTTAAGGCAGCCAATTAGGATCGCTTTTCTTCCCAGTAGAAATTTATATCTGTGTGTGTGTATTAATGCGTAAAATGTAAAGAATAAATGCCGTTCTTTAATATGCTCTTATGATTGCAGTCAACGTAGCCGTTCAGTATACTGAAATTAATTTATTGCCGAGGATCCACGAATGTTTCAAGAAATCTTGCTCCCAATTATTAATAGCCTAACAAAATTGTCCCATCGTGAATTATAAGGCTGATCTAGACTTATTGAGAGAAACTGTAGGATAATCCGCATCTAGAAGTCGTAAATTAAGTTTAATTTATTGCCAGCAACCGAAAGGGTGTTAAGTCCTTTAATCGGATATCAGGCAATCCCTTCGACTGAAAATCCAAGTGTATGACCTAGTTTTTGGCTACTTGTGTTTGATGGTAGTCTTTAGTGCTTGCCACCAGTAGAAAAGTCATATTTTTATTTATTAGTAAAGCTATAAATTGTAGACTTATAAAAAAGCTACTATTTTTTATCTAATAAATATAATTTGTCTTTATGTCTAAAATATAAGATTATTACACAACATGCTGGAAAAATCTTGAGGAAAAGAAAACGATTCTTAAGAAACAAAAATGACTTTGCAGCACTTGCGATAATTTCTATTTGAAGAAAACATTCTTCCTTTCAAAATCCTTAAAGAAATGGTGATATTTTAATCTGCACAAAATTGTGAGTGTCTGAAGAAACTGCCTTTAAAATAACGTGATATCTATTACATTTGGAAGCGGATTTACGTTTCATCGATTCAAATGCTTAAAATGTTTGCCCTGCAAAATTTTCATAGAAAGGTGTACTTAGATATTTTAGATTTTTGGCACTTATACTTTCATTACTTACTGTAAAGAAGTTGATTTTTATCTAAATGAATGCAAACTGAATCTAAATTTTGTCCTACCATTCTGCCGATCTGTTTTTTCATATATTTTCTTCACTAGTATCTTTAAATTTTGTGAATGAGCAAAAATTAAAACTTGACTTCTTATAGATAGTCTGATGCATAAGGGATCATACACTCAAGCTCTATTTTTTTGGTGGCATTATATGCCACAAAAAGTTTTACTACCGAAATACTATTTAATTTTTTTTTCTGCTTCTTTTAGCCACGACGTTCGCTCATTCCAGAATTTATGTAGATTTGAGCGGAAATCAGTTTTACTCTAACGTTTATAGAATTACGAATAAGAGTGTGAGAGTTTGGTCTGTCTTGCCACACTCTCACACTCTTATTGCTGCCAATGCTGTCTTGCCGATTAAATCAAAATCTGTTGGCGACTCTAATGCTGGTTTTGATGTGATTATTGCAGAGCGAGTTTCGATTCCGCTTTGGTGCGTGGCGTGTTTGAATTTCTGTCGGAGTATATAGTCTTTAGTCTTATAGTCTTATAGCCAGAGCTTATAGTCTTTAGTCTAGTTAGATTTAAATTGTTGAATTTATAATCATTGTGAATGGAACCTTGGAATAATAAATTTAGCCTCTAATTCACAAAGAAACACAAGAAATAAAAATATTGAATAGGAATATTGAGGGTCACAAACATTTATAATACTTTTCTTATGCCTATTGCTAATCGCAATTAGAATTTTTTTTGGGACGGGGAGTAAGAATGATTACCTCCTGAAACAACTCTCACAGTGGCCCTAGAACCTGCATAAAAAAATCTGATATGTACACCACATGACTTCCTTGTGCGGAATATTAAATTATAAGCATTTTTTCTTGCCTTTCATTTAAACTTATTCGATTGAATTAAATTTACTTCGTCGATAGAGCATAAACCACAATAGAATAAATGCACTATTTAAAATTCAATACATTTGTTTACCATAGCGACACTCCGGCGCTAAGTTCACTTAATAGCGTCACATTTCATTCATATTATAATTTAGAATGCATATAAATTGATATCATTTGAAGAATTATATAACCGTTACTATATGTTCTATTCAAAAACTATAATAAATCTAAAACGATGTATGAAAGAAATTAAGCAAACAAAACAAAAAAGAAACAGTTTTTCATAGACGATTCAGTATTTCTCCTTCAATTAATTCAATTCTCACTTCCCGACAAGGCAAAAATACATAAGCACTCAAAATATCTATATTAAAAATTACGAAGTGAATCTTAAACCTTTATTTCCTCGAATAAATTTCAGAATGCATAACACATGATTTAATTCGCAATAATAAAAGAAGGCGTTATCTTTGTTGTTGCAAAGCTTAGTTTCTCTAGATTGACAACAAATCCGCTATTTTGCCAATCTTGAAATGTAAATAAACATGACCGCCATCACAAAAACAATTAGGCTTAACTGCACTTAAACAACTTTTAAATTGTTCATAACTCCATAAATACTTCATGCAGATTTACTAAAGGCATAAAAACCTTAAGCAGAAGATAAAAACAACATAATTCAATCATTTTTAAAGCAAAAACTGCACAACTTACCAAATTATAAGAGTAAAGAAACTGAGATCACTGAGTCGGTTAACAGAGTGAATATATATATATATATATATATATATATACATATATTTATATATGTTTGGTGCGGCTGATTGCAACCAAAATACGAGGTGCACATCTACATGTTATAGCAGTCCTATATACAGAATTTCAACGTTTTGAGGCTACTCGTTTTCGAGTTATGCGAGATACGTACGTACAGACGCTACGAAAAGTTCACTTCAGAATTCATTTTAAAGCAGTTTTATAATTTTTTTGGAGGAAAAGAGTCTTTTATCCTGTCCTTACGTACAGATGTCACGCAAAAACATCGTTAAATTGCATTCGATAGCGGTCAAAATGGACATTTTCGTTGAAATATGATGCCTGAAAATTTTCGCGTTTACAATGCTTCCTTTTTACTTCATACAAGGATGCAAAAAAGCACACATTTTTCCATTCAGAAAGAGTCTGCTTATTGTTTTCGAACCAGAGGAATTTCCTAAAACAATACAAACACATAAAAATACAAAAAATAGGAAGAGGAATTCTATCAAAATCTGATTCAACGTTATCAAGAGAAGGTAAATCAGATGCAATCGAATCCCTCCTTTCTCGAGTCTGTTCATCCAAAATTAGCCGATGAAACATCTTAAATAATTTAGTTATAATAGTTCACCACAAAATTCTGAATGTCTCCCCGACGCAACTCTCCATTCATATGAAATGAAAATTTACAAAAACAATTCCATATGAAATAAATTCAATGTCCAAAAAATTAAAAGAAAAATAGACACTACATATTGATATTAAAGTTCAAATTAAAATGTGATTAACGAAAGTTTCTCACCACCATAAATATCGTCTTCGCAAACAGTTCCCGTTGGCGTGTTTAAGCATATTTTGTAAAACGATTCTTGGCATTAGAAATAAAGAGACATGCTTTAGAACACTGCATTGTGAAATCTGTAAAAAATACCGTTATCATTAAATACAAGGTGTCTGAAATGGAGCTATCACACCACCAGATTAGAGCCATCATTTACTTCCAGATCTGTTTTAAAAATCAGCTATAGAATGTCACCAAATCATGTGTATAGCTTTAGGTACTCATGCTGTATCATACGACACTGTGAAGGTTTGGTACCAAAAGTTCAGAAACAAGGGCTATGACATCCAAGAAGCAAAGCGCTCTGACCGGTCTACTGATGTTGATGAGGTCCGTCTGCGAGAACTTGCGTAAGAAGATCCGTATGCAACCACCTGAGAGCTTGTTAAGGAGTTACACGTTAGTACTATGCCCATTAGTCGTGTTTTGCATCGCATAAACCTGATGTACAAGTTTACTCGCTGGGTGCCGCATGCGTTGACTGAAGCAGATAAGGACACACGTGTTCGGGCCTGCACTAATCTGCTCTAATATCAACGGAAGGACAAAATTCTTTACTGGATCGTCAGTTGTGATGAACAGTGGATTTATTTCAACAACACAGACCAAAAAAAGGGGTTGGTTTGCGTCCGGTGAGCAGGACGGCAGTATCGCAAAGAGCAATTTGACTAATAAAATAATCATGCTTTGTATCTGGTGGGATTACCGTGGCATTATCCACAAACTGTATCTGGAAAATGGTAAAACCCTCGACAGCAAGGTGCACAGCGATATGCTGTTCCAAGTTGAGGCTGTTATCAAGGAAAACGTCGAAGTGAGTTGCGGCGCAAAAAGGTAATATTCCATCACGATATGCAAGACCACATGTGTCTGCATTCCCAGGCTGGACTCTGTAGGGACTCGAATGAAATCTTTATATAGACCCGACATCGTTCACCTTTTTTCGGACCGTTCTACCTTTTTTTTCCACTAGCAGCTACATCTTGCTGGTGCTATCTTCCATTCTGCACAGAACTTTCGAAATGATGTTGATCTGTTTTGGATTCACGATTACCAAGTTTCTGGTACGAAGGCTTTGAAAAACTACCAAAACGTTGGCAGAAAATCATAGATTTCGGTGTTTATTACTACCTGCACTAAAGGTATAGCTTTCATGTTTTTTTTTCTAACTTTATTAAGAACGTTTTCTTGGGGAAAACCTTCGTTACAACCAGATAATTACATTAATTAATTAATATTATAATTAACAGACAATCATAATTTTTGATCTCACTACTGCGTTAGAAAAAAGAACAGCAATCCGAAAGGCAATAGTAGACGTTAATGGCTGCTTGTTTGGCGCCACTGGCCAAAGTTTGTCGATGAAAAGTTTGAAATGATCCAAAACGTGAATTTTCAAATTTTAGAAATTTAGATTTTGGCAAGCATTATAATAACGCAAAAAAAAAAGGAAAAAATGTTAGAAAAGAAACAAAATTTTCGACTTAGACTAGAGTAGACCCTTTGTTAATAAAAGTATAATCAAGAAAAAATGTACAGTAATATAATATATATATTACACTATAAAACCCTCTAAAAGATCCTTCTTTTATTTGAGCTCTTAGATAAAATATTCACTACTTCAGAATTTTATAGGGTGTAGACCTCTCCAGCTTTTTTAAGTCGACTGTTAATGAAGTTAATTGGAAATTCATTTTCTTGTACAATTTTAGAAGAAGAATTTCTTATTGTGGTTGTTCAATTTCTGTGCATATTTTTTAAATTCTGGTAATTTGATTAAAAATTGTATTTGCAATGACGTTTTAGAGATAAGTTTTGTTATAGAAAAAATTGAATTCTTTTCTTACTTCAGCTTCTCTTTTATCTTCCTGCCTTCTGCTCTCATTTCGTTTTAATAAAGGGTCTTTTACACCCTTTCAAAGTTTCAGCTGTTACTTTAGACTCACCGATAATTTGCTTGACGTCTACCAAGACTTTAGACACTTAGGATGAGTGGCAAGCGTATTAAACTCTACAACCGAAAAAAATCCTAGTGCTGTAGAATGATTTTTTTAAATGAAAAATGATATACGAGAATATGTACTTCTAGATGTAACAATATTTGCTAAAACCATATTACTCCTCCCTCATTCGACAGCAATATCTGAAAGACATAAAGATATGTTTTCAGCAGGAGACGTGAGTTTAGTACACTAAAAACTCCCTTGAAGAATGACTCTAGTCAATTAATTTAATAATAATAATAAATATATTATATGTTGTTCTTGTATGTATAATTGACGTATTAAATGAATGAAATATTAATATTAATGAAATATTAATTCGAGTTAGTTATAAATAACTAACTCGTAAAAGTAAAGAGAAAATTAAATAACCAAAAAGTCGTTTAATAGATAATTAGAGTTAGATGAGCTTTGACATTTCTAAAAAACTTTTATTGGTCATATATTAATTTAGTAATTCTACGTAGCGATTCTATCTATGATAACATGATAGTAATATCATAAAATGTCGCAAAGAGAGTGAAATAAATGCAAATACAAAATTAATATTTTTTCAGGTCTAGTATGTTTCCTTGCCTAAGTTTGTACAAAATATATTTGTTGTATGGTCAGCCTGGATTTAAGTCAGTCAGACATTACGTTTTTGCATATCTTTACGAAATTTGCACATAAAGATATGGAATTTAATTTATTAAAGCATAATTATTTTTTTACTGATTGGGCATTTTGATCTACAGAGACCATATAAAATGTTAGATTTTTAAATATTTATCACAGAATTTTTCTTATTATCACTGCTGAAACTGTTCCTATAAGGTTCTATATCTCATTTTGACAAGCTTTCTATTCGAAAACGCATGTTTAAGATCAAAATTTAAGGTGTGTGTGTATTTAATTATGGCAAAGCACACTAGGGCTATCTGCCTAAGAGGAGGGATGCCTTTCGTGGAGGACTTTCTAAGGGAAACTGGCTCGTATACACGTTACACATGGAGAAAACCACGAAAACACCCATGCAGCCAGCCCATTCGCGGGATTCGAATCCTCGGACCGAACTACCAGTGTTCAGCGACTTTACCGCTCGGCCGCTGGTGGGCCCAAAATTTAAGGAAATAAAACCTGTAGCCTTCACGAACATTTGTTTAAACAAAAATTAAAAAAAAAATATGAGAAAATGTACCAATAACTATAAGCATATTAAACTCTACGGTTTAGTAATTTGTATCAGAATTGCAAATATTTAAAGTATTTAAACTGAATACTATAGAATTAAATTGTTGAAAACAGTCTAGAAATTTATAAAGAGACAAAGTTTGCGATCCACTTTCCTTTAAGACAAATGCATCTTACATATACCTGAAAAAAAAAAAAAAAAAAAAAAAAAGACTTCCGTATGAAATTTTCTACCATTATCTAATCCAACATTAAATTTAAAGACCAAGTCAAATGTAATAAAGTAAGTTAAGCAACTCGTTCTAATTTCATTTCCGCTCACAGGAAAAGGTAAAAATAACAGATCGTGAAACGTTCAAATATTGGTTTATTTTGCATTTAATATAGTTAAAAAGCGACAAACGAAACAAAATTTTTCTTCGTATAAAAATTTTGTTCCATTGCAAATTTAGAAAGACAGTTGAAAAATTATTTTCATTTCAGAATATATGAGTTGTCGAAAGCTGCAGAATTTATCAAAAATTACTGAAATCTACCACCGAATAAGGTTTTAACCAAAACGCGTGCAATGTAATACAACTACACACCGAAGAAAGAATTTGCTTTACTTAAAAATAAGAAAAGAAAACCTTTTCAGCCAAGCAAAATAAACCTTTTAAAATAATAATTTTTTTTGATAGATTTTGCTTTTGCTATTGCTTTGTTACTTTTTAAAGTGGATTAGATTACAGATGAAAGAAGTCTTTCAGTTCACAACCATAGCTCTTTAAATCACAATTTTAATAAGCAAAATTAGAAAGCAAAAAAGGGCAATTATACGAAAATATACAAAAACTGAAAACAGACTTTAATTTATGCATATTCTACAGACCATTTTATGCCTGCAACATGGTTATAATACATTTGAGACCTAGATAAACACATTTTTTTCCAGCTGTTTAGGTTTAAAAAATACGAAAGTTCTGGACACAGAAAATGAAAGGGTAATTTGTTTACCTTTTCCTTGATTTTTATTTAATAAATAATTTATATTTTAAAATAAGCGTCTGTCCTAATATCTATTCCTTAAATATTTCCTTCTAGTTTCTTTCTTTCATCAGACTCAGTCGGTTTCAGTTAATGACTTTAATTCCATTTAAGAAAGCTAACGTTCCTCATTTTGTATTTTTCTATCTTCCTCCTTATATTCTTCGTTATTTAAAGAGCGACTGGAGTGAAGGGGGACTCAATCGCCAAATCCAAATGGCGGCGAATTATCGTTCTTCCCATTTCAGTTCTGCTGCCTCTTGTAGAGTGATGTAGAATTTTTCTGAAGCCAGAAACGTAAAACTTCAACGATATCTACACAGCAATTTAAACTCCGAATCTTTTGTTTGCCAATCTCACATGCTTCCTAGTATTCCAAGAAGAAACGCAGTGAGAAAGGAGAAAATTCCTTTGTACTTGGCATTTTCAAAGTACAAAGTGTCACTTTGTACTTGGCATTTTCAAAACGTATGTCATATCTGAACGACTGCTCTTTAATCAAATCGGGCGTGTTTTATTTAAAATGAAGAATGAAGCTGCGCTACCTCGTAATTCAAGATATTTCCATTAAGTGCTTTCTCGGCCACATCGTGGATTATAACATGTCAGCTCTAATTCATCAGATATTCAGTGTGTTGCGGTTACAACAAAATATTTCTTTTCAAGTTAGAATTACCCATGTGCGTAAGATTAAAGCATTAATTAAACTCCATGAGTATCCAAAGTGAGGGAAATTTCGAAGAAATAAAAGAATGTTACGCAAACCCATGTGGGAAAATATAAAAGGATTATTAAAGTTACAAAACTCCCATAATCATACTACGCATAATGACAGAAAATGATCGCTGAAATTTAAAGGAAGTTTCTCTGAAGTTTTTTGAGTTAGCCTTCCTAGAAAAGCATCTTAAATATTATATCGGGTGTGGTTTATATTTCATTTGCCTCTAAAAGAACGCAATTTATGACTACGTTGTACGAAAAATTGCTAACTTCACAAAACGGAAAACAGAAAAGAGAAGAGGAACTGCTTACCTGCCGGTCGTCATTTACAGCTGCGTGTCATAAGATGAGATCGGAAGAAAAGCAGGCCACAGAAAAAAGAAAGAAAAACAATGTTACCACATGAAAATGATACAAGAAAAATATAATATATGTGTCAAAATTAAATAAAAATGCAACAGAGTACGTTTAAACATACATATATCATTATTCATATTCTGATTTTAAAATAATAATATTTTTCGGACTCTAAATTCTTCAAACATATTCAAAAAGATAACGTAGGAAATTTAAAATGCAATTTAAGATGTCATTTATTTCTGAAGTCCTATTTTAAAAAGAATTGACATTGCATTTTTACTGTAGGGTACTAAATGACATAACAACTAACATAGATTTTATACTTAATTTTAAAAACTGCAGTGTTTAGATGGTTATACGAATATGGAAAAACATACTAGGGAAAGTGGCTCGATTTCGAATTACGCGTGGGGCAAAATCACGAAAACCAACCATGCACCCAGTCCTCGTCTAGGCTCGAACTCGAGAACTACGACTATTTAAAAGTCTTTAACAATTTGGCAAATGGTGGAAAGCGCTCTTTATAAGAATCATAAGAGATAAAATATCTACATTCAAAATCTTTGTAAGAGTTCTTTTATTAGTATGTAAGACACAAACACAAAAAATAAGACACAAATAGAAATCACACTGTCAGAATTCAGAACATAATCCTATTCATGAAGCAAGATCTAATTTACTTCTTGTCCAACAGATGGAATTATTGGTTTTCCGCATTCGGTCACAGCATCAAGCCCCCAAATTATTTTAACTTACCGCTAAAATTTTTCTGCTCAGTTTTCTTAAAGACTTGAGATGAAATTCTTAATGTATAAGAATTTTGAAATTTAATAATGTCCTTGAATCATTAATTTTATAATTGAGTAATTAGCTTTTATTTGCTTGCTATGCCATTCTGTACCCTTTTAAGTCAATTCTGAGCAAGAGTCATTCCCATTTTTTCCCGACACTTAGCGGAACAATTGAGGTTTTGAGGACTATTAATTGGTATTATAATTATTATGAATATTATATGGACATTTGTTTATTAATTTGAAATCTGCGTCTAGTGTCTTCTGCAGAGTTTATGAAAATGTAGTCAAAAGTGAATTAATCTGTTTTTTTACTTAGATGATACAATTTTCACTGTAGAAAAAAAAACTAGTTCATATAATCGAAAGCAAAACAGTCATAATGTGGATTTAACTATATGAAGCAGATACAGAAGGATATCTAAAGACATCATTGTTTAACAGTTTAATGCAGAGAACTATTAAACTGCGAGTTCCGTTGTGAGTTTTCTGTATCTGTGCTCATCTTAGTTAGCAGATTTACTAAAATCACTCTGCACATTGTAGTATCTGTAGCGGAAAGTCACTTTAATTTACTAGCCACGGCACTAAGACGGTGAATACTGTAGTTTAGTTAGCCGTGCCTTCACTTAAATTTTGCTCATATTAAAATTATGCGCTAAGTTTCTATTGCTGAACGTCTAGTTTGTGTTTGTTCCTGCAAAATTTGCAGCCTTTAGTTTGTATGCTAATTTCTACAATGTCTGCAGCGGAATCTTTATGGTCAATATAGTTTTAGTACTGTCTTAATATCTATACGAATCAAGAAAACGTTCAGGTTATTGTACCTATTGTCGTATTATTTTCTACTTAAAGCAATGTGTTTGTGTGTGGTGGTAAACCTCCAAGATAAACAGGGCTTAGCATTAGAAGTGAGTTAATGAGCTAGGACTCTTACATCATTTTACTATACAGACATTTCTTGCAAATTACACAGTACAGAGATTCTTTTAATTGGTACTAAAGATCCAAATACTGCTTTGAAATTGAATAAGTTAACAATTTCTACCAGAAAATCCTTGATCAGCAGCCAGGAATCTCTCAAAATCGGATAACGGCGTATAACGATAGTAAAAGTTTACAGATAAACATTTCCAAATGTACCCAGGCAGAAAGCCGGGGAAGTCTCGAGAGCGGACAAACAGATCCCATGTCTTGTACGCGGTACCGATAAAAGAAAACAAACGCCAAAAATAGGAAAAGCAAACGGAAGAGAAGCGGATTTCGGGAAAACAATTGACGTCAGGTCCGCAACTGCAAGCCCGTAGCAGAGAGAGAGCAAATATTGGAGAGGGGGATGAGCGAAATTCATTTTTGCGCGAGCTCTCCCTCTGCACGCGCTTTAAAGTGTTTGGGAAGCAAACCCGTCGAGCCTATGTTGATGTTTCGGAGTCTCTTGTTTGCGTTCCATACTCGAACGCCGAATTTGTCTTATCCTTCTCTCTTCTTCACTATTCCAGAGTCCGCCGAACCCATTGCACTCCGGGAAATGTATCCTTGCGAAAACTGCAACCAAATCAAATTACACGCCGCAGTTTGTTCGGAGAGACAGAAGATAGCTAGAAACCGTTTTTTAACCCACTCCTCTTGCCTTCCACTTGAGTACACAACAGGGAAACAAGTTAGTTCTAGTATACATCCGTCACAGGAATACAGGGGGTAGACAAAGCCAAACAAACTGAGAAGCAGCAAGTTATCAGTAGTAGAAAATAGCCAAGCGAAAACAACCACAGAAGCAAAAGACGATCGGAATGACACAGAATGTCAAGCCAGTTTCACTGAAAGGAAGCAAGAATGCAAATCAATAAAAGAAATTTCCTCAACAAACAAGTAGACGCTGTCCTACCCAAAACTTTCAGGTCAATGAATACTATCACATATTTTGGCTGATAAACTAGGAAGCCTGATATGTACGTTAAATATCAAGAAAAGTATAATATTAGTACGTAAGATTCTGAAGCACTGATGCCAGTATTACAAATCTTTTCAAGCAGTTGAGACAAAATACCAAGAAGTACGTTAAACAAAATAATACTGACATTGGTATTTTCAATTGGAGATTGCATAAGACTGACAGCCACGATAAGCAATAAAATCAATAGTTATTGATAACAGAAATAACAACTAGTATGGCCTTCAAACTGCAAATAGCGAGGAAATAATATCTAAGCAAAAAACGGATAAAGAAAAAAGGTTAAATGGTAAAATATAACAGGAATCTACAATGTGGCCTTCAGGATTTTAAAATAACGATGATTTGAACGTACTTTTATCACTATCAATGAATATATACGCTACCTTTCATATCTCTTTCTCGGTACAGTTTCATTAACAAGTATCTCTACACGTATCCCCGTAAAATATTCAAATGTTATCCTAGATATCTTAGTTAAATTTCTCCAATTTTTAAAAGCAGACAGTCTATGCGACACACAAAGCAAATGACTTCTGATGAGCATTTTTACATCCTTATATCAATAAAACATTATTAAAAGAACAGTGAGTTCTGTTTGACCTGAAATCTCAGTTATCATAGAAAAAATTTACACATTTTACAAATTAAACTTTAGATAGCCTAGGAGGTACACCATACTCACTTTATGTATAGTTAAACGTAAATCCTTCGCCATGTGATGAATTGGAAAAATTGTTTTTCGTATACGTTGATTATACTAAGATTGAAAAACCTGTTTCTCTAAAATTAAATAAATTACAGACTGTCAGCTCAAGCAGCAAGTAGGTATCACGTATTATTTTCACAAAATAGAGAGTGGTTTGGAATCATTCTACGCCTATAATGATGTGTCTACTTATTTCGAGGTCTACATTTTAATTAATTTCTAAAGTAAAGAGCATCCCCTTGGTATGGTTAAATTATATAAGCTAAGCCCATACTCTATCACGTCTGTTAAAAACGCACCATATGCGATATATTTATGTGAATTAAAATCTGGCATGCTACTGCAGCAAAGAAGAAAATTTTTTAGTTTACCAGATTTAATTTATATCAAGATTTGAGATGTGAATTTAGAAGCCGAAGTACTTACATTCAAAGAATTTTTATGTATTTTGTTGTTCGAAATATGGAATGCGAGAAACGAAAATATTAGTTCAGTTCAGTTGATGAGGAATGGGGACACATGGTCTTTATCAGTGGTTAACAGATATTGACAAGTATCACTGAGATGATTGAATTAATGTCTTAATATTATTACTTTAACATTTGGAGGATAAATATTCTGAATAATTTGTGACCGGTCACATCACGGTCAAATTACTAAATCACATCGTAAAACGGAAAATTTTTCCGAAATAGTTAACGGCTCCGGTTAATTCTGTAGTTAACTGTATTTGTTCGATAGACGAGATGATTCTGGATTCAAGTTTCGAGCTATTAGAATCTGAGAATAATTTGTAGTTTTTTAAAATTTAGAGCATATGCTGTCAAACGAAACATACTCATTTTTCACTTAAAATAGAATTAAAAAAAAAGACATATTAATTTGAATAAACTGACACGAATATTTATCTTATACTTAATACAGCTATTTTTTGCCATCTTATCATCAATTTAAGTACTGAAAACTTTTTTATATCTTCCGTCCTATACTTTTCTCTTTAATTTAAAAATACTGAGTGATGAAAGGTAATTGAATACTAGCTGAGTTAAAACACAGGAATTAAAATAAAGCTATCTATGTATTAAATGTGTGATGAACTCTCGATAGCATACCTCGAAACTAATTAGTCATCGTTAAATGCAACTGCAGCTGTTGCAGACTAAGAACAATAAAAACAATAAATGTTTATATTTTTAGAATTATTTTTTTTTTGGCTTTAAATAATCTTATAATTGTTATCTTACACCTTGAAATAATATATTCCAGGCGAAAAATTTCTTTCACATCTACTTTTGCGCAAAAAGTTTAAACATTGTTTTCGAAAACAGTACTTTGAACGTTCATTAAAATGAATTTGATTTACGTTCATATAGATTAATAAATTTTAAGACAAATTGACAAAGATTTCCAAATTAGCAGAGATTTCAACTGGATTGCTGAAAACGAGATTTATTCAAGAAATTTTTATGCTACGAAATCGTAGACGGATTCCCAGAAATTTTATTTTCGAAGATGATTGATTACCTTTAGTAAACGTAAATATCTTCAAACACTCTTTTTGAAATGGATATTTTAGTTAAACTGTGTCTGATAATTTGTTTTCCTTTTTAATTTTTTTACCCATTCTTATAGTAGGAATAATTCAGGCTTTAGTGAGCCAAGAAAGTAATCTCTGTAAAACATTTAGCTATGAAACAAATTTTTTTAGAGAAAATATTTTCCCATATTTCACCTACTATCGCTTTAAAATCGCATAAAAAAGTTCTTGAAATGGTTAATAAAAGCAACTGCTATTTTAGTTTGACAGACATGCATATTACAATAGCGTAAAAGAAAAATTTAGAAATAAAGAATGAAACTACATTTTGAAGAAAATTGCTTCAGAAATAATAAATGAAACTATGTTTCCAAGAAAACTTACTAAAAGCCTCCTTAAAACTATGTTTTCTAAGAAATGATGTGCTCAGAATCACAAAACCTTATTTGGAGTTCAATAAGCCGAAATCCTGCAAGAATTAATGACCGCTGTCTCCACAATAAGTCGCTCTAATAACAAAAGTCCAGCCAAATAAAAATAAAGTTCAACCAGCGGAAAACCTTACCGATAAGACCCATGTCTTCTCTTCAAATCTAAACTCCAATTTCACTTTAAAACAAAACTAAACAAAACACCTAAAACGAAATAAAAATATACAAACAGAGCTGCAATACCTGAGTCCAGTATACAGATGAAAACAAAGTTGTGTACACAAAAGCAGGAAAACACGCATTTGTAAGCCGCACAGAAGAAAAATGTTGTCTTGTGGAAGAAATGCTCTTTGTTTGCAGAATACTCTAAGAAGTAAAACATAGTTTTCGATGAATAAAGAGGCTTATGATTGGTAAGAAAAAACATTCTAGGTCTACAGAAAAGCAAACAGAAAAAGCTACATAATTCCATTCCCTGGGAACTGAACATAAAAACTTCAACAATAGGCCACATAGATGCTAATTACCTTCGACTTTTCCTAATATTACGTAATATGTATGTACTTAATTGATTCCTCAGATTCAGTTAACTATTTTTCTTTTCTGCAATGCTATCTCCTAATTGGATGCTCATGGCCATTTTCTCTCAAATTCAGAAGAAAAGTTGAGGTAATCACCCTGTTCATGGAAATGCCAATTTCTCTCAATGTTACAAAATATTTTAATATTGTTCTTACTGCAAACTGCAATCCAATGATCAGAACAATTTTATGTCGACTGGATAGTGATTGGATTATCAGAAGCGGAACGGAATGGCTGCATGATTATTTTCATACTTATTTTCTGTATGGATACAAGAATACTTCTGTCTTTTACAAAAAAATGCCTTCACAAGCATATTCTTCTTCGAGCAGACAAACCTGTAGTGTTTTGCAGCAATAAACTGCTTACCAATCTCCTACAAGTTATATACATTAATGCAGGATTTAAATCCATTACTGAATTAAGTGTATTTAAATTATAAATTATTGTAATTTAAGTACATTGATATTTAAAACTCTTTACGAAGACTCAGACTTACAATATTTTCGACTGAATCTTACAAAAAAAGAACAAATTAAAAATTAGCTTAAACATTTAGGTTGGCGTAGATTTTGAATAAAACTCTATTTATTCTATTAGGGTTTTATTTCAGAGCTACCCCGATCTATGTTTGCTCTTTTTGTCTAATTTTAAATTTTATTAGCGTGATTCTTTCCATTTAGTTTGATCAAGTATACATTCACTTTAGTGTATGTATGAGTTTGAGAAGAAATAATGAAAGTAATTTAAAGCCGCTGAATTTTAGTCACCAAGCAAAGATTTACAATGTACTGTATTTAATCATAATTAAACAACATTCAGTCAATTAAACAAGACATAACATTCAGAGATAATCTAGATAAATAGATTAAAAAATTACGTTTACGCAATATAAATCTGATATAAAATGTGTTTCGTCATATTTTTACATGAAAAATTAATATAATATAAATATAATGTTCGAGATATAACGTTGTGATGAAATTAGAAAGTGGGATAAGATATAACTCACATTAGATTACAGTCATATACCTACAACCCAGTGTAAACCATTTAGATGATACACTGGCATCAAGTACCTAGTATGAAACTTTACTCATATACTTACTGCCAAGTACTTAACCATAGCTTGACACAACCGTTTGGACTGAGAATTTTGAAAAATTGACCATGTTCTAGCTGGAATCGAGACAGAGACTTTCTAGCTGCTAGACCAGGAGGCTCTCAACCGAGGAGGAATTATACCCCTTGGAGGTATTTCATAGTTTCAAGGGGGGAATGTAGTCAGGCGTTTATGTATACCTCTTAAGTATTTAGTTTTATGAATATAAATTCATTAATTAGTATTGAATTTTTGGTATTTATCAATATTTTCAATACTTCTTTTTTTTTAATTTATAAAAAACATTAAAAATATTCTAAATTAAATAAATGTATTTTTTTCAGTTCTAGAAAAGAGGAAGCAGGGAAATGATCGTCTAGCAATGATGAAAGGGGTCCATGAAGTCTGACGGCCACTGCGCTATACGGATGTGTTGATAATTGCACCACATGTCGCATTTGTTGAAGGTGGAGTTGAGATCCAGTTGACCAGTGGAGGTGATATTACTTATGGTCCACCACATTCTTGTACAAATGCCATTATATAGTTACTAACCTTTTCTTTGGGGGGGAGGAGGAAGAACAGAAATCTTGAAAAATAGCGGCTCTCTTTTCAGAGATCGAAACCGAGACCTTTCACTATAAGAAAAAAAAATTTTTTTTTTCAATACTTTTCTGAAATCGCTTTCAGACACCCTTGTTTCAGAATTCAGACTTGAGGGGAAAAGTGAATTATTAAGTTGAAGAGATCTTTAAAAAATCTAAATGATTTATTAGAAAACTATGTCTATGTTTAACAAAATAATCATAAATGGATTGTTACGGACGTAAATAGACACCAGATAAAACTGTTTTAAAAGAAATTTAAAACAGGTTGAGCTTGAATAATTCCGTGATGCAGATTGAAAATAAACTGAAACTTGCAGCTTAGTCAATTTGAAAATACGTAGTGCTGTTGATTACACATTGCCATCTTTTGATGATTCCCTTAAATCGCTTAATATCCGTAGTTCGGCCAAGATACTGCTGGCAGATGATTGGTTAACTGATCATTGCAAATCATATGAAAACTATTTTTCTAAGAGGAGACATGGCTTCGTGGAGGACTTCTAAGAGGAGACTAAAGGAAATTGGATCGGATTTGCACTGCACAAGGGAAAAATCATAAAAACTGCATGCAGCAAGACAATTAATTCACCGCAGGCTAAACTGCGGTCAACTGTTAAACCGCTTTATACTCTCGGCTATTTATGGTCATTAGGGAACAAGCTGACTGCATCAGTTTTTCCTGCGTTTTTTCAGTTCTTTTTTTTTTTTTTTTTTTTAATTCTTTCACAAAGGCATGGGGGCAGAAAACTCCAGTGTGCTTTACCTTAATGAAATAATCCATTCTTTGATTACGGATCTAGTACTGCTAATTATGTGTTTAACATTAATATATGCATCTTAAAACTAAATATTTACGTGAAAAAGTAGAAACTAAATTTAGCTTAGATTATTAATTATGATAATCAGCTTTTCAGGACAGTCTGCTTTAGAACTAATTTTTATTGTTATCAAAATGCGAATTTATCAAATCAGACGAAAAAAAAAGGTCTAAAAATCTAGTTTATAAAGCAATTTATTGCAATATCTGAAGTTAAAAGATTATGTCTTCACACATAGGTACTGAGGTAGACGTAGATGGATTAACTATTAAATAGCCATATATTCTGTTTATAATGTCACATCTAGTCAACTATTAACTAATTAACTTGAAATTCTCTAACTGAAATAACAGGTTCATGAAAGGAACATCATAATTTTTTTCCTTCTAGTTTGTAAATGCTCTTTCCAACAACCGAAAGATGATTTTATTAATAAAATCTTTTATCTTTCAAATATTTATATTTTTACTTTTACAAAGAAGATATATATATAAAAAACATAATCTAAAGGATTACAGAAAGTTCTTTACTTCTAACTTAATTTTACTTAATGCACTCTGGAAGTAAAACAGTTTTTATTCTTACATTAATATTTATATTTCAAACATCAAATTTTAAATTTTAGGAAAAACTAGAAAAAAAAAAAAAAAGAAAAATTTCATATCGCGGACTAAGACGAAATTAGTTTTCCAAATATTACAAATCTCAAAAATTTACATTTATTGTACAGCATATAACATTCGTGACATTTTTTTAATTAGAAGGGCTTAAAAGTAAGTAAAAACTAGCTAATAAAATTTTAAAAATCAAAGGCTCTTTCATTTCTTAAATTCGAGTTCCTCTGATGGGAATACATCGAATTAAAAAAGATCAGTGTTTATGGAAAATAGCTTTCAAAATCGGTAAAAGTAGCTTTAATTCAAAAAAAATTTATCTTTGAAGTTATAATCGTATATTTAAAATTTTAAGACATCATTAAAATATTTCTTTAAAAAGGTTAAATGACGCATCTAAAAAATTTGTTACCTTTATCGAGCTTAGAACTTGGGGGATTATTATTAAAACATTAATCCACTAATGAATAAAAATATACATATATGTTACAATTTAATTCTATTATATCTATAAAACAATTAGATAATGGTTTTCAGGTTTTTATTACTACTTAAAAAAAGAACAGTATTTAAAAGTTATCAAAAAAGAAACTTAATGCAAAATCTTTTAAGTAAAAAACGTTGAAAATTTTAATCAGATCTACTTTAAAAAAATGATAAAAGAATTCCAAACAACTTGACTGTTAGTATAACTCAAATGTTGTATTGTAAAACTTTTGATACTGTTTCAGTGTAATAGCTTTGTAAAATGATGGTATAGATGTAAAAAGAGCATTTTGTTAATGATTGCAGTTTGAATAAAAATAATAATTAAAAAAGTCCTTTATCCAAGTACATAGAATATTGCATTCAGAACATGTTTAGTTAAATAAAATAATTCTGCCTATGCGATATTTTCATAAAAATTTTCAAGCATATGCATTTTAAATTAGATCAGTTAGATATCAGTAAGAGCAAATCCGAGATGTATGTTGATGCCACAGGCCGCAGAATAAGTTTGTTACGCCAGTGTTAAAGAATATCCCTTAGTATGACAACACATATTATTTTAAGATACTATATTTGATATTTACTTCAAAAAAGTTTTTAAATAGTTTTGTAAATAAAATAATACCGAAAGAAAGTATAGAAAAGAAATTTAAAATGCCATTTTGAATACAATTTTCCGCAACATATTTATGCCCTTAAAATATGAGCGCTCTTGCAAAGCATTAGAGTTCACTAAAGTCCATTTTAGGTGTTAAGACAACTAAGAAACGCATGTGCACTGTACAGTTGTGAAACGTCAGTATGTGTCAAAAGAAAGCGTGAAAACGTAAGTATTATCGCAACCACCTTAGTAGAAATCGCCAAATTTTCAGAATGTGCCAAAATCTGGCAACACAGCGCATAACCATTTTTCAGGCAGTCATGCTCATAAGTACTTCAATCAAGCAACGTCGCCATTCGCCATTTTCGCATGCGTTCTTTTTGTTGTATTCCAAGTTGTAGCGGTTTTCATAAACAAATGGTAATATTTTTTTTGCCTTTAACTCAATGTCACTGGTTGAATTTGCTAGTAATGGAAGAAACTGCGGTTAATTTTCTGCAAGCATATAATATTTCGTCTCGAAATTGCTAAGGAAAACAATGCATTGGCAATGCAATGAGATGCATTTGGCAGATACTGATGCGCAATGCCGAGTTTGTATGATTCTCTGATGTTTGAAAACTCAAACTGACCATATTCTGCTTCCAGAAATGTAAGCAATATAGAGGGATAAGTATTTGAATGTTAAACATTGCCACCTAAAAGTTGCGTTCCAACTCTTCTGTTCCTTCCCCAAGATTATCAGTAACATTCGACATCACCCTGTATTTAAAGTTTCTTTTCGTGTTATGTTTTTCGTTTTTCATACGATATACAATTAAAAAAAACTGAATTTAAACAAGGGACTTTGAAAGATGCTAGGAATTGCATTTACAACCGTACTTAATATGGGAAGAGAATGACGGCTATCCATTTATTGCGTGAAATATATGTGCTTGGTTTTGTCCATTAACATTCAATCGAAAGACTAAATGATTTGTATGGATTCTTTAAAAAATCTAAGGGTTCATTAGGATAAATATTTGACTATTTTCAAAGGAATAACAATACTAGTGTTTAATAAGTGAAATTTGTTTATACAAAATAAATTTAATTACCAAAACTAAGGGACAAGAGTGCATTGAACATTTTCAGTTTCTACCCACTAAGGATATATCGATTCAGAAGGATTCACTAAGGATACTCAGCAGGATTATGCATATGTGATGTAATGATCATGAATCTTGTTTTGCGGTAGCTTAATAGTTATATTTGAAACAAGTGTAAAGGAGGATTTATCGTTAGGAGGCAAGCTGTTAAGACTAGAACAAAAAGTCACGCTAAACTTTGACAACTCTTGGATTTTCATCACCAACAGTTAATAAAGTTTACTAGGAATTCTTAAATTTAAGGCAGACAACAGTTTTGGGGAAATAGCGTAGGTACACATAACTGATACAAGAGTATCGCTACTGGCGAATAAACAAGATAGCATGACCCAACCAAACAAAACTTTACACCACACTTTTTTTCAGTGCTAATGCTACTTAAGGGGACGGTGGACTTTAAAATAGCTAAAAATCAACCAAAACATTGAATTTGTTTTTTTACTCTCGTAATATTCCACATACGTAACTACATCGTATGTAAAAAATTGAGTTCAAATATTCTAATTTTTAAAGAAGTTACAAACACTTAAAATGTGTAAACAGCGTAAACTTTGCCCTTTAAAATTTGGAGAAAATGTAAAAAACTGTATTTCAGCAGTTATTTACTGATGTTATAATTTATATATTTGACCAAAAGAAGTATTTATTTCTTAAAAGAAGGCTAGAAATGTCAGTATTGACAACTATCAATGAATTTAACTTTGGTTATGTACATGCTATAGGCGTAGAACAGGAGGCAGCCAACTCGTTTTCTCTACTCGTTGCAAAAAAGCGTGATCAATGTCGCTTGAACCAAAGCAAAAAGAGAAGTTTACATGCTTGGAAAAAACCAGAAATAGTAAAAAATATTGTAAAGCATTAAAAGATACTGTAAATGTAACAAATGAAGGTAAAACATATGATGCGGGTGAATTTAAAAAGTTTCATTGGATATAATGAATGCATAAACTGTTTCTACCTCAAACTTCGAATCTCATACCAATTTGCGATGTGCTTATTTTTCTCAAATTTAATATTATACGATTAAAAATAGTTAAATGATACGAAAATGTTATCCAGTGTCTATATATTCATAGTTAAAGTTAATTTGCTGTTTTTCATGACCATGTATTAAAGGTAAGCTTGAAGAAAAACTTTAAATTCGGTTTTCTCAAAACAAATGTTTTCTCAGTTCATAATGTCTCGAAAATGCTCCATGCGTCTCATTTTTAGTTAAAAATGAATGATATTTGGAAGACACTATTTTGTTATATGTTACAGTAGATCTGTGTATGCATTTTTGGATATGAGGTTGTAGAGTCATAAGGTATTTTTTTGAAAGCAGACAAGATAAAAAATAGCAATCGCTTTCGCCGGGAATCGAACCATGGACCTCTGGAAAACCGGCCCAGCGTGCTACTGTTACACCACGAAGGCACGCTAGGGAAATGGGAGAAATACCGTATATACTCCGCTTTTTAAAGGGCGACTAGGGTTTTAGGGGACCTAGTCGCCAAATCCTGGGTGCGGAGAATCAGCATCCACAACCCTTTTAGTTCGAGCGTTACTTGTAGAGACATTAGGTATTAGAAGCAGAAAAGATGAAAAATAGCATCGCCTTCGCCGGGAATCGAACTACGGACCTCTGGAATACCGGCCCAGCGTGCTACCGTTACACCACGAAGGTACGCTAGGGAAGTGGGAGAAATACCTTATAAGGTTATTAAGAAGTTTAATCTTGTGATAATGTTTAACAAAAGGTGACTTTTTTTTCCAAAACTAGGTTTAAGTTCACAAAAATCCTTTTTAAAAATTTTTAATTCATCATATTCAATAACAGATACACAAAAACTTTTGATAAGTCTTTATAACTAACTAACAGGAAAAATTAGGAAAAAATATTGAAAATTAGCGCACAAGGAGCATTTTAAATCTTTAATTTAAATAATTAATTATTTGTTTTAATATTTTTAATTTAAAATAAATTGAAATTTTTAACATATAAACTGATGTTATAATATGTATATGTATAAAATCTCTTGTTGAGAACACAATAACTTAAGAAAATAGTTTCTAAAGTCCACCGTCCCCTTAATCCAGTAGTCATACATATTGCATTCAGTGTGGGTATGGTTACCGTCAATCTATTCACATATCGTTATTAACATCAACGCATCGATTAATGCCCATCACTCGAGGCAAAGAATGCAGAAATTGAAGCTTGCGTGACAAGCACCAAGTTGCCCCTCCTGACGCATTCCATTTTCAGCTAATTTTAGCAAATGAATGTGTTCTTTGTGGGGTAACAATCCGCGTGAAATAATATATCTATTTTGTCAGCTAGATATTACATGAGCTAGAAGTTGATGGTAGCTTTGTAGTGTTATAGGCTGTATTATGTTGGCATCAACAAGAACTATTAATGAAACGCGATTCTTTCTTAAATGATACGGTGTTGTAGAGTGGTGTTTTACTTTCTTATGCCAGTTGATTTCGCCGTTGATGATGGCTTGCAACATCAGCATAACGCAGCTTCCCATTGGGCACAAGTGGTCTAAATTGGTTCGGTGAATAATTTCCTAAATTCCGGTAATTTAATTTAGCCCTCCTTCGCTTAGCGTAAATTCACTAGTGTGCAGATGGGACATTTTTCGACCTTAATGCTTTGCATAGACATCCAACATACGTATATAAATTACCTATAGCCATTGAACATATCCCAAATGGAAGTACATGTGCAACGACAGCTCTTTTTGCATACGCCGTCTGTTTGGTTGTTATTTTGCCTACGGGATGAAATAGTCTTGCTTTTCTACATTTTGGTATTTGAGCTTATCTTGTCAAAAGTTGTATTGAATTTGAGAGGCTAGAGTTAAAACAAGTTATTGAAATGAAAAATATATTAAACTAGATCATCGGTAATCAAAAAGTAAAGCAATCCTGCAAAAGTCTGCTTTGAGCCAAGAGTTCATAAGGATAGAACACCACGGCTACAATACCACGACAAAGGTAAGGCATTACAATGTGTTCAACGCGTTTTTTCTCTCCAGATATGCATATTTCTTGGATCAGATCCAGAGTGGACGACAGTTCTCTAGTTCTCAGTCGAGTCTCGGACCTGGCAAAATCGAACAGGAAGGCAGTGTCCTAATATTACTACATATGCTGGTGTTAAAATAAAAGTGGGTATACTTTTAGCATTAAATATAGATTTCATTATCCTTTGTTACAAAATAAATTTTAATGAATAATTTGAGAAAAATAAGATACTTAGTTTATTATTTAAATTAAAAAATTAAACTTAAATTAAGCTAGCGATACAACCCTTTGGTTAGGCCAAAGTGCTAAAGTCAGGTCCAATTATTTGGATTCGGCTGTACCTTGCAAAGTTCGTATTCAGAGATAAAGTATGCCTGCTGTTACGAACTCACAGGTAGACAAATGTCAGCTTTATTCGGACTGAATTGAAAATTTGCTTTTTAAACTCTGGATTCGAAATAATAAGAATGCTTAACAAATCTACCTTAGCGGTAAATTTATAAATAAGTTATGCTAATTGAAATCTAAGAAGGAAGCCTAGAAGTTTTCTCTTATTTGATACGGAAGCAAACCTAATTCAAAACCACTGAATAAAAGTTTAGTAAAAAGCTAGGATTTCAAGAAAATTTCCAAGAGCCCTTAAAGAAATAAACATATTCCATAAATGGAAGTCTTTCAATTATTTTTTTCCGGAAATCACTTTCTGAATATCTAATATAATTTTTGATGCTTTCCTCCCCTCTATCCACCTCCTATAAATAGCGCATGACTACCCTGGAATATTCTATCGTCGACACCCGGTCGTCACGCCACTCATCTCACCATTCCAAAATGGCCCCCTAGTATCCATTTTCCAGTTCAGAGCGAACTTTCCATCACATACGCATGGTCGGAGAGATATCTTGTCAGGTGAATAGAAATCGAAGATGGCCTTACAGTTTCGTTTTCCACATTTTTTTCTTATTTGTACATTTATATCTCTATAATTATTTATAGACCCGTAGAGGCATTTCTACAAGCTAAAGGAAAAAAAAAGAGCTACGGAAAACTTATTTATTTCAGTCATCATATTTATTTTTCAATCTGGGCAACGCAATACCGACTCTTTCAATCGAAATGAGTACGGAATGATGAAAGTAAAACAAAATAAATCCATCTACAGAAGTATCTTTTAAAGAAAATCACAAAAATAAAAGAGGTATTCGGCAGTAAATGAGAGCAGAGCAATAGAATTTTGTAATCGGATTTACTGCCATCCGTCTCAGAGAGCTGAAGTCGGCATTATTTTCTCGAATTAGATTACTACGCGCAGGCCACCCGGAAGCGATGGTTTAGCTTTTTCTTCTTCTTTTTTTGGTTCTTTCGTTATTATTTTAAAGTATTTTATTTGTTTTTTAAGAAAGACAAACAACTTCCTAAGACGTGATTATTATTAGCTGGAAGCGAAGGTGTCTGAAACAATTGTTTGCAAATGACTTCCATGATTCATTTCGAAGTGCTATTATATAGAGACAGAGAACAAGAATTGACAAAAAACCGTCGGGATGACATGGAGGGTGGAGGTAAATAAAAAAAGTACCTGGATAAGTATTTTCGCAACCTTCTCCGACTTTTATTTCTTTTATCCTTCAGAAAAGGAAAAAAAGACATAAAAGAAGACTAATGAGCGAATGACTCGATGAAAATTTGAAAGAAATGTAATGGTGTTCTTAATACTCATATCTAAGAAATATATTTCTACAGTATAAATAATTCGATAAGAAACTGAGCTTATTCAATTAGTAAAATTTACTTAGTCTTTAAAGCTGAAAAAAGTGCTATTCTTAACTGCTATGCTGAACTTCTTAACTGTTAGTAATGTATAAAGTAGAGCTTCTCAAATTAAGCATCGTTCTTGGTTTTTCGGGGAGGCCTAGACATCTTGAGATTGTTATACATAGTAGTACCCTTATTATGTCACGTTTATTACTTAGCGTAAGATTATATAATACTAACAAAAGCACTTCTACGAGACTCTAGAAAAAATTAGTTTCTGTTTTATTTTATACTTTACATCATGCAAACTTCAAAATAAATGCACTCGGCTTCAGCTCTTAATATGTTTAAGGAGCTAGCCGCTAAACACAGAGGTTGACATTTTGCTTTCCTAATTGCTGTTTGTCATGAATCGTATGAGCAGTCTTACGATGACTGGGTTTGCCATTGAAAATGACTAGTTTTAGCCTTTTACATGTAAATACAATGATGATAATAACACATCAGTCGTAATTGTTCGCATCTTGTATTTCAGTTGTTAATAAAAATTTAACATTAATAAAGTTAAAGGTTCAATATACAAGACGATGACTCCAGATTCGGAATTTTGAGGAATTTATTACTCCCTATTGTCAAAAGAATTAGAATATTCCAGGGTAGTCATTCCAGGGTATGACTAAGATTATGAAAATATACACCAAATACAACAAATATACAACAAATGTTTCAAAGTAAAAAACCAAATCGTCCAGGGAAAGAGACGCTAATGTATCTTTTACATGGTCAGTTTTATTTAATAATTTTATAACAATCTTCTCCGTCTAAAAGTGATTACATATATATTTGCCTTACACTGCTCACTAGTAGCCGCGCGGTAAAGTCGATGACAACTGGTAGTTCGATTCGTAGTCACAGAGTTTACACCGGGCGACAAAAAAGTCAAGCTAACTACATTTTATTTAGTTTTTAGTATAAGATAACCTTCTGAAGAATGAAGAAAAAATTTTTTACCTTTATTTTAATCTGGATGGGATGTAAATGGATATGCAAATTAAACTTTCATTGATTGAATCGAATGCTAGACAGAACTACCAATGATCTGCTTCCTTAATTGTTCCCTCTACTGTGGGCCTTCTTTAATAAGGTTGTTATGCAGGCAATTAGCATATTAACATTTCTTACATGATGGAATAAAATTTCAAAACAAGGTTTTAGTTTAAAGTTTCAACAAAATTCCTAGCAGGAATACGTTAAATATAATTTTATGCTTTTTCCTTTGTGCAAGGTAAGTACAATGTAAGATAAAGAATGTGATTTAGGGAAGCCCTTTTTAAAAAATATAGTTGTAAGTGAAACATGTTTGTATTGCCTAGACATTATATTCAGAGTTATAGACACCGTGCTTCATTAAGTTCCTTTTGTGTGAGCCACATGCCAGTGTTTTAAAGTAAATCATATATCGAGAAAAAAAGTTTGATACTCATTTAAAAGGCAATTTTGAGTCTCAGTTTGTAGTAAAGCATAATTTGAAATTATAATTTTCATGCTATTGTATATCTTTTTCCAAGCAAATTTTATGATAGCATACTTAAACCTGATATCTGTTACAACAATATCGTTTTAATAACAAAACGGAGATATCTATTGTTCTTGATGGTTCTGAAGATCATTGCGCGTGGAAAAAACAGACTGAACGATGGAGAAGACGAAGTTGTGACAGCATTAAATGATTTGATGTCTAGGAATTACCAATTGGCAGAAATCGGGAAGCGGAAATGAAAATAGATGATTAGACAGTGTAATATAATTATTACAATGTATTACACGCAAATGAAAAGGAGGCTTCTTTTAAGTGAATAATGTTGTGATAGTTACCGGCAGTTGACTGATGAATACTTTTCAGTTGTTTTACTCTTACTGGTATATCGTGTCCTTCGAAAATTAAATTACTCGCATAATTTTCACCTCTCGAGTTTCGTACGATGAAATTAGTAAAATAAAGGGGGAAAATACGCGAGTAAATACGGTATATAAGTTTAGACATGAAACAGCTTAGACATGAAAACGTTCTTATGCAGAATAAACTTGAAACTCATACATTTCGTAGAAAATATTTCATTTCTCCTTTTCACTATTAATCTGAATTATTGTGCCTGTATTGAGAATTTAAAAAAGCATGAATCCATGATGAAGTAAAACCGTAAACTGTAATCACAGGCCGTAAACCGGGCATTTACCCAGAGCACAATAATTTCCTGCTGTCGCAATAAATAATTACACGAAAATATTTAAACACAATGAAAAAATTAGCTAATTCATTATTTATCAACTTTTGTGGAAACGTTTTCACCGGATGGATATGATCCGATTCAGCGGTTACACATTTACCTATTTTGGGGATTAGTCTCAGACTTTAAAAATGTCAACACATATAGCCAATCAGAAAATTCCTACCGTGAGACTCTGCCATAATTAAGTCTGGTGTGTTAATGAATTTTCGAAATCTCTCACCTTCGGAAGTCTTAAAACTGGTTATTTTCATACATATCTGAAAAACATATTCTTATTTTCCTTTCTACGCACATCAGACGTGAAAAGTATATCCTTTTTAAAGAAATAAATTGCTGCAAGGCAAAGTAATCCTTAAGCAGATAAACATTATGTATTTTTTCCCTCTTTTTTTCTTTTCTTCTTTTTATCGTAAACAACGTGGAATGGCATTTTTTGATACCATTATATAGCGATCGTGTATATATACTCTTTCGCATAAATACAATTTTTTCCCCAGATTAAATTCTAGGAAAACGGTTTAAACAATAAAAGAATCTCGAGAGAGAAAATGAATTTAAAAAAAATTCTGCAATAACCTTTTTTTACTCATTTTTGTATTTTTACTACGCGCAATTAGCAAAGCTTTACAGAGGGGAATTTTTTTCGGTGAAGCAGAGAACCCAAAGACTTCGAATAATTATTTCAGAAAAAAATACTTAGTTCATTATGGGAAGGATTTATGTAAAAATAAACTTAAGCACTAGCTAGAAATGAATGAAAAAACAGCTTTAAAAACTAATGAGGGTCCATCGATAAAGCGGTTTTCATAGCGCAAAGGATGAAATGAGCCTTTCGCCATTTTATTCATTCATTTATTTATTTTTAAAGCTAAAAATGTTAGACAAAACAAAACAAAACCAAAATGAAATGAATTTTCGCTTTAAACTTCCCTTCTTATTTCAGTTTTCGCAAATATCCAGAAGTGAATATTTCAATAACGATTCAAAGTAAGATATATAATTCCAAAAGCATGCAAAGCCCTAATTATTGTTTCGTCTTTTCTAACCTTCTCAGAAAGGAATACTTTTTTGATTTCAAAAATTCTATCCTTTCATACCTTTGTCTCTCATGGTCTTTTTCGCATTTCGGGGAGAAATGAAGTATTTTCTACGAAATGTATGAGTTTCAGTTTTATTCTGCATAAGAACGTTTAACCAACCAAACCGTCTCTATCCACTGACCAACCAAAACTTCTGAAATCACCTTTGCAGTACGTAAATCTGCTGACCTGTAGTCATGGGCGCAAATGTCGTGACTGAAAACGATATAAAGTCTATTCCGTAATAAAATTTCTTAAGTCTGTCACATAATCAAATTGTTAAATTTGGAGTTACGAAAATAAATAATATATAAATATGCAATAAAACACAAAAATACTACATAAGTCCGAATGGAAATCTCAATAATACGTAATCTCAATAATACATACAAGCTATCATGATGGAAATTTTAAAAGTTATTTTACGTAATAAATCATTGTTTAGAAAATAAGTTTTATATTGAAGTCTGCCCTTATTTCGAAGATTTCTTTCTTCAAAGTTTCAATGTATTTAAAATACTTTCTATTCAGTGTCAACATTGCACCCACAGCTTGTTTCATTCAGATTATATAGTACCCGGTCCATCTTGATAAATAAATAATCGGAGAAGTAGCAGGTCTGGGAAAGGTCCTTCAAATTTCGACGCTAACATTACCCCCCCCCCCGATTAACTATGACAATCATAGGGACGACGTGCACGTTAATTCAAAATCATGGTTTTTGAGTTATCAAATTACGGTTAACAACAGTGACTACCATTCAGAATAACGATTATCCGAAGACAACTAAAAAGACAAAAAGACGAATACCTTATTTCTTTGCGTATTTTCTCTTTTTTAAATAATTTAATTCTCCGAAAATCGAGAGAGAAAAATTATGTGAGTAATTTAGTTTTCGAAGAACGAGGTTACAGTAAGAATATAATAACTGAAAATTAGTCATGGATAAACTACACATAAATATTGCACTATTATTCCTTTAAAAGAAACCTACATTCCAATAAGAATACATAGTAATATTAACATTGCAATATCCGACGGATTTTTTTTATTAAAAACACAAAGAATTTCCCATGTACCACAAAGTATCCCATGGGGCTTACAGAAGTAAGTGTGAAACGCAATACAAAATAATGAACAGTATTGGAAAAATTTAAAACAAAATTGTGAACGATTATAAAAATTTACAATGAACTGACAAAAATAGTCAAATGCACATCTTCCGGAAATAAACTGATGAGCATTTGGACGCCATTTAATATTAATGGTCTTCAGTGCCAGTTTCAGGATCTTTCTTTCATTGTCATATTTGGAAGATAGAAGAAGCACATGTTTAGTATTTTCCTCGCCACCGACGCTGCAATCACAAAAAGTATCTGCACCCAACTTAAATCTGCTCAGGATAACTTTTAAAGTTTCTGTGGCCAGTAATAATTGGGCCATTTCATCATATTTTAAAAAATGATGACATGGAAATGTAGAATAATTAGCAATGCTATTCAGTGGTGAGTTTACGTTAACATTTGGAATTTGTTTTGTGTTTACTTATTATGTGATAAAAAGCACTTACATGAAACTTCTCAGCTGCTGCACCATTTTGTAAGTATTAAAAATGTGTTTCTAGTTTTATTTTCCATGATTAAAAATGTGGATTAGGGAATAAAGGAAAGTCGGCTTTGAAACAAAAGACTTTTCGTGTCACTGAAAAGGCATGGTCGGAATAACGATTTATTAATACCACTGTAGGCTGCCTTATTTTTGTCAACAATACGAGGAGAGGTGCCGAAACTCATGTTCATAATACTTAGTGTGATGAAGGATCCATTGAGAGTGTGATTATGCAGCTCATCGCACGCTCTCGGATATAGGTCTCCACAGCTGTAGATCCTTTTACCTACACTCAACCTATACTCGCCATAAACGCATATTGCGAACATGGAAATCCTCGACAGGGAAACAAGAGGCCACAAACTGCAAAAAATAAAGTGCCTTTTTTATGTTTAGGCTAGTATAGTACGCACTTATTTTTCTATTTTTAATCGTGAAAATTTATATACTGATTCTGTAATAGTTCTTGTCTACGCTTTCAGTTTACATATAACCCAGATGTCTACAGCTTTTAACAGAATGCAAAATGTCGTTGAAGTAGACTGACTATACTTTACTTTGAGACTGCAGGTTGATGGTTATTGCTTACTGTCACTTGATTAAAACTGGTATTTCTGTGATTTTATGATAGTTCAACTATGATTTCCTTTTGTTTTATTTTTAGAGTAATTAAACTGCACGCATTTTGTGCACAATTAAATTTTCTTTATATTCATTTTATGATAAAAATATACATTCAGATTTACCATGCACTAGAGCAGATTTATCATGCACATGGTAACTCAGCTGAACACTCCAAGGGAAAATAATCTTTTATGCGTCTTCTCCTTTTCTAACTCTTTTTACTTAATGTTTTATGTTTATAGTTGTTTCCTTTGATGACTCTGAAATTAAATAATATCTGATTACATTTACAGGAACCGAGGATTTCTAATCATGGTAGCCTGCAATAATAAACTTTTTATTAATTATGTCTATCAGTGTCAATTATTATTTCAAGGCCAGTGACAATAAAACAATGTACCGATCACAATGCTCTAAGTGCGTAAAAGTTTTCACAGATTGACCGGAATACTATTTTACAAGAGTCTGTTTTAAATGACCAATTAAAAAAATCAAACAAGACCTTTGAAAATGTTTTACATTCATTTTTCTTGGGTTTAAAACCTTTATCCCCCTTTAAGTCATTTAAATCCAAATTATACTTTATTAGCAACATATCTCGCTGAAACCAAATGTTCTCCATTTGGTTTCAGCGACTGCAGAAAAAAAATTATTAATCAATTCTATATTAATTAAAAACATTACCTACTTTAACCAACCCGAAAACTTTCGACAATGATTTTAAATTATCATTCTTTTACGCCACTTTGTAACTCTTTACATGCATTTTTTATGGAAAAATTAATCTTTAAAGTTAGAAAATAATTTAAAGTTCAATTTATAAAACAAAATTTACTTTATTCAAATGATGTTAATACAATGTCCGTAAAGTTTCTTTATGTTAATTAACCAATTATTTTATGTTTTGTATCTTTACTTTTATTTCTCCGTTCCGTTTTCCCACCAGAGAAGAAATTAGTTCGCGAATATTTATAATGAGGTGTTTAAATTGTAAGACAGAGCTTGTTCTACCTCTCGAGGAAAAGCTACTAGGTTGCTAGATAAGATAAGATTTATAGTTTTCGGCCTTTCATTAAAATTGCCGATACTGAATCAGCACGCCGGTTAGATAAGCGAGCCAACTTCGCGTTAAATAGATCTGTGTAGCCTTTGGTTACTATCTTACTCAAATATAACTTTGCATTTGAACTTAGTGTTATTCTAAGTTATCTCACCATAAGTGCTGGCTGAGCTTGTAAGCACCAGGTGTGTCTTTTGTTTTTCTGAGTTTTGAATAAAAAGTTTACTTCTGAGTTTTACACTTTTTCTCAATTTTCAGTTATTATTTTAGACTTAGCGATAATTCGCTTAAAATATACCAAGAGTTTGGACACTCACTATTAGGCGATTACGAAACATACCAGACTTTATAAGTTCCATAAAAAGAAAAAAAGAAAGTAGTGTGTTTAATTTTTTCAGAACTGGCATTGTTAGGTCTCATGTATAAATATATTAGGTATATTTTTCGTTTATCGTACTCCTAGATATAGAGCACTGATGATGATAGTACGACTCTGTCCAGCTCAGTCCTAATTGTATCAAGAAAATTCACGAGAAACAGGAATCTCACACCCCTTTTATGCCCCATGATGTAGGATCTGCCTCCGCTAATTACTGTAATAACTAGGCAGCAATAATTAAGTGAATAAATGATGCAAACTAATAAGCCAATAAAATAATTAATAAAAAATATAAGAAGCCTCATCATAAGCGACCTGCATGAACAGATTTATGCAGCTATAATGTAAAGAGTATTTCTAGATCAGCAACAGGTTGTCTGGAATAAAGAATCGAAGCAATAAATGATTTTAAAAACTCAATACTTGCAGTTTAAAGTTCATAAAATTCCAGCTATTAAAGGCTCAGATAAGAAATGTTTCTCTTCCAAAATGCCCCTTTTATCCAACGTTTGCGAAAAAGTAAAATACGAAAGAAAAGAAATCCTGGTAACCCGAACCAATTAGCTATAAAAAATACGCTAAAAGGTTATCGTAAACAAAATCTTTTCTTCAAACAAATAAAGAATAAAAAATGAAGTTCAGGAGGAAGGTAAGAAAATTGAGCCAATTGCTTGAAAATAGAGCCTTATAGAGGCAACCCAACATGTTAAGTCTTTTGGAAACAAAGCTTATTTGAGAGCATTTTATTTATTATTATTTTTTTTAAACTAGATTATTTAATACTCTTTTCAAAAGAATAAGATTTTCCAAATGTGGAGTTTGTTTATTTTTGTCAGTGATAATTTCTTCGCATTCGTTTTTCAAATTGAGAGGAAAATCGCTTGAAAGAAGCTATAGTCGTTGAAAACTAAAAGAAAACAATAGAAACAACAGTATAAGAAAATCTTTTAAGTTGACTGTTTTGAATTTTATTTTTCGAAATATAGATAAAATATTATAACTAGTAGGGTAGGAAAAATAGGTTAGAAATGAAAACAGTTGTGATAAAATGAGTTATTTTAAGTTTAGATCCTAGTATTGTTATTTAGTTTAATCGCAGAATTTAGATGAACAGAGCAAAATAAGAAAATATCTGTACGTCATGTGGTTAAAACATAGCACCAAGATATATTCCAAAATAAAGAAGGTAGTTACACAATTTAGAAAGATTTCGGGCTGTTTAAGATGTAAAAAGTATTTTTTTTTAATACTTTTTACATCTTAAACAGCCCGAAATGTAAAAAGTATTAAAATGTAAAAAGTATTTTTTTTTTTTTTTATATATATGTTCGATCTGACAGCCTTCTTTTCTGGATTATAAGTCTATATTGTGATTTATGTGATATAATGGATTTTCGTTATAATTCCAGGGGTATTGATTTTCAGTCTTCTTCCACTACTTTCCAGACTCCAGAAATCGTAACCGTTTTGCGCTCAGAAAGATCTTTCATAAAGGGACCAGAGGCACAAGAGTGCAAAAGTGAAACGTCAAGAGACTTTGCAGGAATACGTTGAAAAGTTATATATATGCAATATATACCTGTATCAGTCTTCCTTTTCAAATGAATGCAGTGTTACTTTTCGAAGTATGGCTTGTTGCTTTGTCTTGATGAAGTTTCATTCTTTGTAAGTGACTGGAATAAAGAAATGGAATATCTTCTGGTAAATATCGGACGGCAAACTTTCTTTTAATTTAACATTTTTTTTTCATTCAACTTATTTTTAACTTCCCATTGCCAGAGAATCTCGCGACAATCATAAACCCCTTTGCACTGATGAAACCAGGTTTGTACCCTTTTCTTTTTTATTTGTTGGAGCCATTTAGGTAAATCCAAGCTTCATCAAAGCTCACAGTGCATTTCCTCACGCGAAATGCTTTTCATACAGGATTCTAAAAACTCTTCTGCGTTGAACCACATGCCTCAGCAAAAGACGACGAACATTATGTTTTTTAGCTTTTTAAATTGTAAATCTTTGTTAATTACTTTATTTATTGTTGCTAAAGATTTATTTAAAAACTTTGCAATTGATTTCTGCGTCGGCGGATTTTCTCTTTTTACAAGTGACTCAATTTTGGTAACATTAGAAACAAAGCGTACCTTTTTAGGCATTCATATAGTCTTCTTTCCATAGAGAAGTAATTATTGACGATTTTTCCTTTCCTATTAATAAATGTTGCTTGCTTTGCACTTAGAAATTTTAATACCATGCATTTCACGACGTTTTTGAATTATAGAATAGGAATACTTCTCTTCGTAAAGCGTATAAGATATTTCTCCCGCCTTCTTAGCGTGCCTTCGTGGTGTAGTGGTTCTGCACGTTGGACCGGTATTCCGGAGCTCCGCGGTTCGATCATTTTTCATTTCCTTTGCTTCCAAAAAATACCTAATGTCTCTACAGTGGCGGCCGAACTAAAAGGGTGTTGGATGATGATTCTCCTCACCAAGGATTTGGCGATTGGGTTTCCTATGAACCCCATTCGCCCTTTAAAAGGGGGAGTATGTAAGGTATTTCTCCCGCCTTCCTAGCGTGCCTTCATGGTGTAGTGGTTTTGCACGCTGGGCCGGTATCCAGAGGTCCGTGGTTCGATTTCCGGCGAAGGCGATTGCTCGTTTTTCATCTCTCTTGCTTCTAAAATACCTAATGTCTCTACAAGCGTAAATGCATATCCTTCAATCTGTAGCTTGTTTACATGCGATATTTTGAAAAAAGAATAATTTTAAAAGTAGCAAACGATATTTCTCAATTCAAATAATTAGCTGTTGCTAGAAAGTTTTACTTCAAAACATTTATTTTTTTCAAAATTCTTTATTGAAATCGTTCTAAAAATGTGTAAACACCCCCCGTAAATGGTGATAAATATAAACGAGGGGAAAATGTTACTTATTTTCTAATGTTTTCAAAATCTGGTTTACTGAATAAACTCGATCTTAAGAGTCGATGTGAACTGACCTTTACATTCGGTTTTGTGATAAAATAATTAGAAAACCAATTTTCACATTAATATTTAATAACGTAAGGTATATATTGCGGATCTTATTCACGTGCCAAATATCTGTGGAATAATATGTGCATGAACATGATACTTTCAGCAAGGAACCATACTTTTGTCATCAAGTCATTTCCGATTGCAGTGAGTGTTTTCTAAACATAAAGAAATATATCCTTTTAGTGCTATTTTAGGGCTAGCTATTTTATTAAACTAAGGAAGAAAACACAATAATATATTTTTATGGACAATACTTGGTTTGTAAATAAGAACACTACCATACAGTGTTAAGACTGTTAAGAAAAGATTACTTTTAATTTACCGACGGCAATGTTGTCGCACAGACCATTCTGTCGAAAACCGTTGCATGTTGTTTAGTAACAGAAGAGGTTTTGTTATTTTTCCACGTCTATGAATATATCGTTTAGAAACCTTGAAATTTTGCAGAGGAGATACATGATATCTGATATTAAAAACATCCTTTATTATTTATATTAAGTTATAAATACTAGTGATATTAAGAAATACGCATATCACTTCTGAAATGATTAGCACGTATATATTTTAAATAGATTTATAGCAGCGTATTGTTTTTAAAGCAGTGAATTTTAGTTATATGAAATAAAAATTAAAAATCTGAACTGCAATATGATAACTTAGTGTAACATCCCATGACGTGATGTAATAAAAGGAATGATTAAAATACAGATATTTTTAATTTTAAGTACTGAAAGGTGTTCTTTTTTTATTGTTATTACTGTTTGCCAGGAGTTAATCGCTTCAAAAGTTATTTAAATAAAGTTATTTTAGTTCCTTTTTGGTTTTAACATCTGATTTCAAGCTGCAGCGTTTCTTAACTTTAGTTTATTTTGCAAACCCAACTGAGGCTTAAAACAAGAATGTTAGAAGTAAAAAATTTCTCTTATCAGTCTCAACTAATAGGATAATTCTCTCCCCCAATTAAGTGATAACATGCCTTTTTCTTGAAATTAATCCAACCAAAAGTTGAATTTCTCTATTGGTATTGCAGCACATCTTTTCCATTTACAAATAAAGCACTTAATTAGTGAGACATAAGTCAAATTTATACTATGCATTTAAACAATTTATGTGGTATACTATTATGGAATACTGCTTCAAACGTTCTTCGAGCAATAGATTTTAAAAATACTATTTTAAATTTAATGTATTAGATAAAATTACCAATGCCTGTTAAAAATGATCCACAGTAACATTACTGATGTAAAATAAAACCTTTTATGATGAGAAAAATGCGTCAGTGATGAATGCTACACAAATGAGGAAGAGCAACTTACAGTTGGAGTTCCGCTTCTCTTCCCTGTGGTCCTTAATAGAGGAAGAGGATGAGGAAGAGGCTGTGGAAGCGGCGGCAGCCGCAGATAGGTGGGCCGCGGGCCCCGCTAGGGAACTTGAGAGAGCCAGAAGACCTGCTGCGCTGCTGGCGGGTAGTGTTGGAGGTTGCAGGCCAGCAATCGCAGCCGCATGTGGCATCATAGGCAGCGGTGGCGCATGTGCGTGAGGAGGTAACTGTTGGGCATGCATCTGTTGCTGCAAAAAATGAAGGATGAAACAACTTTAGCACATAAGTAATATAAACAGAAGAAGAAATTATGCAAAACATTGCTTACATTCATTGATAGAAATTTTTCAAATGATGGCAGTGAATAGTTTTATAAATTTCATTATCACTAAGTGAAGACAGTTCTGTGTATGATAAATGTCTGAAAATTCGAGAATTTCAGCAAGATCCAAACAGATTATTCAGTCTTTGTGAAGTCAACTTGCTTATCTGAAATTAATGTTAGTAAATAAGATGAGATACGTCAGACTATCACTTCCAAAACATCGACATCTCGGAAAGACGTTATGCTAACTAATAGGTCTTTATCACACTAAGATATTCATGACTGCAGCCTGTTTCGTGTAGACCTGTCATGTACAACATATTTCTTCAATAAATTAAGAAAACAAAATATAGATCTTTCTTTTTTTCAATCGTTCAGCTATTGGAATGGGATTTTAGGAACTACTTCAGTAGTTATAGCAATGTTCTCGTTTAACGGACTGAGTTTCCATCCCCTAAGAAACATGAGCTGCCCATATTTTTCTGGCAGATAAGGCTTTAAGGACCATAAAAGGAATTGATATCTTATTCTGTGATGTAGTGCTTCAACGAGATCTAAACATTGGGAGTTCCACGCACAAAGATGACTTGTTTTAATTTTTGAGAGCCTTCAAAAATTCATTGCTTAATTCATGAAGCTGGTAGATTATTATGTAAGATATCTAAAGAGAAACTACTACTATTTACGTTACATTTTAGTAAACGATATTGATTGATGAACAGTAATGCCGGTCTCTTTTCGACTCATCAGTAATCGAATACTTTGCCATAATTCAGATTATTGAGTCCAATTCGAAACTTCGTGAAAAGCTAATTTTATCAAAAATCAGTATCATAGCCAAGCTATCGGATGCAGTGTTATTATTTCAACACTGATATTGTGGATATTTGCTAAAAATCTACAATTTTGGAAGTAATGGTACTCAATCTTCAGACTTTCGTTTTTAGAATAATGCATCATACATTTTAAAAGTCATGTTTTTTTTTACCAGTTTTAATTTAATTAAGAAATTAAAGTACCTTATAAGGATAAAGAGAGTCATGTTATATTAAAGCACATTATTAAGCAGAGAAAAACTATAAACTTTCTATAATGCTAAAATTTTTATAATGACTGTAAAAATTTTAGCATTATAAAAAGTGTTAATAGTAATTTGTAACAACAGTTAATGGTTTGTGAGCTTTTCAATCGAGCACAATACACTACATATATGAAAACAATATTTAGACAAAATATTTTGAATATGGAATTAGTATACCTAAATCATTATGCACGTATATATCCAAATTATAAAGAAATCTAATTTTTTTTAAATAGTACTGATCCGATAGAAGGGGAAAAAACGCGATAACGTAGCCGCGTTTCGTATTACAAAGCTTAGATAATGACATTACAAACAACATCCGTTTCTAAATTTTTAAGATAGCATAGCAATTTTTAAGCTAGGGTCAGTTCGTAACGGTATTCAGAAAAGATGTTTAACAATCTCTACCATTATGAACACAACGAAATTAAAATATAAAAACTTCTTATTGGCCAGAAAAAGAAGCGTGATTACATAAATAAGATTTGCATTATTGCTAAGAGGTGTCATTCTCTAGAATTTAAAGAGACATAGGTAAGATCATTTACTAAGTCACAACTATCAGTTTTTTAATTTTAGGAAGCGCAGTGCAAGACAACAAGGTTTAGACACAATGCTTTATAATGTTTTACATTATGGATATAAAGATATAAAAGTTTCTGTAACACTAATGAATCAGGAAATAAAAATGCAATGATATAAAAGTGTTCTGCATTATTAGATGAGGAATCATTCCCTCAGAAATATCCAGAATAGCTCAAATTTCATATCTGTTTCTGGGAGTACATCTATTTCAGCTTAATACGTCTCCTTAATCCCACACATTGGGAATGTTTCTATGGAGACATAAGAATGCTAGTTATACTGATGCTTCGCCACCATAGGCAAAGTTTGGGAGGCATCGAAGAATGAAGGTTGAACGAAGAACACATTCGAAATCGGAAGGAAAGTTAACCGGGATGCAGAGAAAGGGTGCTATTTATTTTCCAATCGACTTGACGGCCGCTTTTAATAGTGTCGAGACGACCATGCTGCCTTTCGCTCCCGCTTAAGGTAATTAGCCGAGAGATTGTCGCTAATTAAATACCCTGAGCCGCGGCAGCATCGTTCTCCTTAGCAACAGGGGACGATACGAAACTGCAATTTTCTTTACGTTGGTAGATTGTAGGAACAATGACAATGCAGACTATCACCAGTTTTTAAATGCACAGTTAATTATGAAAGTTATAAACGTATTCTTTTACGGATTAAGGACTACTAATACCAAAATTGTCCGCAAAGACACTAAGTAGCTTAATAACAAAATATTTTAAACGTTTCCAAAAGTTTTTAGAAAACTACCGCGAAGAAACACAGGATATTTTATCAAAAACAATTAGTTGTTATTAAACTATTCTGCTTAAAATGTCCACATGTCAACCAGGCACATTAAATTCCTTGAGACTAATATACATTTAGATAAAGATATGTTCTTTAGTCTTTATTAGGAACCATCATGAAAATGATGTCTTAAGTGGACTCTAAATGATGAGGAAGTTTATCAATTTTCAAATCATGAATACGAACATTGTGATTTAACACCGGCTAGCATAATGCTGAAGATTTGTTATTTTCGTTTCTTTTTCTACCACAGCCATAAAAATGGTATTTAAGGCTACCTCTTAAAATAGAAAGCTGAAATAGTGCAAACTCCACCTCGAACTGAAGAAAGAGACTTGATTTTATGTTCAAACCCTGGGAGTTTCTACATAAAAATTCGTACAATTTTTGAAATTCTTTTAATGAAACGATAACTACTATCGAAGATTCTTGTGTATATGAATTTAGAATCAATGGTACGAATGTCTGAATAAATATGCCATAAAGATAGACAAAGCACTTCTTCCGTACAAATGTTTCCAAAAATCCATAGAAATTCATTCACGTTAACGGGATTTTAAACACAATTGATTTCAGTGCCATTAAGCGTATGTTAGCAAGATTAATTTCACATACTATCAATTTCTGGTTATAAATTCTCACGCATTAAACAACTCAATAAGAAAAAACATTTTTTTGTTTGTTTGTATAAAATCATGCTCTGAGAGTCTATAAAAACGTCTCGTTTTCAACTTTCAAAAAGTCGGTCAGTTTGTCACAATGCAGACACTATAGCAAGTCTTCAAAGACATGATAACTTTTAATGATGACATGAAGATATTTGCCGACGTGAAACTGCAGTTAATGGATGTCTAGACGAATAAGTACTGAAGCCTTCTTTACAGAAATGCATAACAAGCTCATTCACGTTAATGGGAGATTTTAAACGTATTTTATTTGAACACGAAAAGGCCATATGAGCACCGTCAGTATGAAGGATTAATTTCGTACATCTTTAATTTCTGGTCATATACGGTAGGCATTAAAATATTCTATAATATCGCATTTTTATATAAAATTGTTATCGAATGTTCTAGAAATTTGCCATAAGAAAGCAGAAACATGGAACAATTTGTCTAAATATGAATAACATGACTAACTGTCTGAGGAAAGAGATCTGATTTTGAAAATAAGACTAATAATGAATAATAATGTTCTGCAAGATTATGTTCGAAAGCTTAGAAAAAATTCGATCATTTAAAGAGTCAGAATATAAAACTGCATTTAAATGATGTTTAGAGCAGTGCTTTCGAAACCATTTAGTATTGTATTCTATGGCCATAGGCTAGTAGCAATTTATCGCGACTCACACGCGTATAGTTATTGAAAAGAAAAAAGAGGAGATCTGGAAGAAAACTGAGATACTAAATTAATAAATAATTATAATAAATTAACATGTTTAATTAATAATTATAAAATATAAATATATGCAGTTATATAAAAATAAAAAAGAAAATTTCAGTGCTTTTCATGATGCATTAAAATTGACTACAAGCGCACTGCTAGGTTGTGACCCACATTTACGCAACCACAGTCTAAAGCGCGTAAGAATTAAATGCTTTATCCAGGCTGTCTTTGAAGTGGATAAGTTGTTTTGTGAAGTTCATTTACTTTAATGAAATATTAAATGCTTTATATAGTGTGATGCCATTCAAACATCAGCATTACAACAAGGATTAATCAAACCACTCTATTTAAACAGTAACCTTCTTTGAACAATCCAATCTCCATAGCTGGAAGGGATTAAGCAATCTGCTTTCCAGTCGACGATATTTTAAAATTATTTTATGATAAACTGTTGCATATAATTATGATAAACTGTTACATTTATGATAAACTGTTACAATATTTATATGCTCTAACAGTATAATTCTTGAGAAGCTCGGCAAGATAATCATTATGGATTAGATTTCAAATTTGTTTCGGAATAGTTTAAATTACACAGTAATTCTTGTTATGTTTAGCCTACAAATATATTTACATAACTATGCTAGTACATGGTAGCTTACAACTGTTGCGGCGGATTAATCATCTACAGAGGTACGGCTTAACTGAACGGAAAATGATGCATATGTAAGTGAACAAAAATAAAAATATTTGTTGGTAAAAAGAATTTAAACTGGTGTGCAAAACTTAAACAACAATGTAAAAATTTAGCAGATAGCCATGACATTGCAGAAAAAGAGGTCTGGAGATCAGTACAATGAACACGTAAATCAGTAGAAACGTCATGGATATGCAAATATCAGGAACGAAACGTGAGAGGCGACGTAAGCGTACACAAAACGCGTGATGTCGGCGCGCGCAGCTCAACAGTAGTTTAAAAGGAAGGATGGAGACGCAATTCAACATATTCGCTGCAAGTGCCAGTGAGCCAGTTTGTGAAATATGGCTAGAAGAAATCACCTGGACGATTTCACACGTGGAAGAATGATCGGAAAGCTGGAGGAGGAGCGTACTGTCACCAGTGTAGCTGCAGAGTTCGGAATCAACAGAAGTGTCGTTTCGCGCGCTTGGAAAGCGTTCCAAACCAAGGTACAGCTGTTAGAAAGGTTGGTGGTGGCCGCCCGAGGACGACAACTGCAGGGGATGACCGATATGTCGTCCTGCAGGCGAAAAGAGGCCGACAGCAGTCAGCAAGCGCCATTGCTCAGCAACTCTGTACAGCAACGGGGCGACAAGTGTCGCGGTTTACTGTGGCCAGACGCCTTCAAAAAGGGGGGCCTATTCGCCCGCAGTCCTGAACGCTGCCTTCTGCTGAAAGTTGGCCACCGACACCACCGTTTACAGTGGTGCAGAGAGCACAGAAACTGGACAATGATCAATGGAGTCGTGTCCTCTTTACGGTTCAGTACCAGAAGCGATTCTGGTACTGGATGAGAGTCGGTTCAGCACCAGAAGCGATTCTCAACGCGTTTTATTTGGAGAGAGGTCGGGACCCGGTTTTATCTCAGTAACATCAAGGAAAGACACCGTATCGTGGTCCTGGAGTTCTTGTCTGGGGAGGCATTATGCTGAACGGGCGAATTGAGCTCCACGTTTTCGACAGAGGGTCTGTAACCGGGGATCGCTATTGTGAGGAAGTACTCCTTCCCCATGTGCTTTCCAGTCGACTGAAATGCATATACAAATATCAGGAACGAACATGTGCACATGTGCGTCTGTTCCGAGGTGCCATTGGCCCAGACTTAATTTTTATGGATGACAATGCACGGTCACATTGGACTGTTGCTGTTGAGGAGTTACTGGAAAGTGAAGATATTACTCGAATGGATTGGCCAGTGTACTCCCCAGATTTAAATCCCATCGAACATGTGTGGGATGCTTTGGAAAGACGCACTGCAGCACGCTTACATCCTCCGGAGAACACCCAACAACTCAAACAGATGCTGATTGAGGAATGGGCACTCCTACCGCAAGAAATGTTGCACCAGCTGGTTCTGAGTATGCGGAGACTGTACGAAGCAACCATTGCAGTGAGAGGAAGGCATATCCCATATTAAGGAACATCTGTTTGTTGTTCTTCCTCTTGGATAGACAATCATGAGTCACGATACTATGCGTTCAATAAAGCTTGTTTTTGTTTGATTCCATACCATATGCATTGTATACCTTTTTCAGCTCCGATGCTTTCATCATCCTTTACGTACATATTACTCTCCTTCATTTCTGCATTTCATGTCTCTCAGTCGATTTCTCGTGGAGTTATGGCAAAAAACCCTGCTGTTGCTTAAGTTTTGCACACCAGTGTAGTTAAAGGAAACTTAAATGATTCTAGTTTAAAACTTTCGCGGATTGAAGCGGAAAATGTTCTCAGACATAGAATTAATAATAATAAACATTTGTATCAAAATTATTTTCTGAATTCTCTGAAAGAAAAATTTCTTAAATTAAAACATCACCAAAATCCAACTTTCCAAAAGTTAGTTAAAAGCTCAATAATTGCAAATGGCGGTAAACTCTTACAGAAACATGCTGATGTCTAGATTTGACTCAGCTATACTAGATGGCTGTGTGCTGATGTGAAATACTAATAGTCACTCAGTACTTCAGCTAAGATCAGCTCTATACCGCTAATCGTGCCAGTCTCTCTTTCTCTCTATATATTAGATTAATCTGCATACTTTTGGAATAACTAATGAGATTCCCGAAATATGAGAAAATAAAAAATAAACCAACACAAAAATCACCTTTCTTTTAATGAAGCTCAGAACTAAATTTTATCATATTGTTACGAACTTTGAATATATGCAAAAAATTTTAGTGAAAATATATATATGATATTGTAGCATTTTATGACTTCAATTTATTTAGTTGTATCCATAAAAGGCTTTACGTTAATATGTGATGTGATGTTGCAAATATTAATGGTTAAGAACATTTCTCTATTTATAAATATTTTTAGCGTAGCATATTGGAAAGGAGAGGGAATGACATTCGTGATATCACGATCAAATAACTGAAATTGGAAAGTTACATATTTTTTTTTTTTTTTTTTTTTTTTTTTTTAGTGTAAGACTATTATCTTTCTCGTGTTCATCTGTAGAAACATCAGAAGTTTTGTGAGGGAACTGGAAAAATTAATGCGGCCTCACAAAAAAACTGAACCCTGGAACTTTCAGAGCATGCTTCCCTCTAAACCGCAAAGAAATGGTGAAGAGGTTTTTAATTTTTATTCTATAAAATAAATGCAACCACCCTATGTACACACCTGCCAGGGAAATATAATGATTAAATTTCACTTTTGATTAATCATATCGCATTCTTTATTTTTTATTAATAATATAACGAAATGTAGTAAGCTTGATCTTGCAAAGTACGAAAATAATTATTTTGTCGCCGAAGTACATAATGACTGGCTTTATAGTCTGTCTGAATGCGTAAATCATTATAAAAATTAACAGTTATAAAAATGAAATTAGGTATGTTATTGAAATTAGGTATGAAATTACCTAAATTAGGTATGATTTCTTGTTAAAAGAAGTCATAATACTGACAAATATTCATATTCGCATGGTTTGCTGCCTATGTAAAACAGCACTTTAGTCTGTCACAATCAAAAGGTGGCTGTCATGTTTAGATAGAGTGATGTGATCTTCTTTAAGTGATGTTTTTATCACTCAAAGAAGATGCCAGACTAACCCGCAGTATAGGTGTAACCACTGAAGATATGTGTAATTAAAAAAAAGAAATGCATGATGGAAAATAGACAAGTTGCAATTCCCTAAATAGTTACGGAAATAGGTCAGTGTTGGATCAAAAGAAAATTCCTGCCTGAAAAGTTGGGGATGTTCTGTGGCAGGTGGATAACCTGGATGTTTATGCCAGAATGTTTAAAAACCGAATCGAATGTTCTCTAAAAATGCTATCCACGGCAAACTCTAATAAAATATTTTATTTATAGCTAATGATAAGAAATAAAACATGACCAACATCCACTATCCGGAAACGAAACAAGAAAGCATGATGTAGAAATACATTGGACTCCACAAGCTCAGATATCAGAAATCTGCCGGGAAAAGTTTCGGTATCATTTTTCGGGATGAATAGGGACCACTGCTCATTGATTAAATTATTGCATGATACCACAATAATATTCCTTATTCCTTATGTTAACCTGTTGACAAACTGACTCCGCCAAGCCACAAAACTAAACGCTGTGAATAATATAACAAAAAAGTTTTGCTTTTGCACCATACCTCCAGCACATAACATTCGAATTCCTCAGACTAATATTCAACTCCTCTCTTCTCTCAAAAAACTTCTTTTCTGGTAAAAAAAAAAAAAAAACCTGAAACAGCATTAGCGTGGATTACGTTCCAGAGTAGATTATGAATTTGAAGGATGCCACTCAAGAATGGTTTGAAAGCTGTGACAAAACATTTTTTTTTTCTGCTAAAATTCGAAGCTTAACGGATCGCTGTTCTAAGCGCATTTAAATCAAAGCGAATAATGTGGAAAACTGAAAAGTAATCACAGATCATTGCCTAAAACAAGTGTTTTAGGTTTGATATTTAAGGCGATAGGTTTCTGCACGGATTTTTAAACCTGGTTACCAGACTTTCCTATGAGGATTTTTTTCTTTTGTTTTTCAGAAAATGCTATATTTTTATATGCATAAGCCATTGGATTTAGTAATTAAAATCGCATTGCAGTAAATTTTATTTTCTTTGCTTTTTACTTCTAATAAATCTTTTTTTAAAATCCCAAAGCAGTCAATTAGAATTCTGTGTTCCAGTTTTGATTGCAACATGCATTCATTTTACAACGTCCTGATCTTTCTGCATGCTTATCATTTACGACTTTTTTTTCTGAGAAACAAATCAAGCTGAGTACAAAAATATGAAGCTTAAGTGTTGTTGTATTACAATCCCATTGCTTTACACTTTTTTTTCTTTCCGAGAAATTATAAATTAGTTTTCTATAACTGTATGTCTTTTGGTTATAGAATAAGTACGTTACCATATCTGACTTCAATGTTTTATTATTCAGCCTTATTCAGTGCATTTTCAAATTTAGAGACTTTTTGTGTAACGTTTTGTTCTTCATTTTTTATTCTGCATCTAATTCATAACATAAAAAAGCATGCCCATCATCGGCCGAGTGGTAAAGTCGCTGAAATAGTTCAACATGGGTTCAATTCAAGACGAATGGGCTAGATGCATAGGCGTTTTTGTGGTTTCCTAATGCATAACGTGGTTTTGAGCCAGTTACCGTTAAAAAGTCCTTCCCAAAGGTATCCTTTTCCTCAGGCAGATAGTTCTAACATGCTTTGCCCTAATCAAACAAATTAAACCAAGCCATATCAAAGAGTAACAATATTTCACATATCCAAGTTGTAGTTTGAGTAGCAGTGCTATTACTTTCAGATTTTCTTAGACGTGCCCTGAAAATTTGCTTATTATTTATACATTCCAGGAAAAGTTTCATACTTTATCAAGATTCTTTCAGGAATGCAGCGCAATAGAGTAACACTGACGGACAGTTAGTTCTGTTAGTAAGATGGCTGCTTTTAAGCTTTTCTTAAAAGATTTATAATTGGTCTCCATTCTTTAGTACTATCTTAGCGCACTAAAGTTTTAGGCAATACAGCTCCTAAAATTTAAAATAAAATGTTCGTGCGTTTGTAGTGTATAAAATTATATACTTTTGAAATGTATAAAAGTAACATTTTTTTGCTCTCTGAAATTATACGTTTTGAAGTTTTTGAAATTCAAAATTAGTTCTTGCTGCTTTTGATGAAAACTATCTTTTGTTCCTTACTATGTGGTTCCATCTCTTTAATCGCGACGCCATTATCTCCACCTCATGTTTTCATTAATTCAGAGAGTGAATAAGTTATTTGAAACCAGACCGAATGAAGGAAATATACATTGGGATTGACAAAGGGATTGATAAAAAATTGTTACAACAAGAATAATAATAATAATAATAAACAAACGAAAAAAGAGAAAAAGAAAGGCCTTTGCTGGTGCAGTTCAGTCTTCATAATCAAAATCAGCACCCCAAAATATGTAAGAATCACTGAAATATAATCATACAACGAAATCACTCCGTTAAGTAATGAAATTGCGAATAACTCATTTTACATTTTAATTGCCTAATTTGTTAGTTTGATAAGAAATGTACTATTCAGTTACAATGGCAGTTTGAAAACAAGCAACACAGTAAAATACATCCGATATAAATATTGCTTTCTTCTCTAGCTATGAAAGACTATTTATAGTTGGGAAACAACACAATATTTGAGTCAGGTTGCTTTTACTGAATGGCCTTTTTTTGTAATTCTGGTAGTATAACTGAAAAAATAAAGTGAAAATTACATTAATTAAAAATTTCATTTGCTTCTAAAGACGTCATGAAAGCATAGTTTTCCTTTAACAGCGAATTTATAAGCTTATGAGGAATTAGAAAACACGCAATAAAACAAGTTGTTACTAATTTGTTTATTGGGAAGCAATTATATTAATCAAAGGGACGAATTCTTCCTCCTAATTGATCTTAAACTCCTTTAGTGATTCTATATTTATTTGTTGATTTACTGCCTAAAGCCACAATTTCATTTGATGTGAATAACGAAAATTCATTTGTGGCACAACATCGATAAAAGCGTAAGGATCTTTTAATTGAACATTAGCCATTGTTTTCATTTAAGACGTGACTTATTCTTTACGCTTTCGTATACATAACTTTTATTCAATTCCCAATGAATTTATTCTGTAACTGAGATGATTTGTTGAAATAAAATTTTATTTTCCGATCATTAGCTAATCATGAGATTTTGAAAAATTGATTTTGAAGAAAAATTTTGATGTAATATATTTATTGTCACATATTATATATATTTCAGAATAATAGACGCTCGATTCTGAGAAGTGTAAAATTTATTTCATTTTGCCAAACTTCAATATATAGTTAACAGGAAATTAATAAGAAAATGATAAAAAAATATAAAATTGAGTTTTGTATGAAATTAAAATTGTTACAAAGCAAACATGCAGTTTGATTAAATTGGAGAAAGATTGATAAAAATATTAGAAAATTTTGACGATAATCATAAAATTAAATTGTCTTAATCTTCCTGTGGAAAATTGCCACAAACTATCGAGCCACTTAAGTACTTCCATTATGTAAATTTATAGACATTCATCAGAAATTTGGACTGGAGGATGAGAATTGAAGAAAACATGACCTTCCTCATTAAGTAGTGATTCCACACTTTCTTTTTTCCAAGCTTAAATTTGAAGTTGATACAATATGGGAAATGGAAATTAAGAAACTGTCGATCCGAGACATTTCGAATTATGTAAATGAGTGACATGTCATTTGAATTTTACTAACAGTTAAAAATTGATTTTAAATTCTCCCTTCACGCCTTTCTTGGTTACGTACTCGCTCAGTTCAGAGCGGTTTGACGATTTTTATTGGCAAGCGGCGCAGTGAAAAAGGAGGAGAAGAATCGTAGCCACATCATTTGTACTAGAAACACGCTTAGTTGCGTTTGGGATGTGCGCTCGCCTCGAGTAGAAACATTAGTATTGTGACTAGTTGAATTGTACGCCCAGACATTTGCTGAAAAATCAAGCAGACTAATTTTTTGTTTAATTTAGAATTCACAAGTAGTGAGAAAAAATAAAATTAAGTTAAGGTTTTACTTGCTGTTACTTTTATCATCTGCGTGTTTTTGCCTTCATTGTCAGTTTAACTTTGGACGGAAATTCAATCCCAGCATTAAGGTAATGTTGAGGTAAATGGGCACAAGTACGTCAAGATGTTAAGCATTATCAGTACTTTAAAATTGCTTTTATTCCATAAAATCAAGTGGAATATATAAAAGATTGCAAATGCATTGTTTATCGCTTGGGGCTTCAGTATAGTATAATTTCAAGATTAATGTGCTAATAAGTTGAAGCATTAGACATGATCCATAACACAAAGATTTGTGAATAGACAGCATACTCAATAACAGTGGATAAATAAACAGTGACTTTACACGTACTGTATACTGAGGAACAGTCTAAATATATGTACAATGACTATCAAGAACTTGACTAGAAAATGAAATATTGGCCTTTTCTGACCAAACATCATTAAGAAAAGAACATAATTTTGCAAAAAAATAACGTCATAGGCTCAAAATAGGGTAGTGTTCGTTGGAATGATAAAAAGTTTAATTTAGGAGATCTCGACGGTTGGAATTATTTGGCAGAGCTACAGAATAAAATATTTTGTTCCAAAGTGTGGTCAGACAAAAAAGGCATTTAATTTCCCGATGGAGAATATTTCTAAAAAGCGCTTTAATTTTCGGATGGAGAATATTTCTGAAAACTATTATTCTCTAAGTGGTAAATATGAAATATTTTGCAGTATCCGTAATTACACCGAAATGAATTTATTAATCGAAAGGAGCCGCCTATGGTGATTTCATACGAAGTTCTGGATTTTCTCAGGTGTATTTTTTAACTAATCCGATCTTACTGATTAGCCTGAAGAGTGGATTATGCGATAAATATACAGAATTAAAAATAAGACATCGCAGGTTACAAATTTCAATTATTTTTTTTTACTCTAACATAACCAATTTTCCTATCAAAAGAAAATTTAAAACAAGATGTAAATTATTTCATAATCAGAGAAAACACATAACATAGAACATACAATGAAAAGGCATATTATGACGCACATGAAAGAGAGACGGAAGCGTGGTTTTTATTTTTAAGATAAAGAAGTGAAGATCAAAGGAAATGTTGCAAAAGAATGAGGAGATTAAAGTATGCATGCGATATGCTTCAATTTAAATTTCAGCAATGTTCGTACCGCTGGATTCTTGAATTAAAACATACAAAGTTGAATGCAAAATGAGCGATGATGCTTGAATAAAGATTTCATAGGCAATTTAATACATTGTTTCAGGATTTATTTTGATGCAAAATCCTCTAAGACAAAATGCGCTCAATACTGTTGTCAGTGATAGACAAATAGGATTGCAAGATTAATTTGGAGTTTGTTTAAATTAGCAGGAATTGTTTTCAAATATGACATTTAAACATTTTTGATACAACGGTGGGTTTAATCCATCAAGAAAGTTGAGTCCAGTTAGTCCATAACAACAAATAGGTTTACAAGATTAATTTGGAGTTTGTTTAAATTAGCTGGAATTGCTTTCAAATATGACATTTAAACATTTTTGATACGATGGTGGGCCTAATCTATCAGAGTCCTTAGAGTAAAGTCCTTAACAATAATGCAGTTTTATTATTAAAATAATCTACATTGCACAATCTACTAAAAGTTTATTTTTATATTCTTAGATAACATTAAAATTTTAAACACTGGTAGACAAGTATTGCAAATGTAAGCACATTGAAAAAAGCAAAATTGAGCCCTTACACTCCAGACAAAATTTTCCATTAATTATGTCACTTGCGGTTATTTTTAGTCAATTTTCTGGCTAAAAATCTTAATAAAAAGGTTTTGATGGAGGAAACTATAATCTGCTTAAGCCAAATTTAATGTTCTTAAATTTAAGCTTCGTAACGAGAAGTCCAATATTTCATTACCAATTGAAATAAAGCAGTTCAATATACATGCTTGAAAATCCATCGAATGTGAAAAAAAGGATGATTAATAACGCCTCCGAAAAGGAAAAGATACGTATGTTACAACGAAATTTCCTCTGCTTGATGCTCAGACGCTGTTATGAAATATAGTAACATCACTTCGATGTCACTTACTGTGAAAAGAATGAACATTACATTTTAATTAATAAAAATAATTATAACAGCTGTTATTAGAGATGGAATTACAACTGTTATGTTCAAGATATCCAACAGGACCGTCGATTGTGGATTTAACGAGAGGAAACTCGACCCAATCGAAAACTGTTAATCAGTTTGCCCAGATATTTTACGCGATTCATTTATCTACATTTTGAGTGCATTTTAATCCTTCACGTATGCAACTGCGATTTTCATTTATCACTTATAAATACACACTCTGTATCATTATTATTGGTATAGTGGGGGAAAAAGTTTAGGTAAAGTTATTATGTTGAATGTTGAATTAAATTACAGTTTTCTAACAAGATAATAAGCAATGAACTTCTTCCACATGCATGAGATATTTATAAACATTTTAGGGAAATTTGGTTTGTAAGCATAAAGAAACAGCAACCTGATAATATTTGTTCAGCAGCAGCTTTACTACACCTTCTTTACCAAAACATTCACATAGCAGTGAACAGGTGGTTATCTTTATATAAAACGTTGAACTTGATATTTCTGATACTTGATAATTGTTGTGCGCGTAACGATTAATACCTATTTAACGGAATAATTATATATCTTTTATCTTCCTTTTCCTTTATTTAAATATATATTACAGATTTTTACCAGTTCGAATTATAAATTAAGCATTGCATAGCGTATTATAGTTCCATTTAACATATATAATTTGTTAAAATGCATTCCATTTAACAGATAACTATCAATAATAGGCAATTTTGCCCTTTCATATTCATAAAATTGAAAGTTTATCGTATGCTACAATTATGAAAACCGTTTATATCATCCGACCATTCCAACGCTTTGAGTCATTTCTGTAAAAAAGAAGAAAGTACGAAATTATATTTATATCCGAATGCAGTAAGCATCTAGAGGCACACTACTAAAATTCAACTGAAGGAAAGATATTGTAGAGTATTATCATTATAATAATGTAACTAACTAATCTGCGATACTAAAAATCAACTGAAGATTGATATAAAATATAAAAATGCCTCAACTGCAGATATCGAATGCTTTCAAGAACGAACAAACGCTTTTTATTTATAATATGAAAATACTGAATAATATTTTTTGCAACATTTGAGTAGAAGGAAAAGAAGCGATATCATCTGTGCATCTGAATGCATGAACACTGAGATCGACAGATTGAAAATGAACTGAAAAACGAAATTCAACTCAGGAAACGAAATTTGTGGAATATTAATGTTACGATTATAAATTTATCTACATTTGTTATATTTAGGCGCAGAAATTGATTTACAAAATAAAATTAAAACTTTCAGACAACAACAATAATAAAAAAAATAGAGAACAGAGAAAACAAATTAGTTTTGCTATTTAAATTACAGAGTTACGAAGTTATAAAAATTAATCACACGGTAATGATGATTACAGAAATTAATGATATATTAATTTTTGATATTACTGATAATCAACCGTAAGAGCAAAATCACAGGAAAAACTACAAAAAGATAAGGCACAGAATCGATAGAAATCAACGATGATTACAAATCAACAGCATTGCAAAGCATTGATTTTGTGGTTTACAGAAGTTAACTATACTATTGAAAATTAACAGAAAATATAAAATTACAAAATAAATCCTGAAATTTTAGCCCACAATGAGAAGAACAAATGAACTCAACTAAAGATGAACTTTATAAAATATAGATACTAAGCATAGCAGTTACAAATTTTATTTACGTTATTAAAATTCAACCAAGAAATAACTCAGGATATTAATATAATATTTGCAGATTCGCTTATGTAATTAAAAAATTATTTTACAAAGCAAATTATGAATATTAGAGTTTAATGCAAAATTGCAGACTGAATCCAAAAACTTTAGGCACAGAATAAATTATACAATAAAATCACATACAGACATAGAATCTAAAGACGAAAGGAAACTGAAGAATACTGATTCAATAGTAATACTTTTTATTTACAAAACGCAAAATCAATTAAAAGAAAAAAAATTATAGAGAAAATCCAAAACACTTACAATACACAAATCAACTGACGAAATTAATTCAACCGAAGAAATGGAATTACAGAATATTTAAGTGATAGTCGCATTTTTTATCTATACTATTAGAAATCAGCTGAAAAAAAATTACAGAAAACTGATGTTGCAGTTGTAATATTTAAAAATATTAAAAAAAAGTCAGCTTAAGAAATGAAATCACAGTGTTAATTCAGAAACATTTAGGTACAGAATCAACTGAAGAAAATAAATAACTTTCCAGATCAACCGAACAAATGCGTCAACATTATAAATCAATCGAAGAAACAAATCAACGAACACTGCAAATCAGCTGAAGAAACGGGTTCTATGTATTCATCTGGATGCAGTCTACTTCAATTTGTGAATGCCCCCAAACAAGAACCTTCGCGTTAAGTGCGTTACCTCTGGCTATTGTTCCTTGCTGCGGGATCTTAATTATGTGTCTCTCCGGCGAATTTTCGGGAGTCATTACAAGCGGAAATCCTCCTCCTTTCTAATTGCCACCTCTCAACCTCTCCACCCTCCGTTTACGTTCGAAGCGCATTCGTTCCCAATCTGATTTTCTTAATTAAACACACACACACTCGGAACGAAAGAAAGAACTTGCTTCCCTACACCCCCCAACCCCAGCTGCTGAGGTCAATTATCGTTTTTTTCCCCCCACGTCTAATCGCTTAATGTTTCGAAAAGGTCCACTTAATGAATGAGGTTTCGAGTTCCGAGAATTGGAAAAGATGGTCTGGCAAACTTTAAAATGGAAATTTGTTGCAAATAGGAGTAGGCGACAATCTTTACGGAGAAAATGATTATATGCTGGAAAACAAAGCTTTTGAAAGAGGTAAATATGAAACCATTTAAAATGAAAACTCGCTCTAGAAGAGGATACTCCATTTATGGAGAAAGTAGAAATAATTTGAGAAACAATGCGAAGGCGTCAAGTAGGCTAAATAAAAAGTGAAAATGTGTTTCAAGACTGAATTAATGACTAGCTCCATTTAGAAAATGGCAATAGTTTTGAATACAATAGCACATAATGCGACAAATATGGAAACATTAAAAGGGAAATAACAAATATGTGGCATTTTCTATTCGCAAAATTGTTGCAAGGTGGGATACCAAACTTTCAAATCGAAAACTCTTTGTATAGTATAGTTACTATTTATAAAGAACACAGAACATCCACCCAAAAGCAGTCGCAGAAAACCTTTTCTTCTCCCTTTCTTCCCCCCTTTTTTAATACTTGTACCTTTTAGTTAAAGGGAGAATATCCCGGTTACAAAAAATAAAAAGTTTACAGATTTGATACTTTTTTTATTGAAGAATTCATTTTTATAGCAAACTAATAAATGTAATCTTCAGAACATAATGAACAAATTTTTGGTTAATTATTTTTTAGTCCAAAGGGACTTTATCCCTGAAGGACTATTATTTTCGTTTTGCGATTTTGAGTTGAATCACTATAAGCCACGAATCACTTTTCAAAGTGTTGCCACCAAATGTTAGAGTCTTGCATTATATTTGAAGAAATTAAATAATGAAAAATCTGCATAAATGTATGTCTATTTCTCGAAATGTGATAAAAAAACGGTACATAGAGCCATAGAATTTTGAATGGCGTAATCCTTCTACGAATATGGGCATGTGGAAGACCAAATTTGTAATTTGTAATTTGTTTTATTATCGATTTCATATTTTGTAAAACTTTAACGAATTTTTGAGTAACAAACTCAACGATTTAAAAGCGAGCAATGGCAACACTCTACGGGGAGGGGAACTTTTTATCTCCAGCGCGCGAAACTGTGTATCGGAAATTCTAAAGATATGCTTATTTTAAAATTATTTTGAGACATTGCTATTGAACTGCATTTTATGGTTTAAGTGCAAAGAACATGATATTTAATAAATAAAAGTAACACATAAAACGTTAAAAAAACCTTTGGACGTAATTTAAAATCTGAAACCTTTAAGATTTTTTTATTATTTTTAATATATTCTAAATGAGAATTAATATTAAAAACATGCTAAAAGGAAATCTTTCAATGGCATGTGCTGATTAAAAAGAAACTTTAAAATGAAATGCAGCTTTACACAAAATGTAGAAAAATGTCTAAAAAATTAAATGCTGGTTAAAAATTAGCGTCACTGAATGAATTGAAAATGATTCAAAATGAGAATGTCATATTCGCTGTACATAAACTGAGTGGATAATTTAACGAGGCAAGTTGGAAACTTTACAAATAGAATTTACGTATTCCTAACAGCAAAATATTATAAGTTTTAAAAAAAAGAACGTATGTTACGATGCCAGTGTTCGCTAAAAGACAATTAATTCACTTTATATACTGTAGATAGAATGAAGGTGATCGGAATATTAGGACTGTATAAAAATATTTACTAAAGAAATTTCTGTTTTTCATACTATCATAAAAAAGCACTATAACGATTTGAATGAATTTCACTTTGGGCGCTGCACGAGAAATATGCAGGATAACAGTTAGTTTCGCGTATTCGGTGCAACTATTATCCAAAGCGTCTGTTATGCATTCAGGTGCTGCAGGTCTTGATTGTCGATCCAGTAAACACTGTTTCTGAATTAATCTCAAAGAAAAAGCGTCCAAGAAATAAAATTTCATAACCAAAGAAACTTCCAAAGATGCTCGTGCTTCTTCATAAAATAACTTTAAAAAAAAGTTGCTTCTTCCCACGCATAATAATTGAATCAGCATTTTCATGAGGTTTGATTGAACTGCTTTCTTTTCAGCTTTTCGTCAAAGAATTTTGCTGGTGGCCATTTTGCATTGTACATGTTTCCGCTTTCGAACTGTAGTGTATTTTCTATCTCCAAGAGAAATAACTCGCATAGAAATCACGAAAGAGGAAATTAAAATTTACTAGTACTTTGATCTGAAAGTTCATTTAAAAACATAATACTTTTATAATCTTATATTTTGAAGAAGATAAAAAAGGATATCCATGTCAAAAAGAGAGCTATAACACATATCGGATATAAGAGAAAAATGGACATAAAAATTCATAACAGCAGAACTGAGCCTAGTATACATAAAACATTTCAGAATGGTAAGAAACCAGTGTCTGTCATATTCTGCGTTCAGGTAAAGATGGAATTGTTGGAAACAATGGTAGCGAATGCGTCGAATACAAAGTTTTGTCTAAATTCATGCAAAATGAGAATATGTCACTCTTTGTCTATATTTCCGAAGACATGTAAAGTTGAAGTATGTATTTGAGGAATTTAGGAGACACAACATGTCAGAAAACAATTTAAAAGAAGTGAAGAATATATTCAAAATAGAAATTTTGAAAAATCAGGAGGTCTACTGAAACTTTCATATCGTTTTAAAAACAATTGTTTTGCAGTTTCAAAGCCTTTGCGAATTCTGAATTAAAAATGGAAAACCACAAGAAACACTATCAATTTTAGTTTTAATTTAGTACCATAAATGCTATCGTCTATCCTGTGTTCATTTGCTCGGAATGGTTTAGCCAAGTAAAGGTGAGATATCATCCTATGTCAAATTTGCGAAATAAACCAAATGAGTTCTTCAAATAAAAAAATTAATCAATGAATCTTCATTTATAATCAAAAATCGGATAAATGTTAATGGCATAGTGAAAAAAATAACTATTAGTTTTTGTAAATGGCATAGTGAAAATAGTCATTAGTTTTTGTTTACTGTAATATATCTACATCCTAATGCCTCAAATAAACATATTTCAAAACGGTATGGAGAAGCAAACAGGCAATAATTTAGAGGACAGATATTTGTACTTACATGTTAAGATAATGCTAATTTAAAAGCTGGTATTAAGTATGATTTATCAATATTCAAACCACAGTTCATAACTGGTATCAAGAGTGCTATTATTACTTAGATTGTGGAAATATTTTTAATCTTTTCAATTAACAAATTCCAATTCAGGCAGGAAGAAAAGCCAGTATACGACTTTTCCATTGAAAGGTAGATGGATTTTTAAGGTAATTCCTTCGCACTGAAATTAATTAGTATTACGTTTTACGATATGTTACTTATTTCTAATGTGTAACCGTTTTATCGCTTCTTTTATTCCACAGATAAACGATAGATCAAGGCTCGACGGTGTTGTATTATTCCTTATTACTATATTGATTATAGAAATATAAGTGACAAAAAGTACTTTTCTGTAGAATACATAGTAAGCGTCATTCAAATGGACACTTATGAATAATGATGTAAGATGAATTTACAAAATTATCTGTTATGTAGCTTATTAAGTACATTATTAAAAATGAAATAATAAAGCTATATAGAGAGAAATACACTGTTTTTAAACCGTTGTTATATAAAGTAAAAAACCATGCCACCGAAAATTGGAAACAGCTATAAGTATTGACTACGTATTTGACATTTCGCGTAAATGATTAATGCTGCAGCAGCGTATCAAACATAAAGTAAAGCCAAAATAGAAAGACTCAACTAATAATAAAAATAATGAAAACCTGAAAGGATTCAGATTTTTACTGTCCCCCAAAAGGGTTATTTTCAAGTTTTTTAATCTCTCATTAAGCTCACAGTTTACTAGTCTGCTCCAACACTCACTCCTGCTAGCCACTTTTTTTTTCTTTTTAGCTTTATTATTAAGCATAATTTTCTTCGCACTTATGCCAGATACAATGCAACAGTAAAATTACAAAAATTTTAAAAACAGCATAGCAGTATACGTTTAGAATTACCGACGGAGCGTTAAGTGTTGGCATACATTTTTTTTCAGTCTTTTCACAGTTTATCATATCAATGTTCAGTTTTCTTACTAAGATGTATTTACAAAACACTTTTTTCTATCTTTTTGTATTAACGTTTTGTGTGTTTACGTTATTTATTAAATATTATATTCTTGGCACTGACGCCACTTAAAATTTAGTTCAACAGCAAAATCACAAATATTTAAAAACAGGATATCTTTAAATTTCCGATAGACCGTCTCACGCGCTGGAGATAAAAATGTTTCATCCCGTACAGTGCTGCCGCTGCTCGCTTTGAAATCGTTGAGTTTGTTAATCAAAAATTCGTTAACGTTTTACAAAATATGAAATAAATAATAAAAAAAAATTCAAGTTCAAAATTCGGGCTTCCATTGCCTATGTTCAAGTGCAGGACTACGTTATTCACAATTTGATGGCTTTGGATAGCGTTGTTTTTTCAAAATGCGAAAAACATTTGTACATTCATACAGATTCTTCATTATTTAATTTGTTTAAATATCATACTGGGCGATAACATTTGGTGAGAATAATTTGGAAAGTGATACAACGCTTAAGTGTTTCGACGCAAATGCCGTTTGGAGCAAATATCCCATTCGGGATTGCGTATAATATGGTGCTGGAGACATCCCTTATTAATGACAATAATATATTTTAATTTATAGAAGTTAGATATACAATCAAAAAATAAAATAAAATCATTATTAAGAAATACGTACATTGGCTTTAATTGCTGAATTTACTAAGCAATTATAAATCTATTAAATTCGAAAATAAATTACTGAACCGAATGGCAATACCCTGAGAACTGCTAATGCAAGATACGCATGAAAGAGAAACAACTTATGTGTCGAGCAGTAGCTACACTAGTTCACGGGAGTGGATGTTATGTTCATGATAACGCAACATAATCTAATGATTTAGAAAGTCTGGAGACTCCTCTAAGGAACTTTCTAATACCAAGATAGATATTAGTTCACATTTCCAATTTTTATGAACGGAAAGCGCAGCATCTAAAAAATTTCCATAATTAGAATGAATTTAAAATAAAATCTCAATACATTTTACTTTAGCGAAATCAAGTAAGGAAATGAAATATAGTTCTGTCTTTGATTTATATTTACACAAAAGAGACAATAACGTAATATGTTGATTCTTCCGTTTCTAAAAGTAAAAAATAAAGAAAGGGAGAAGAAAAGAAGACACCAAGTCAGGAATTACTTTGCAATGATTTTTAAACTGCCAAAAGCAAGTATTTACAGTGGTTTAAAGGATCTTTGATTTTGATGACATTTGCTGTTTAGAAATGAATGTTAGTTGCTTTGAAAGATAAATGTTTGCAAATGTCTTAAGAGTGTGTAATACTAAAATGCTTTCATGTCAACACAGATATTACTATGTATTTGCCTGATCCAAACCGAAAATAAAATTCTGAGGTAGAAATAAAGTAAACAATAAATATTAGTAAAACTAGTTACGTTGTAAAAAATTACTCATTTGAAATTATTGTGAGTCTTCAAACTGAAAGAATAATTGTTTTAATCCTTTTTTCGCTCGAAAATAGTAAATAATTTTTATACAATCTTTTTTAAACAGTTTATTAGTTAAAACTTTTAGTTTCTGTAGTATTCATTCCTCATAATTTTTCTAAACGAGCCCCGTTTTTTGCTTTGTTTATAATTTAGACTGGTATGTTCCATTTCCTTATTTTCAAAGCACATTTCTCTTTTATTTTCCTAGAATTTTGTGAAAGAGAATTATTATATTCTGGACAGTTTTGTTGAGTAATCTTAATATAATATGACGGTAAGGTAAAGATACTGTAATGCATCGATTCCAAGTTTAATCAATCTCATGCATTAGTGAGTTACTGTATCTTTTCTGTTCTTTGGATTTTCCCGACTTAAAAGGAGTCTGAAGAAAGACACAAGAACCAGTCGACCAAATCCAGTTGGCGATGAATTGTCATCCACCATATTTTATTTAAGAGGTGTAGTCACAGTAGAGATTTTAGAAGCCAAGAAACTTGAAAAATGAATTATGCCCTCGATTTTCTACCCCTAGCTTGATATGCCAACCACTTATACTAGGTTAACATCCTCAAGTCAATGCCATAAGTCCGTACAATATATTTCTAAAATCACTAGTTTATCACTGAATGTTGAGGTTCAAAGCTGTCAGAAACCTCATCTTCAAGAGCTACAGATATTGTGCAATGATCGCCACGTAAATTGGCAGTTTAATGAACCCGAACACTTACGGAATTTCAAACCTTTATTCCAAAACATAATGGGAATTTAAAAACAGCTTGCAAAGAAAGGTAATTGGAATTGATTGCAAGAAAATACTGAACAGGCTCTGAAAATAATCCACTCTGATCATATCCCACTGACAGCAACTGCCCATTCAGGATTTCATATTTCTGTAAGGCACAAACTGAACTTTTAGGAACAATACTTTCGGGAACACAAAAAATCGAAAACCTTATTAAGCTGATATCTTGATAAATAATAAATTTCAGATTGGAAATTTAATAGTAAAACAACTGGACAGTATATTCCAACAACTAGAATCCCGGCCCCTAAACACCCGAAAGCTGGATGGACTCATCAAAAACTTCATCTTATTGACTCCAAGAACATTGTCTAGGATGCATTAAAGGGCACGGATAAACGTACTTTAGGGATTTCGCTCATCGGAGACTGACTAGTGAATACTTTAATTCAGCTTCAGTTCGCATCCTGACAAAAATGCCAAATGTGCAACAGAAATACGGGCCAATTTTTCTTAGAATATCTTCTATAAAATATGTCCACAAGCGGCTGTTTAAGTCGCTAAAAACTGGCAATTCGAGCTGGGTTTGATTGCTGGCGAACGGACTACTTGCATCGGAGTTTTCGTAGTCTTTCCTGCGAGTAAGATTTCGTAGTCTTCCCTGCGATTAGACACGAGCCAGTTCTTTTTAGAAAGTGCTCCACTAAGATGTCTCTTCACTTAGGCATATAATCCTGGCATGCTTTGCCATAATCATACAAACAAACCAAAGCAAACCTCTATGAAAGCATTCCTTCTTTTAGGCAGATAGCCTTAGCGTGCTTTGTTGTCGACATCGAATCAAATGTACATATTTTGTGTAGGAGTCGAAGCCAAATCCATCACTCTGAAAGGCGGATTCGCTATCTATAATCACTAAGGAACATAGCTAGAACCTGAAAATATAGTTATAATGAAGCATAGGCGTAATTTGCATGAGTTAAAATGTTAAAATTGTAATGTTTCCAACATTTAAATTTGTAGGTTTCAGTAAAAGGAAGGTCTTATTTAATTTACATATTTTCTGATACTATGTTGAAAGAATTCGCCAGTAACGCTTGCACTATTTACAAAAACCACATGCATAGTTTACCAGCTCCTCTTTTTTATTCCATTACCAAGTAGCAGTAGGTCTCAATTAAATGGCTTTTTGCGCACAAGAAAAGGACACAAATGTCACAAGCAAGCTTTGCATTTACACCAGCGTTCCAATCATGAGTCCTCTGGTTACCGAAACGTAAGATGCTTTTCATGCAATTCCAAACTAATGTAATCAACGCATGGGATCCAGCAAATACTTTTAACGTTAATTCGGGGCGAACGCAACTCAAGCCCGTTTCTCCTCCCAGTTTTAATTCGGAGAATGGACACTTTCTAAACACTGCTATTTAATTAAAAGTCTCCTTCTCCTTCGAATTTAATGATATTCGCCGTCAGGTTTAAAGGCCGTCGTCGCAGACAAGAAAGGAACAGGGCATTCCGGTGAGTTGGGGTTGGTTTTCCCGTTGAAGTGATTCCCCTCTCAAAGGTCAGCCCCTCGGTCTTTTCCCGAAAGGATTCCGGAACAGACTAATGAAATTTAGCGCGAATTTTCTCGCTTTCGCCAAATTAGAAGAGATCCGGTACGACTCTGACTTAACAACGCCTGGTGAAGCTGCAATTAATGCTGAGGTAAAGAGAGATTTTGAAAATTGATTCGCTTGGTTGCAGCGGGAATATTTTATAGAGTATGCAGTACCCTTTTATGAAAATGACTTAGCGACATATTCCTACCAATTTTTATTATTTCTCAAGACATAAGTTAGAAATGCTATATGGAATTCCTAGTGTTCTTTTGCTAATTTTGCTTGCAAAAAATAAATTGAATATTCAATTGGGAAAAAAAGTGTAACTAATTGCATTCATATATATAGCTACATATTAGAAAGCTAACATATCTGCACAGTTAAAAGTGCTTCTTTCTAACAAACTAGTGATTTCCTCAGTAGCAGATATCAAAATATTCTTTCCATTTGAATGGTACAACAATTAAGAAAATGCATATTGTTGTAAAATACCAATGAAAAAAATATATATGTGTGGTATTTTGTGTTTCCACAGCGTTGTGGGCAAACGTAGTTTTTCAATGATTAATGTTAGCCATGATTACAGTCCCCGATGCGATAATATTGCAGGTGGAGAAAGAAGCTGGTAGAGATTAAGATATCGGAAGATTCATATAGAAAATTTTAGACCTATCTTTTTTTAACAAATTCACAAAATTTGTTTCAGACATACAAATGTGGTGAAATTCTTATTCCAAAAAAATGTAATAAAATAATTAAGAAAATGATTTTTATTATGCGTCTTATCGTAGATGGCTAGACTTCTGCACTCCAAATGTAATTCTACTCCCACGGGAATGGGAGTTGTTTATATGAATATATCCTTCGAATATTTTAGAAAATAATACTCTAGTGAGAGATTAGATGATTCATTACGACCACGTAATCAAATTATTTCAAATTTTATATTAAGTGCACGATAGACAAGATCTTTAGTTGTACTGCACACCAAATTGTAAAACTCTCCTTACAGCTCACCTAGCACTTCTAAAAATTTATAGTCCTGCAACTTCATAGATGTATATTCCTGGAATCTTATGCAACGCAAAACTCTTATAAGAAACTTTTATATGTACAAAACTGCCGTTGAATAAAGTTACTAGTTTATATTACATTATTGACATACTGCAGGTTACATACGAGAAATAAATCAGTTCTATCCTAAAATTGTACATGCATTTTTTACAAAAGTCATCACATAGAAACGGACTGAACTATTTCCGTCTTATTATTATTGCTCCATTTCCAAGAAATGGTATAATATAATTTAAGAGCATATGCAATAAAAATTAAAATTATAAAATTTAACACGTTATTAAAATCTTTAATTTTAATAATAGAAAGAAGACACCCTTTTTTTAATTTTATTCCCCCACCGCGCAAAAGAATAGCGGCATATAAATTGCAGTTTTATTTTATAAAGAGAAACGAAGCTTAGTACTTAGGACTTTTCGGTTAACCTTATCCGCGAGCGATTGTTTCAGTCTCCAACAGCTCTTGCAAACAATTAACAATTAAGTTAATAAATTATAAATATCATAGTTGTAAAATACTGGACTGTCAGATGGTACTTACCATGAGGTGGGCAATGCCGGGATGTTGTTGCTAATAAAAATTAAAAAAAAATACTTTAGTATTTTATTAAACAGAAACATAAATAATTCACACTTTAAAAATACGTTCCATAATTTAAACAATTACATCATCTTAATACTTATTTAAACAAGTAACAATTATTTAAAAATAAATAGTATTGATTTATCATTTAAACTATTAGCATTAATTTTTAAACAATATGATAATTAATTTAGTTATTTTTTAATTCATTAATTAACAATTAATGAAATTATTAATTTTTTATTTAAACAATTTACATGTTACTTAAATATTTTCCTCATTTATAAAAACAGTGTTTAACTGCTGCAATTAGACACTAGAATATTCAAATGCCTGATCATATCGGATGTGCTTGTATTTTTACACATTTTAAAATCTGACAACATGTCATAAGAGGGAACATAATCTAACAAGCGATGTTAATTAAATTCGTTATCACTTCAGTGCTATTCACAGATCACATTCTTGTATAACCGGAATACAGACATACAAATAAAATACAGCTCTTAATACTGAACCTTCAACAATTTAATATTTATATTGTTCTATATAATGAATGAAGTAATTTCACATATGCAATATATCCAAAAGAATAATGAATAAAATGTGTATACAGTTGGAGTTAGCACCTCATTTTTCTATCATCTACCAGTAATCTTTCTTCTTCCATTCCACTTGTTAATTTTTTTTATTTCTTTTTCTTTATTTTTTAATCGTCTGAAAATTTTTTTACTCGTTTGTATTTAAAGCTCACGGAGCTCTACAATACGGAAATAAAAATTAATTTAATAATAATTAATTTTAGTGTTCTAATATCCATGAAAACCTGCTTACGTCACTTTGTCATTCAGATTAATGAAAGAGATAAAAGATAGTTATGCACCTACAAAACTATGGATAGGAGCTTGACAATGGCATAGCGTAATTGCGTTACGCCACCTTGTTTTATACTGCGTTGTTAGATCTAAAAGTTTTCAATGTTACATCTCATAATGTATATATACTAATGTCCAAATTTATTTTTACATATCTTAAAAAAAAAAAAAAAAAAAAAAAAAAAAGAGATTTTCTGTGAAATATCCATTCGATGTAATCTATTTTTTTGCAGGGAATGTGTTGAAAACAAGCTTATTTAGCATTATCCAATCAAGAGTGATTTAACGGTATCTGATACCAAATCAAGGCGTTACGTCATCTGACAGTGAATCAAGCGTTTTGTGCAAAGTGAATATCTGAGAGAACTTCTACCATGCAGCCTTTGATTTCAGCACATAATCACTCAAAATGATTTGTTATGGTTTTGAAAAATCATTTGGAAGAATTTGTGAATCGACCGTTTGGAAGCAGGGCAGACAATCATGAAAGCAGGTAACAGAAACGGAAGACGGAGACACAAATATTTTGCCGTCATATTTAACAGTTAGACAGGTGTAGTGACTTTGTAATATAGCGAGTCAGAAGTGGAAGTACACCTTTGCTGGCGACTTTGGGAAAGCGTAGATAGGCGCGCCAGCCTCGTGGTACATGGTCACATTCGTTTTTCTGTTTGGTTCAGCCAAATTATTGACGACTCTTTTGAGGTGAGAGTTCCGACGTGTGCCTTTACCCATTGTAGGTCCAAATTATGGTGTCTGAAGCGTCGTGAGTACGTTTGAAGATTCCAGAGGATATGAGAACTGTGAAGGGTGTTTGCGATGGCCTGTAGCACTGGCAGGTTGTCGCTGTAATAACTAGTGTTGTAACCTCTGTTGTTCACTGCATTATTGCCATTGTAATTGAGTGCGCTTCTGCCTGGAAGAGCTATTTTTGAGTAAAAGTTGTGCTTTCAATGTGTGTAATCCTTGTTCATTTGTGTATTGAACAAAGGCATAGCCTATTCCATTATCATGGTCTGAATCATCATTGCAGTTCTGCAACTTTGCATTACAAGTGGTAGACTGCTGTTGTAGATGTATACTTCTATTGCAAACTCCTCTGACAACTGGATGAAAACGCAGCTAATTGCTCGATTCTTTTAAATGCATGAGGGTTTACTCATGTCAAAATCGTAAAAACAACCTTGTATTTAGCGTAGGTATAATGAAACACTCAATCGATTTCGAGGGCAGCTAGAGGTCCCTCCTCATCAGGAGAAAGAAATACATAGAAAGAAGAAAATAAAAGAGAAGGAGTCACAGAAACACCTTCTCCTTTACTTTCTTCTTTCTAAATATTTCTTTCTCCTGATGAGGAGGGACCTCTAGCTGCCCTCGAAATCGATTGAGTGTTTCATTATACCTACGCTAAATACAAGGTTGTTTTTACGATTTTGATTGTCACATTAGCGTGTTTCTCTTCTAGTCTAGTTTACTCATGTGTTGTGGAACTGCGTTTTTTTTCGTAATTGGAGAATAGTCTGTAGTGCAGTTGTAAATTCTGTTTGCATATGCAGTGGAGTGAGTCCTGCTAGGATATTTGCTGACGTTGTACGTTAAGAACATGTAAGGCTGATGGTAAACGATTGTGACGAATTCGAAAGACAAGAGGTAGCGTAAATAAATTTATTTGGGTTTTTTCTCGGCTATATGAAAAAATAAGTAAATAAATGTTCTCACAGTAGGGTGAGGGGAAAAGAAATATAACCAGTTCCAGACGGTGTGAATAAAGTTCACACCGTGTGAATAAAGACGGTGTGAATAAAATCACACCGTTCACAAAGTAATGTTTGGAAATAGTTCGAGATGAGGGTAGGCTCAAGATGAGGCTGTGCTGAATTAATCGAATCTCTAAGCCGGTGGTTGAGGACTGAGCTGGTTCTGAGCGGGGTGCTCATCCGTAAGGTAGCGGCGAACCGGGCTAACTCGCCGTAATCTAAATGTAAGAAATACCAATATCGTTCTACGCAGAGCGAAAATAAAATTTGCTCGTGGCTGAGTTGGAAAAACCGAGAAAAGGTTTCTCTCTCTACTTACTGCAATTCACTCTCACTCGCTCTCTCTCTCTGGAACTGTGTTCCATGATTTTGTTCAAGTTGTTCTGGGCGTGTTGGAACGAATCCCAGGATCCTCATTTGTCCGTAATTTTTAGAAGCGCCTCTTGATCGGAGAGAGCATTTTGATTAACAACTGGAAATGGTGAAGACAGACTGGGAAAAAGTACGTGAGAACCTTTCGGTTCCAACTGGAGACTCAAACCGGGTGGTCTGAGACACTGAAGCAATAAACTGATGAAAGGGAACGGAACAATGTCTTTCTTCGAACAAACTATAAAAGGAACAAAAACCTGAGATTGTTTTGTGACTGCTGGTCACTTCCTCTTTCCGAGAATTTGCTAAGAAATACTCTGTCCGTGGGAACTTTCGAGATGGTAATTCTTTTTCTCAGAACTTCGTGGTTGTCGACGTTACACGATCTTATGGATGCATAGACGATGCTTTACTTTTCCACTTTGCATTGATATTTACAGACTGCCGCTGCATAAGTTATGATATTTTCAGCAAGTCTTGTGTAGAGGATTTTCTGTAATTGTGTATTCAAGTCCCCACTTGGCACCATGTATTTGCCGGAGTTTGTACGCCATTCTTACGATGTCCGATGTTTCAGGTCTATTCTGTCCGATGTTTTAGGTCTATTATGTGTAGTATCTAAGTAAGAAGTGGATTCCATGTCATTCCGAAGTATTTGAGTGTGCTTGTGATTTTAATTCTGTGTCCCTTCATTTCTAATCTGGGTTTACTTGTGAGTTTGGTGCCTTTTTTCAGGGATTATAAGTGCTGTGGATTTTCTTTCAAATATTCGAAGCTTGATCTGGTAGCAGTGATCATAAAAATGCTCACTTGTTTCGTTATAGTGTAATTTAACTTCGTCTCTTGTCCTTCCTTTTATTATGAAAGTCGTATAATCAGCGTAAGCAATAACCGAGGTATGACTGAGCCATACTGCATTAATGATGTTATTAAAAGTCAGATTCCACAAGATAGGCTTAGCATATGAAACATGGGGCAACCTCTATTTTGCATCCTACTGATGGGGCCAGTATCATGCATTATAAAGTGCAGTGTGTTGCTCAGGCAGTTTTTGAAAATGAAATAGATGTTGCTGGTGCATTTTGTGTCTTGCACGGCAAGCAGAATCGCAAGCTACCAAGGGATATCGAATGCGCTTAGGAGATCGAAGCTTAGAAGTACTGCATAATTACCGTAAAGCTTGTTGGTCAAAATACTGCCATTTAGGCTGAGGCGTAGTTAGGGTTTTCAGCGCCCGGGAACAACTGAAGATTTTGCGCCCCTAACATTTCATTCTAAAATTTCACCCCCTCGTTGCTGCACTCGGGGCGAATTAATTAATTATGTCTCCCCTTGCTCCACGTTAGTTACGTTACTGCATTTAGGTACACGAAGGCACGGGCTGATGGTTTTCCGGCTCGAAAGCCACACTCTCTATTATTCAAGTACTGAGACTTGTGTAGTTGGAGAAGTAATGTATTAATAATTGATACTTTTTTACACTTTTCCTAGCGCAGATAAAAGGCAGATAGAATGGTATGAGTCGGGACTTTATATGGATCTTTACTGCGAATGAGAAAAAGAACAACTTGGCCTGTTTTGAAAATATTGGGGAGACTCTATAATGCAGCAGCTTGCTGAAAAACTTCAGAAAGTATTGTATTCTGCTGCGGTAATGCTTATTAATTATGGCGTTGTTGATCCCACTTGGGACTGGAGCTTTTTTCTCAGCAATTGTTGGAAGATATGATTAATTTCTTCTGGTTTGAAAGGCGGGTCATCAGGCGTTGTTGGTAGGGTGTAAATACGCATGAAATATTGCAATGGCATGTCTAAGCTGGAAATGCTGCATCCAGTGTTATAGTGTGCGTGGTTCTGTCCTACTGTTTGTGGTCTGTGCAGGTTGCAAGTGGAAGCGACATGGTTGAAATGTTTTGTTAATCGCTATTTTGTGCAATATATTATGTGCTTCTCAAAGCTAGTGCCGCCGGAGACCACCGCAGCCCATCTCCGGTACTTCTCAGTTTCTGAGGTAAATCGTGATTCTAGCCGGAGCGTACCGGAGGCCTACATAAAAAGGCTCTACTTCTTTTATATAAATGAAACACAGTTTCAGGGGACACATTTTATTTAAAAAATAAATATGCGTTAAAAATTGATTATAATTGTTATAATTGATTATAATTAATTAATGATAACTGCATTTGTCTGTTGAAAAGAATTAGGAAGATACTGTCTGACTTGCCATTCCTGACCCCGTGACGCCAGGCTTACTCATAATTACATGACCTGCTGAACACAATCTCCTTCTAGCTCCAAACACCACAGCACTACTCTTTCACCAGATGAGCTATGCCAGCTTTTTAAGAGATGCTGTTAGCTCCTTCAAGTCTCGAAGAAACTAAAACACTGCAGCAAAGGATCACACTCTGTGAATAGACTGTTTACGGACTATTACTGCAACAAGGGCATCTTTGAGATAATGAAGCAAGCGAATGAAAATAATTATATCCAAGAAACTACAGATTAATGTAAAATGTAGAAAGGCGGCCTAACCGTAAGATTGCTAGCAATGACTAATATGACTTCCTAACCCTGTAGTGCCAAAGTTAGTTTGGCGGAACAGGTTAAGTAAAGTGACCATTATCCAAGCTACTTCTATGGAATTTGCAATCATGGAACATTCACCGTCAAGCACCGAAAGCCTCAAATTTCATCTAAGCCGATAAACGCTTCGCGCAATAGATCAGCAATAAAGTGTTATATTCGCATTCGTATTGAAGAAAGGCATTTTTTCCATCTGATTGCTCGGCTTTCAACATCTGCGCTAAAGAACGTGTACTTAGCCCAGGTTCGATCCCAGGCGATCTGGTTTGCTGCATGGTTGTTTTCCGTGGTTGTGTAACGTGAATACGAGCAATTTTCTCTTAAAACGTCCTCCACAAAGGCATCCATCCTCTTAGGGAGTTAGCCCTCGTGGCTTTGCCGTATTCAGGTAATGGAATCTCTTTACTGATGACTCATATTTCAACATCTGATTCTAAGGATCTGGAGCGAATCAGGAATCAGAAATTCTTCTCAGAGCATTACGGAACGGGACCGTTTCGTTGATATTAGTATATTTTCGTTGATATTTCGTAACGTTTGAGGAGAAATAAAGGTCGACGGACCTACGCCCCTACACATTTTTAACAGCGATCTGGGACTAGCCAGAGAAATCAGGATGAGATCTTAGAGCAATACATAAGACTTTTGAGAGATGCATATAGATCTGACTTTTTTTTATATAAGGACGATAATACTCGTCCACATCAAGCAAACCTCAACGACGAGTTCCTTGAATATGAAGACACCGAAAGAATACCGCGGCCAGCAAAATCTTTTGATCCTAACGCGATAGAGAACTTATGGGACTACCTTGGAAAAGCAGTTGCACAGAGACATCCTCCTCCTACAGATGCAATGTTTTACTTTTTGTAGCTGCGTCGAGTAATTCTGGTATGTACCTAGAAATAACCAGTAATAAAGAACACACAGTTTTGTTTACTTAGTTTATTAATATCTAAGTATGCGTTTTATATAATTTATTACTGATTTACAGAATAAAATTATTGTTGTGTGTGGAATTTGTACGAACAAAAGATTCAACTCCATAAAAGTGTATAAAATATAGTAGTTTGGAAAGGGACGTTTCACATGAACAGCTAAGTCTTGTTTTTGTCTATGTTAAACATAACAAAACTCAGCTTCCTTTGTTCCTTTCTGTATAAATACATGTATAAATGATTTGGAAGTTCATAAAAAGCAGCAGGGTGTGTTTTAAAGATTTTCCCTTGCAAGATATACTGTTTGTAAAATTCCAGTTGTGATAATATAGTATATAACTCAATAATTTGAGAATGGTGTATTGATTAACATGTAAGGATACCATCCTCGTTAGCATTATTCGATATCAGGACACCAGAACTCCACGAATAGTTTTATAGATATAGTAACAGCGCACTAGTTGTACATCTCCCGACTCAGTTTCCACATACAGTATCCCGAAGACGTACCTGAGGCTCGCCCATACCTCTTCCCTTGTCAAATTTCTCCAGAGGACTTGATGTACTGATGATCATCTCCAGGAGACTTAATGTCGGTTGAACAGTATTATGCTTAACTACACGCCAAAACATCACTATGCACTTACAAATATCCAAGACCTTTTCCAAGATTCGAGCCCGAGCGCTGCTATACGGCATCAACCCCCATACCGATCTCAGCCGCTCATCCAAGATAATCAACATGAATCTAACTTTCTTATCTCAGCTGAGGAAATATACCAGAAGGTTCAGCCAATTCTAATGCATGAAAACCACGCGCGATTAAACCACAGAGAGGGTAAACGGCTGAAATTCCCTCCCACAAATTTTAGAATATGGGATATTGGGGATTTGAAAGGTAAGCAATGTAACCACGCTTTACAATTCGCTATAACAAACTCCGCCTCTGGAGGCATATTCCATTTGGAAGGGTTGTGTCCTGGCTCCTGCACCAACCCTTTTCGGCAGTCACGAATTTCGATAACGAAGAACGACAGGCGAGCAACTTCCAAAATTTGCACAAGCAGTTCATGGAACTACAATAGCGGCTCCGGGTCTCCATTTCTTTTTTCTTCAACCAGGTTTTTATGGCCGAGGCACTACAAGAACAAGTTCACGCTCAAGTCATGTAACACAGAGTTACGACAGTTCTCCGCTCAATAACCCACATCGGAATAACCTTCGAATGCCACCCCCCGTTGCCACCCTGCTATATCTTTAAAGGAAAGACGAAAAGGGGAGGAAAATCCCTCTCCGAGGCGCATCAAGAAAAATAAAATTTCATCCCCACCAGAGAGCGAGAGAAAAGGAGAGGGAAAAAATAAGGCGACAAGAGACTTTCAGTCCTGGGTCAGACATCCCTCCTCGTTTGAAGAGCGCTCCTACCCCCCTTCTGGGCGGTAGAACTCCTACCACCATATCCCACTAGGAGGCGGTCTGGCTGCTTCCCCCCTCCCTCGCGCGCCAAAAGATCCATAAAAACGGCTTAGTTCATGCATCATATTCTCCTCCTTCCAGTGCAAGGGTATGGACGGGGGGGTCGCGACAAAAAAATGGGAGTAAATGGAGGGAATATGGAGGATAAGAGAGGAGTGTCTGACTTCGGGGGAGTCAGAGACCCCCCGAAGGTAGGGGGTCGGGAAATAAAGTGGCAAGGTTTGGGGAGGGAGGGGGGAAGAGCCGGGTTAAACGAGAGGGAAAAATGCAAGCGTAGAAGAAGAATTATGGAAAATAGATCATGGAATCATTCCGTTGCTGAACTAGACCATCAGTTGGGAATTTTTTTTGCCTCCCGCCCCATGTTTTTTTATTTAGTTTTTATGCATGTGGTGATAAGGGGGAGGGAACATTTCCGAGCCTTTATTCCATCCAGCTCACACTTATCAAATGAGCAGGGACGGCTATTTAAGGAAAACGTCATAGCGCAATGAGATTGAGGGGCGCTCCAATTCAATTACGTCTTTTAATTATGGAATGGCGCAAAAAGCTCAGTCATCAGTCGAGCCCCCTTCTTCTCCCCTAGGCAGGGGGTTTGGAATAAATCTCGAGGGGATACGAAGAATTGCCATTTTATTCCATTTAAACTGTTTTTCTAGTTTGTTTCCCCCCCCTTTATTTCATGTACGCGATATGTTAATTGGCTTAATTTCTGTAATGCGAAAGTTACTAAGTAATAACTCGCTGCCGCTAATTGGTAAAGATTATTTGGTTAGGCTGATGTACTTGTTTGTCTAAAGCAAAGAAATTAGAAATGAGGAAAACGCTTATTACTTGTACAATAATATATTTAATTATTTTAACATTTTAATTAATTTAATTATTTTCATTTGCATATAAATTTTATTTGCTTCCAATAATTACTTATATTATCTCACTGTACGTTTATTTTTAATAGTTAATTAAAATGACGGGTTGAAAGGAGGAAGAAATGTCCCAAAATTACCAGATTCTTTGAAAACTTACAAATATATAAATATATTTTGTCAAATAACGAACTGAACGTTTTACAATTAAAAAAAAAGTCTACTTACAGGGACTTAGGTAATTTATTCAAACCACAGAGTAAAACTAGAGCATTCTTAAATTTGGGAATGCAATTCCGTACGATTTTATTTTAAAATTAATGTAACATTTTATATTATATTTTTTTTTTATATTATATCTCCAAAACATGCACATACAGTATTGTAGGAGATGACTCCAAGAGGTGATAGCAAAAAAAGAAGTTTCAGCAATGGCAGCTGCAAACCTTTTCTGCATTAATCAGTTCAGTACTTTGTAACCAATTGGCTTTTGGAAAAAATAATTACAATTTTCAATCAGATTTTCTTAAATTAGACGTTATTCCTTCATAGCTGACAATGTGGATTTGTTAAAATTAATAACCTAACCCTAAACAAAACAGTCATATTTACACACAACAGTTAGTGACAACTAGAGAGTTAATAGGGTTTGTTAAATTTCAAATAACAAAAGCGTTTTTAAGTTATAATTTGATTTAGTGTAAATATTTAGATGTGGCTTTCGATGAATATTTTAGTTATTTTTATACAGGGTGTGCGAAAAAGCGGCTACAGGCTATACTTCCTTAAACGTTAAACATGTTATTTCCAACTACAAAGTTTCTCAGTAATAAAATTCTATTGGAATAGTTTCAGCACTTGAAGTTTTAAGAGGTAAAAAAATCTGAATTTTTATATGGTCCAAATAGCCAATTATAGTTAAATAAATAAATAATAATAATAAAAAACAACTACAAAAAAAGCTCCCTACAATACAATTATGTGTAAAATTTGCAGATATAATAATAATAACAGCTTTATGGGACCACTTACAAAGTTAATAACGGGTGCTGTTTTATTCGATAAAAGAAAATTTAATCACCAAAGCAAGCAAAATTAATTTTTTAGTTTTTCCTTAAAATCTGGCGAAAGGATTTAGCAAATAGCCTCTAAAGACTAACTGAAGTCAGAAAATTGATTTTAAATAGCTCCATGAATTTTAAGCTTAAATGTTTGGAATTAGTTATTTAATTTATTAAAAAATATTGCATAACTGACTAATTGCACTTGCATATCTGTGGGGGGGGGGTCATGTAAAAATTTAGATTTGACATTTACAGAACCCTCTCAAGTTCAATGCTGAAATTGTTTTCACAAAATCTTCTACCTTACGCTGAGAAATTTTTAAAGTACAAAAACTCCGATTCAAAGTCCCGCGATATGAGCTGGATCAAGTGGTTAGTATGTGTTTTCTAATCAGATAGTTGTCTTAAATTTTATGTTTAGTGACTCAGTATCTGTCAACATTTAAAGCAGATTTTATTTAAGAAATATATCACATATTGCTTCTTCTGATTATTAATGCTACCTACCACAATAATGGAGCTACTTCAGACTGCTGACTTTGGATGATTTTACTTTTACTGAATTTTGTGTAATTAATTAAATTCAGTTTTATATTGACTTGGAATTATAATTCGAGAGTCATGTATGACATCACGCAGCAGTATATAATGAATGCTACATTAATAGCCATCCTCTTAAATTATACATTATTATATGCATTGTTTGGACAAAGTGCTGCTTTATTTGGATAACTATTACACAATACAAAATGACCAAGCAATAGCGCGGACAAGTAGATGGAGTAAACTGTTCAGAACACTGAAAATTTACAAAATGGTTAAGCAACAGCGGTGGATGGAATAAACTGTTCAAGGAATATTGGGGAAAAGTAGATGGAGTAAACTGTTCAGAATACTGAAAATCTGCCAAATAGTCAAGCAGTATTGGGGAAAAGTAGATGGAGTAAACTGCTCAGAATATTGAAAACTTATCAAATGGTCAAGCAATATCGGGGAAAAGTAAATTGTTCAGAATACTGAAAATTTACGAAATCGTCAAGTAATAGCGGGGAAAAGTAGAAATGTAAACTGTTCAGAACATTGAAAATTTACTAAATAATCAAGCAATAGAGGAAGAAAAGTAGATGGATGCAGCAAACTGCTCAGAATGCTGAAAATTGACGCAGTTATGCATGGAAAGAAATGCTATCCCTCTAAAAATAAATTATAAATTTAAAGACTAAGTATCATAATACAAGCATGAAGCAACGAATTTATGTAATTCTGTACAAAAAGATGATCTGGCTTTTTAATAAGAGTTTGCAAGTTCCCTGGTTAAGAATCATAGTATATATATGAAGTTTATTTATAAAACTGGCTCAATTTACACAGAGTAAAAATTGTTTTATTAAAAAATAATCTTTTAAAGTTCTATATTAAGTGACATGGCACAATAACAATATTAACTTTATTAATTAAAATTTTTTAAATTTTACACAGAAAATTCACCATTTTAAAAATCTATTTGTAATTAGAAATCGTAATAAATATGCGAAATTTACTTGCAAGATGAATTCAGTTTTACACAAAACTTCTTTTCCCTTAAAACAATTCGCGATGTTGTAATTTATCACAGAAGATATAGTATGATCTTTACGGTGTAAGGCTTTCCTCCATTCTTACCACACGTCTTAGTGGTGTGAATCGAAAGCACGTCAGTCGGAAGGTACAAGAGTTCGAATCAAGAATCGAAAAATTTTGGAATACAGCACCACAAGTCTCCGAGACTGTTGAAAATCTTACTAAAAGTACGATTTTCAACAGTTAATATTTCTGTATAAGAAACTGCGAATTCCCAACTGGTTTTCCAGCAGTTTTATTTTGAAATCATTTTAAACGTATATGAAAATAGGCAAAGTAACACAAGATTATTAGTTTATCTATTCTGCGATGTTGCTGGTGTCTTACAAATTACAAATAAATTTGCAGCAGCTTTATGAAAGCAGGCAACTGTCCGTCAATATTAAGACCTTCACATGGATGTCCCAGCAGCCTTCATAGTTCCTTTTCTCATGATACTGAACTTCATAAAAGTACCAATACATCTGTGCCTTTATGTCAGGGTATTCCTTGGTCTCGGTAAGCGATGGGCAAATTGAAAAAAACAAAAAGTGACACCTTTCTGCAAAATGGGGCGACTGCTCGCCCAAATCAAGACTTTTACATGGGATCCCAATAGCATTGATGACGGTTGCTTCCCTCGTGATACTGAATGTCAAAATGGTGCTGACACTTTTAGGCACACACTGTATGCCATGGCTCTCTTGTGCATTGGCGAACTAGTTATAGCAGAGTCTTTGATGACAGCGTTACTACTAAATACAAGTTTCACTTATGTCATGAAAACAAATCTGGATGGTACACAACGTAAAATAGTATATTATTCAACAATAAGTTCACTTTTATTATTGTATTAAATCTTGCGTGCGCAAATGTGTTAAAGAACTCCTTTAAATGCATATGATCCGGACTGTCTCGTGCTCGCCGTAAGATTACTGGTGATCCGGGATGCAATAATGTAGGAATCTCTAAGACAACAGTCATTATTTTTGACATTCACTGTCAAGGTGTCAACATATTCTAGAAGACTCTGTTCGCCTAGTGCTTCAAATCTGCTGCGTTATCAGTGTAGATTTGAAGAAATGAAAAATACCTTGCATGCCAATCCTCTGATTTCATCATTATTGAGATTTTATGGAATATGTTATAGGATGCAATAAAAAAGGCGTTTCGTTCGCTAAAAGTATTTTTAAGGACTATGCAAGATTTGTGTCAGTCATTTCTACCAATAATTACTGTAATAGCAATTGATAATTGCAAAATGAATCATTGGTGCAATGAGTAAATAATATTGCGAAAGTCTACACAGTATTAATATTGCTATGTACATGATATTAATAAAATATTACATTCCAGATTCAGGTGCTTCAGCTTCGTTGTTCAGTCTTTGTATATTTATAGACCTTAACAGAGATACCATTGCTTTAACTCTTTGTCTCTATAAACATGAGATTAATATTCGTTACCTATTACGTTTAAAAGCCATAACTTTTTAGGCGCTAAAAACTACAAGTAATAGAGTAAATATTTTTTCGAGTCTAGTTAATACTCCAATTAAATTTATGTTGGCCATAATAAGTGAAAAAGATTCTAGTCATTTTTAACTTTTATGAAATGCTTTTTAAAATTTGACCCAAATAAATGATTGTCCAATTTAACTAGTGGATCTATTAAACGAGATAGATTGTATTTTTATATTTGTAATGCATTGTTTACAGACAAATAACAGATGTTACTTATGCTTTATTTTAGCATTCTAGAAGAGAGTAGGAAATATATAAATGTAATTTTAGGTCCAATGAATTTCTATTCTATTGTAGTATATAGTTTTAGAATTCTGCAAATAGTAAATATATAACCATAACTTTAGTTGCAGCAATTTTCTATTTATTCATAGGGCCATCAGCGGCTGAGCGATAAATTCGCTAAACGCTGGTAGTTCGGTCCGTGGTTCGAATCCCGTCGAATGGGCTGGCTGCATGAACGTTTCGTGGTTTTCCCCAAGTTTAACTTGTATACCAGCCAGTTCCTTTCGAAATTTCTCCACGAAGGCATCCCTTCCCTTAGGCAGATAGGCCTCAAGTGCTTTGCCCTAATCAGAATAAACCAAACTAATGCATTTACTCGTTGTATAGTTTGATTAAACGGATGTTTTTAATCTTCTTACATTCGTATGCTGTACTGGCCCCATTATCAGACAAAACAGCATTTTTGTGAAAATTGTTTTCCCTTTGATAAAAGCCGGCGAAAATCTAAAATATTTATTCAAAGAAATGATAATTTATCTTACGACTTTTATGTTAAATGAAAATATATTTACCTAGCTTTATGTCAAAATACGACACTTACATCTTTTCATTGATCTTCTTGTAGACTGCCTGGCTACATACGTAGCTCAGACATGTTAAACCATTTTCCATGCAAATCTATTTATTCCTTGCAAAGCGTCTTCAAAAATGCAAGATCATCTTTTATGTGAGGCCATCTTACATTCAAGCCATTATAGTATTTAAAAACGTATTCTGAAATACAGCAGAGTCCTGTTTACACTTTCCACAGCTACTCTAAAACGAGTTTGATGAAATCAATAAACAAATATATTAATCACTGAGAAACAGCACTCAAAATCGCGTCTTAGGTGACAAACTACTTAAACTTTTAATGCCGGAATGTGTCGTTAATCTCCGCCGAGTGACGTCCATAGAAATCCGAGGAATCGAAATTTTTAAGAAGATAAAAGGGTTGGATTTTCCGCCCTTAAATCTCTCACCCGGCCAACGGGAAAAGGTGAGAAGAAGAAGGAAAAGAAAGAGAGAGAAAGAAGAAGGCAAAGTCTGTTCCCCCAGAAAAACCCCTTAATGGAGACTGCAAGAAAGGAGAAAGTGCTGGGGCTTATCGGGGTTCAGAAGCAAGAAAAAAGAAAGAATATACAAAAGGAACTGTAATTTGGCTCAGTGGAGCAAAAGCGAAAAAATGGGGAAACAAAGAGAAGGGGGAAGTGGGGCATATCTGTTGATCGATGCAGAAAAGCCACCCCCAACACGGCCTTTTATGCTCCCATATTCTACCCTGCCAACCCCCCAAGTCCCCACCCCCACGAACTTAATGTTCGGGAACAAAAAATATACAGCAACTATGGAAAAGAAGTAAGGAGTGGGGAGGGAACTCAAAAGAGCACGTAAGAAATTTCCAATTGCCGGTAGCTATATTCGGTTCGTGTAAAGGAAAATAAAATAAATCCCCCTCCTTTTATATATTTTTTATACAGTTATTTTTTTATTCCCGCTGTTGTTCGTATTTAAGGTGCACTTTCCATATCCAGAGTGCATTCTAGACGAAGCAGAAACGAATTGGAAGAAACAGGGCCTCATAAGTATAAACATTAGTACAGAGAACAGGGTACGCTCTGACGAATATTAAAGGACTTTACTTCCATCCCTTGCAGCGAAACAAGGACCCAAAATATAAAAAAAATAAAAAACAAAAAATAGCTAAATAAAATAAAATAATTTTTTTTCTTTTTATTTATTTATTTATTTTATTTTTCCCCCTATAAAATTTGCTGTGGAAAATAGTGAACCAAGTCAAGGGAGATTTAGTGAAGAGGCCATTTTGAGAGAGATATATACGTAACGCATTACGCTAACATGCTCAAACTGAGTGATGATTTCTTCTCCACAAAATGACGGCCGCTAGAAATTGCTCCACTTAATGTCATGACTACCGCTGCAACTGCCCCGTCTCTTCTCATATTTTAAAGATATTCTCTGGCTGATAAATAATGCATTTTACCTAAAACAAATAGAAGAAATAGAGAAAAAATCTTTTTCCTCATCCAATTATTAGTTACTCGAATGTAATGCTTTTACGCATTTGATAAAACGCCTAGAGGAGTGATAATTAATAACTCTAAATTGCTTCATATAAGCTTAATTTACTTTAGTTCTAAGTTTATTTCATGATTCAGAATAAGACAACGAGGGTATTAATACATTCATAAGGGAATTATTTGACTTCACAAATAGCAAGCGAGATTCTTTAGAATCATCAGTTTATTTCGAACCTGGAAACGTGAAAAATGAGCAATGCCCTCACCGGGATTCGAACTCTGAACCTCCTGATTGCCAGCCGAACGTGCTTTCAGTTACATCCCGAAGGCACGTGAGAAGAAAAGAAAAAATATTCCTCACAAATCTACGAACTCTTCTCCCCCCTTTATTCTTTGATTTGTGCCTGAGTAATTTTTTAATAAAGTCTGAAGAAGTTTGTTGCAAGTTAAGGTTTCAACGACCGATGCATACATTACAGAAAAACTATTCTTGAATTAGTATATAATGAACAGATATATACATTTGAATTATGTCTAATGAAATTGTACGGATGGTGGCAAAAATTCATGATTTGACGCAAAATGTCGGTTCGAGACTAATAGCCTTTCTGAGCTAACGTTCCTTTGGCCTAAAAATAAAATAATAATAAAAGAAATTCTCTGTCAAATCGCCCTCGAAGATACAGTTTTATTTTATTTAAAATGTACTGGGAACTAAGGCAGCTTTTTGCCTAATTTTAAATGCCTTTGTTTTATATGAAATCTTTCTTTTAAAGTCATCTAAGAACTTTTTGCTTTGATTACAAGCTAAAACTAAATGTTATAAACAACATTAAGTATTTTTTGTTGCATGATTTCAAAAATTAAAAGCTTTTAAAAATCCTTTAACTTTATCAAGTTTCAAAAATTCCTCTAAGAAAATTATTAAGCTCATTTTTAAGCAGAGTGTCTGCTCCTTAAAGCTTTCAAAGTGAATTTTTTGAGAAAGATTGTTAACTAAGGGACTTTTCAAAGTGAGCATGTCTAGAAAAAGATAGCCAACTTTGGCACCCACTTAGAGTATATATATATATATATAAACTCACCTCTGTTATGTGAAATAATGTGCAAAACTACTTCTTTTTGTGAAAAGCGATAGCGAAAACAATTCTTTTTTTCCCTGGGTAAAAGATCATGGAAGCCAAACAGATATAGAAGTAAAGCTGTTGTTTTAGGTCTACAAAAAAGGAGTGCAGTTTGGAGGAATTATAAAAAAAAAAAAAAAAAAAAAAAAAAAAACATTATATTTGCTAATAGCTAGAAAATAATTCGAAATTGGAATTCAATTTAAAGTTGCTTTTAAGGTGAAAGTTACATTAAATCGAATTTGTTATAACTGTCAAAGTTATAAATTTATTATAACAAATTTCTTTATAAATTGTTTTCATACAGAAGGCATGGATGTTTGTAAATGTATAGTTTCTATGCAGCATGGGGATACTTAAAATATACGGTCGACCTCTCGAGTAGTTTGGTAGTAGAGAAAGCGGGATCCTTCCCCTGCAGTGCTCTCTTTCAAAGCTAGTGCTGAACTGGGCAAAGTCGTACTGTCACCTATATGAAGCTCAAGGTTCATATCATCAAGAAACGCAATCTTGTCCTCCTTTCCATGATAATATTCGTGGGCTTGTTCTGATTCAGACAAGTTAGATTAGCCAAAACAAGAACAACATGCTAAATCAAGCAATTTTTTACCAGAATCTATATTCTCCGGGTACATACATAGAGACTCTGAAAAAAGGTTTGTGGCTATTAAAACGTTAATCTGCAAACGTTTGTGGTTTTTGTTTTTTAAAAAATTAGAAAAATCTACTTAAATTGTAAAAGCCAAATACAGCCAGCATTACACATGGTAACATGCGACCAAAACATGCAAACATTTTTTCACTTCTAAAGCTTCTGCCAGTATTGCTTAAAAATCAACTATCCCTATTTCTCATTACTCAAAGAGTTTATTCACACTTTTCTCAAAATCTGAAATAATCATATTAAACACGAGAAATCGTAAGGCGCATGAAAGGCTAAACAAACCCAACTCTTTATGTCATACTACCAAAGAAAGAATTAAAATTCACCCAGGCTGATCTTTTACCCCTGTACCCCGTGACATCGTTTCAACGTCTTCAAGAGTTAAAAGATGTCGCACCATAAAGCTCAAAGATCCGCACTACTTGTTCCTCGTCTGGCCGTTAGGCCCTTTCCTTGGGCGATTCACTTGGAAAATATTAATTTAGACGCGCCTCTTTTTACCCTATGCCATCCTAACCGTGGAAAATGAATCGCTCTTCTTCTTAGTGGCAACTTTTTTTCCTCTTGCTCTCTGCATCCCTTTTTGAGTTCCACACATCCAGGAGGGAGAATTTCCCATCCTATTCGGTTATGGCGTGCACCGCCGCGTGTAACGGAGAGTGAAAATTGCTCGCTCGCCCGAGCCAGAAAGAAGAGACTGAATGGTAATTTTGGAGGAGGTCTTCACCCCCCTGTGAAACACGTGCGCTAACGAGCGCCAGCTTCTGTTGCCGAAAGGTGATCGACGTTCAAGAACATACTTTTTCTATCTATGTATTTTACCCCGAGGGAATTTTTTTAATAGGAGCATTTTGTGAGCACAATCTTCGGTTATTAAAAATGTGACCGCTTCGTTTACTTCTCTGTAATGGTTACTACTACAAAAACTACATTTTGGCTTCACAGCAGATGCGATGTAGGATAAAAGGACTAAATAAAAAATAAAAATATATATATATATATATATATAATTAGTTCTTTTTTTTCCACCCTCTTTTTATAAGGAACAGTCAAAACGAATGTTTGTTTGAAGCTATTTTTGTTTCAATATGGAAGACGGTATAAACAAAAAGATTTCTTATCATAAAATTGAAAGATTAAAAATTCTTATTAATTTTATTATTATTCTAAAAAATATAATATAGTATATTAAAATAAATTTAATTTTTAATATAGTATATTAAATAATAAAAAATATTATAAAAATATATTAAATTTTAGACCCCCATTTTATTCAACATTTTTGTGAACGCTATATCTCACATATTACAACCCAATTACTGCTATCTACACAAACGACACTGCAATTCTTACACAAAATACATTTATTAAATTAGTCGTACTGTAGAGACATTAGGACTTCTTGGAACTACTAGAGTGATGAAAAATATGCGACACCTTTGCCGGGAATCGAACCACGGACCTCTGAAATACACGCCCAGCATACAGACCACTACACCACAAAGGCACGCAAAGAAGGCAGGAGAAATACTTTATATACTCCCCCTTTTAGGGCTACTGGTGTTTTTTAGGGGACCCAATCGCCAAATCCTGGGAGTGGAGAATCATCATCCACCACCCTTTTAGTTTGGGCGCCACTTGTAGAGACATTAGGTATTTTGGAAGCAGAGTGATGAAAAATATGCAACGCCTTCGCCGGGAATCGAACCACGGACCTCTAAAATACACGTCCAGCGTGCAAACCACTACATCGCGAAGGCATGCCAAGAAGGCGGGAGAAATACCTTATAGTACAAGAACTACAAAAAGGACACTGGAGTACTGGTCACAACAATAGAGGATTAGAACATCAGCAAGCCATTTTTTTCAAATGGAAGTGCAAGATAGTGAAACTATCCATATTCAGATGTAACAATTATCCCATGCAAACAGTCAATAAAATTTCAAAAATCAGTGTTATACTAAACAAAAATTTCACTTAGAAGTTCCACGTAAGGTTGATCTTGTACAGATTTCAAGCACCTAAATCTACACATAATTTGAAACAACTCGAAATCTAAGTTACAACAAAATATTCCAACTATTTCAGTGAAGCTAATACAAAAGCAAACAGCTGAACTGCAGTTCCTTTAAAATCAAGTTAAATTAAGAATAATTTTAATAAGAGACAAAATATAGTGTAAGGTTAACCAATTAAATTACATACTGATATTAATCAACAAAGAAAAGATTATCTCTAAAACAATAACGCCATTTATTATTCATTTAAAGGCTTCACACCAGGACCGGAAGCAATAATGCGGATCATAAAGCTTAAAACCTTTCTTGAAAAAGAAGTCTAACTTTTTATGTTGGCCGTGGTGCATGAATGTGAAGTAGCTAATGAATTTTTAAAATTTTTAGCGCAAATGGAAATAGCATTAAACTGGATACATAATCCCCATTACGTAGAGGCTTTTCAGAAAAAAATTAAAACAAACATGAAGTCGAAATCAAATTCCAGTATTTTACGACTATTAGATAACTAGCATGAATTATGAGAGAAGAAACACAAAGATACTTTTACCGCTCTGCGCAAAATTTCAATAATAGATTCTGCGACTTTAATAAATACGCATCTACTTCTAATAGTTGTTTGTTTATTAGAATATTGCAAAGTACACAAGGGAATATGTACACAAATAGTACTTGTATGTTTAGTTGTATTAAAAAGTATAGATGTTTATTTATTAAAAATGCGGCATATGATGAAAACTTTACATTCGGATATGGACTCACAGAATTGTTTATGAAAATGAAATAAACATATTTAGCACTTCTTAATTAATATTTAGCACTTCTTAATTCTTAATTTAATAACAAAATTCTCTTAATTGCCTTTCTTTAGTCTTTCGTTTAAGATGTTACACTGTTTTGGTGACACAAATACACATGATAGATAATATCATAAAAGCGGAAGGAAGGACTGTTCAATTCAGTTCTTCCTAATGCTTTTAAAATCCTATGTTCCAGTCCAATCCTCGCTAACATTTTTGAAATTCTGTTAACTTAATTTTTCAATTTCGTTACTATTATTTTACTATTACATATGGTTTGATAGATTTTCGTAAATAAATTTAATGTTTTAGTGAGAATCGGAATGTTAAACACGAATTATTATTATTAAGTTTTAAGAGTTTTTTAACGGAATTATATATCACTTTTCAAAACTTAGTTTCAGTGTGAGACCTATGCTAAATTTATTGATCAGACTATGATCCATGAGAATTCTAAACCTTAACTTAAAGTGACAGGTATTTGCCCCTACAGCATTTGATTGTTTAACAATATTTTCAGAGAAAAAATCTGATGTGTACCCCACATGACTTCCTTGTACGGAATATTAAATTATACGCATATTTTCTTGCATTTTATTTAAACTTATTAGATTGAATTAAACCTACTTCGCCGACAGCGCATAAACCACAATAGAATAAATGCATTCTTTAAAATTCACTTTGTTTACCATAGCGACACTCTGGCGCAAGGTTTACTTAACAGTATTACATTTCATTCATATTATAACTCAGAATGCACAAAATGTATATCATTTGAAGAATTATCTAATCGTTGCCACATGTTCTATTCAAATACCATAATAAAGCTAGAACTATGTATAAAAGAAATTAAGCAAACAAAACAAAAAAGAAACAGTTTTTCACAGACGATTGAGTATTTCTCATTTAATTAATTCAGTTCTCACTTCGCGAGAAGGCAGAAATACATAAAAACTCAAAATATCTATATTAAAAATTACGAAGTAAATCTCAAACGCTTATTTCCTCGAAAAAATTCCAGAAAGAATTAAGCAGGATTTAATTGGCAATAATAAATGAATGCGTTATCTTTGTTGTTGCGAAGCTAAGTTTCTCTAGATTGGCAACAAATCCACTATTCTCCTGTTTCAAATGTAAACATCAATGGCCGCCATTAAAAACAGGCTTAGCGGCAATTAAACAACTTTAAAATTGCTGATAATTCTAAAAATATTGCACACAGATTTACTAAAGGCATAAAATCCTTCACCGGAAGATAAAAACAACATAATTCAATCATTTTTAAAGCAAAAAATGTACAATTTACAAACATACAAGAGTAAAGACACTGAGATCACTGAGCCGGGTAATAGAGTGGATATATTTCTGCATAAAGAGTTAAATAACACCTGCACTTACCAAAAAATCACTACCAGTGCTCAGATTCTTCTCAATAAATTTAAAGCACTCCATAAAAGACTAAAAATACAACCCCAGAAATATAACAACAGGTTTGCCAATCTCTATGCCTTACTTAAATTTCATAAGTCTTCAATAAAATTCAGGTTTATAGCTAATAGTACCAAAAGTTATCTCAAAGAAATAGATTATCTCTTTGCACAAAAACTTCGTATGATACGTGACCTAATTAATAACTATGATTTTGAGGGTCTGCATTGCAACTGGATGATCTCTAGTAACGAACTAGTTCTTAAAACTATGAATTCACTTAAAATAGACCATATCCAATGCTACGACTTTGAAAACCTCTATACATCTCTAGCGCTTGAAGAAATTTATACAAGTTTACTAGCTCTTCCAGACTTATTTCCGCAAATTTCTACCATTCTCAGCAACGAAAAATGGCAACTATTCCTCACCAGCGTGCTCTTCAATAATTTTATTCAGTTTTTTTTTTATTTTATTTTTTATTAAAAGAAACACAACAAGTTCCCCATGTACCACATAGTATCACATGGGGCTTACAGAAGTAAGTAAGAAACACAATACAAACTAAACAGAAGAGAAAATTGAAATAAAATTAAGGATGATTACACAGTTTTACAATGAATTGACAAAAAGTGTTAAAAGCACTTCTCTCGGAAATAAATTGGTAAAACTCTGGAGGCCAGTTAATATTAAAATTTTTCAGTCCCAGTTTCAAGACTTTTCTTTCGTTCTCATATTTAGGACATAGAAGAAGCACATGTTCTACATTCTCCTCGCCGCCGAGGACACAGTCACAGACAGACTCAGGACTCAACTTAAATCTGTTCAAATAACTTTTAAAATTCCCATGTCCAGTAAGAAACTGGGTTAATTTATAATTTGTGAAGAAATGATGACACGACAATCTCATTTTAATAGAAGGGAAAAATCTTCTAGTTAAACTCCCTTTATTTGAATTAATGAATTCGTGATTCCACGACTCCACAATGCTTTTATACATGACCTTCTTATAGAAGGAATTAGGGATATTGACAAAAGTGTCAATTTCCTGCTTAGTCGCAGTCTTAGCAAGGAAATCGGCTCGTTCGTTCCCAACAACACCTGTATGACCACGAACAAATGAAAATGAAACCGAAATATTTTTATCCTTTACATTTTTCAGTTCTTTTTGAATCTCAATAATGATATTATTAGAAGAAGAAATACATTTTAAGATCTCCAAGGATGAAAGGGAATCAGTACAAATGAGATAGTCTGAAACAGCACTGTTTTGTTTAGAGACCCATTTGACGGCGAAGTTTAAGCACAAAAGTTCAGCTATGAAAACGGTACATTCATCTCTGATTCTAAATTGAAAGTGCTCAAATTCAAGACCATTTTTGAAGACAACAAATGCGAGACCAACCTTGCCATCAATTTTGCTGCCATCAGTATAGCAAGTTACAGGCGAATCATCTACGACTTTATTGCTAAACTGAATAAAATTAACAGCATTTCTTTCTGAAGGATGAGGGAGATCAGATAGAGGTAATATACAATCATACTGAGAGACAGTAGAAGCAGAAATATTTTCCTTATAAGCAATAGAATGAAGAATGGCAATGTCAATTGGAGGAAAGCCAGAAATTGCATAAACAGACTCATAGCTTACGGTACGATATCCACATATGACCCGCAGAAGTATCCGCCTTTGAACACGTCGTAAATATCTATAATTTATCTTCTTCTTGAGCGATATACCCCAGACTCTAGAGCAATACATAATGAAGGGGACAATTCCTTGTTTATAGATGAGCGAATGAACGTTGTAATTAATACCGTATGTGTTGCGTGCAATACGACTTAATCCACGTTGTAATTTATTACATTTCTCTGATACATAAGTTAAGTGTTGTTTCCAAGAAAATTTACAGTCAAGAAAAACCCCAAGATATTTCATTTGCTTTACCACAGTCAAAGGGGTGCCATCGAGAGATAACTGAAATGCATCATAACAGATGTTTCGCTTTTCAATAATCATAACCCTGGTTTTATCAGGATTAAAATCTAATTTAAAACCTTTTGACCAGTTGGAGGCGAAATTTAAAGTCTCTTGTGCCTGTAAAAAAGTAGCAGAAAGGTCCCTACTCTGGAAGCAAAACAAAACATCATCCGCAAAGGCTATAGTATCACAACAAGCAAGATTTTCCAGTTTTAATAGGAGATCATTAATAATAATATTCCAAAACGTAGGTCCTGAAACAGAACCTTGAGGGCAACCCCTTTCAAGGTGACGAATTGCAGAAGCCGAGCCCAATTGCAATTTGGCCGCCCGATCATTTAAAAAATCAGCAGCAAGTGAAAAAATATTCATTGGAAGTTCCACTTTTTTGAGAAGATTGAGAATACAAGGCCACCACGCATAGTCGAAGGCGCCCTTAATATCCAAAAAGACCAAAATAGTGTGCAAGTTTTTCTTTTTTCCTCTCTGAACAATTTCATTCAAGCGTAAAAGAGCGTCTTCAGAACTTTTTTGAGGTGTAAAACCATACTGATTACCAGAAAGAAGGTCTCTATGGCGGAGATACCAGCAAATTCTGTTAATAAAAAGTTTTTCCAAGCACTTACCCAAAACAGGAAGTAAGCTTATACACCTAAGGTTATCTAGGCAAGGAATCCTAGACTCATTTCCTTTAGGAATAAGAATTACTTGAGCATGTTTCCAAACACGTGGGAAAATGCCAACATTTAAGCAAACGTTAAAAAGTTTATGGAGAAATTGAGGAAACATTAAATGAAACTGTTTAATAATCTCGTTCGAAATAAGAGTCAGGACCAGGTGATTTATTTGGTTCCAGCATAGAAATAACTGTATTAACTTCATCACAAGAAAACATAGGATCTACAAAAGAAGAATAAGCAGTACGCGCAGCTTGACGGTATTCCTTATGCAAATCATCATCATTTTCCTCTAGATCCGAGGGGAAAGATTTCTGAAGCACAGCAATAATTGTCTCTTCTAAAGAGTTGGTTGTCTCTCCAGTGGAAAGACAAATACCAGTTATTTCAATTTTTTTCATGAAATCTCTTTTAACTCCATACGTGTAAATCTTTTTCCATACATTGCGAACATCAATGGTCGAAAGAAATGTTTTCCAAGACTGAGATTTAGCATCGGCAAGCTTTAGATTGTAAACTTTTCTATATTCAAGATATTTACTTTTATAAAGTTCTCTAAGAGACGGATTTTTACAACGCTGAAATCTACGCCTAGAGGCATTAAGCCTTTTTCTCATACAAAAAATTTCGGCAGACCACCAAGGAACATTGTGCTTACCATGATTCCTAACAGGTATGGAAATTTGAGATGCCTGGAGAAGAACAGAACTAAAATTCTCAACAAGAGTATTTAGTCGAGAACCGTCAGTACAGTCGTTAAGAATATCAATGAAACGGGTGATGCGAGAAGAACAAAATTTTCGAAAACGATCCCAATTTGCTTTCCCTGTATTGAAGATTTTAAAAGGAACATTTGAGGTGTCTCGTAAGAACGTAGAAAGACAAAATTCAAATTCAATCATCATATGATCAGAAAGGGATTCTTTTTCAGACAGTCGCCAACTCGAAATATCCTTTATTTTATTCAGTTTGACAATAACATCTATAAATACCAAATTATAAAGTACAGGGAATCCTTATGGGCGGTAATTTTTCAAGCTCTGTCTGTGAATTATTCCTGTTTACAAAAGAATTGACCTATGTCCGTTCACTCAGTACAGAATAACGTTTCTTTTACCAACACATCTATAGATATATTGATGATGTCATTGCATTTAATAACTACAACAAAATAGAAGTAACTAATATCTACCCTGCATGCTTAAAACTAAATAAAACAAATACAGAACAGCATTATGTAGTCTACCTTGATTTACATATTATAGATTAAAATTTTATTAAAGTTTACGACAAAAGAAGAGAATTTAATTTTTCCACACTTAAATTAACTAACTGGAATTCAAATATTTCCAAAAGAGTCATACTCAACACAATTTATTCACAGCTACTTAGAATAAAAAGAATCTGCAATACTGCGAAACACTTACAAGAAGAAATACTATACTTCGTAACTATTTTGAAAAAATACCTAATTCCTCATAAAATAATTAAAAATACCCTAACAAAAGCTGGCATTAGCCTTTGTTTGCCAATTTTTAGATTTTTTGAATTAGATAATGATATTTTATGCCTAAAGCCCGAAGGACCGTTTAAGATGGATGACTGATTCAGAAAATCTAATGTAAAAATGTACAGATAATTCTTGTTTATTCATTCTCTTTCCTCCAAAATTTTGGCACTTTACTTTTAAATACTATTGTATAAATAATTTTAAATTTCTATAATGGTCAATTTTACTGCTTTTATTAACAAATCGGGCCTTTTCGTTTTTCATAGTAGCTTGATCGCCCGCTAGCTTGAAGAATTACGACTTTTTTAACAAATGGCTGTTTTTTCCTTTTACTCTTGCTTTTGTGGCCAAGTTTTTGTAGTTTTAGCTGAATTAGCCATTTTCACTTTCAGTCACAATTTTTTTCCTTCCAACTACATGTCAGGCGCCATTTTTGAAATCTTTTCACGTTTTACCGAGTTTTCCGATCCCCTTCGATAATAGGAGACGAGTTGCAGATAACGGACAAACTCTTCGTATTGGCTAATGCCCACAGAACTTCGCTCCCCCCTACATACGTCATACGACTGAAGTACACAGAAGGGAATTACAACCACTTTGCAACTAGTTTTAAGAGGGAGAGCTCTGCATCGCCACAGGTCAGTTTTTTGTTTCTTTTGTTACAACTTTTTCTTGGTCTTAGCAAGACCCACTTTGTTGGTTATCATCTTAATTTTCTTTTATTTTAATTACAGATTTCTAAAATATATAAAATTGTTAATCTTTAAGCTTGTAGGCACAGCCCGTATGTTTTTTGTATATTTAGGACTAATAGCAGACCGCTATTTATTTTTGTTTTTATTTTTATTTTTATTTTTATTTTAGTCTAGATTTAAGATGTTTCGGTATAGTTTTACATATTTTAACACCTTAATGTGTCATTTTGTGCGGACGCGTCGGGAAATTGGAACAGAGAATTGAGACTATTAAAATTTTCCAAGACACTTTGTCTAAATTAAAAAATTTTTGTAGCGAAAAAGTTTCAATAGTCTGTTTCGGTGAAACGCGTAATGGGGTTAGTTTGATTCGACGTTCAAACAAATTAAATTTCCCTTGAAAAGCCAGTTTGAAAGTCGAGTTGGGCTAATTTACCATTTTCCGCTTACTTTTTTTTTTATCTGATTCTGTTTTTTTTAATGTTTTACGTGTTTAATGGTTTGATTTTCATATGTATTAATTTTTTAAAACGTGTTGAACTTTTTGGAGCAGCAGCTCCTGGTAACGTTTAGGCGAGCTTACTACAATTTTTATATTTTACTTATTTTGCAGCATATTGCGCAAAATGTTTTCTAGACCAAATTGGTTTTTCAAAATTGTAATTATTACCTTGCTTGATATATAAATATATTTATATACGTTTGGTGCGGCCGATTGCAACCAAAATACGAGGTGCACATCTACATGTTATAGCAGTCCCTATATACAAAATTTCAACGTTCTGAGGCTACTTGCTTTTGAGTTATGCGAGATACGTACGTACATACGTTCGTACAGACGCCACGAAAAATTCTCTTCAGAATTAATTTTAAAGCAGTTTTATAATTTTTTTTGAGGAAACTAGTCTTTCATTCTGTTCTTACGTACAGGTATCACGCAAAAATATTTTTGAATTGCATTCGATAGCGGTCAAAATGGATATTTGCGTTGAAATATGCTGCCTGAAACTTTTCGCGATTACAATAGTTCCTTTTTACTTCGTACAAGGAAGTAAAAAGGCGATTTAAATAAAGAATAAACACGAAATTATAATTCAAGCACATTTCTACTAGTGCTAATCATCATAAAGGGAAACCTAAACTTTAATACGCAGTGATTGGCAATTTCATTGGGTTTAGGAAGAGCAAATTTAAAAAGTATATTAGTAGAAAGAAGTACTTCTATGATATTTTCAGTTTAATACTTCATATACTTTCTATAATAGGTTTTGAAATTTTAACACGGCTGTTTAAGCTACTTATTTTATCACTGTCCCATTCCAAATATTTTAAACTTTACTTACTCGGATATTAGACAGGTGAAATACGCTGAATGAGCTCAGATGAAGCAATTAAAAGTTTAGTAATACTGCCTTCGCATTTTCAGATGTTTAGTAAATTTTACAAACTATAAACGCTTAGCTTGCAAAAACTTCTTAAAGTTCGGTTAGAAATACGTTTTCGTTCAAATAGTGCAAATCTAGCTACTTACAAATTATACAAAGCTAAGACTGCTGCAAACTGCCGTATAGGACAGAATGTTTTCCACTTTATGGAATTGTTGATGATAGTGAAGATTAATGCATGTTGGTGAGTTTCGCCGTAAAGTCTCAGCTTATGTATGCGACTTTAGATAGAGTAATGAAACTCATAGATCAAGCTGGTTATACGGAATGAAGACTTTATAGAACAAGTTTAAGCGGCCCAAATAAATCACCTTAGTATCTCTCTAAAGAAGCAATTTATTCAAATGTTTGATAATAATTATAAAAATCAAAACGCTTGGCTGCCGCCAACTGGTAACATACTCATAAATGAACAAAGAAAAATTAAAGAAATTTACGAGAAATTTTATTATCTCAGAAGGCATAGATCATAATAGAAAAGTAGAAAGAAATTTAGTATGCTTAAATAGCTTGATTTTGGAGAAAAAGAGTGACATTTTTAGATGTCTGTTCATAGAAAGCAAATAAGGCAAATCTTTGTTTCCATGTTACGTATCAGTATGTAATTATTTTAAACTGTAAAAAGTCACTATGCATTACTATGCGGAAAACGTGATAAAACAACTGTGCCCTCACCGGGATACGAACCATGGATCTTTCACTGTATTAACTAGACGTGCTAACTACTTACACCACGAGAACACGCGTGGGGGAATATAATTTTTTTTTTCTTCTTCACTTAAAGGGTGCTTGGAAAAAGGCATGAGACCCAGTCGATCAAATCCAGGCGGTGGTGAATTATGGCTCAGAAAACACTGTAGTAAACATTAGGTTGTCTTGTGACGGAAACGTGAAAAATTACCTGGGCGCTTTCCGAAATCAGAATCTTCCACTTGATTAATTCGAGGTGCTAGTAAGACGTAACTACTTAATATAAAATGAAGAAATTTAAATGCAAAAATAAAAGCCAGATTTGAAATTTGTTTTAAGATGAGCTTTAATTTTATTCAAAAGCAAAGATTTAGTTTCCTGAGTTGACTACGGTGGTTACTGTTTTTATTTTAAAAAAAATAAATTACTTCTATAAATTTCTTTCTTTTTTTCTTATTTCATTTATATATTTAAAATTTATTAATGGTTAATTTTTCTTCCATATGTAAGCTTTTAATCTGAAATTTTCAGATTGCAAAATTCTTTTTTGTTTGTTTATTTATTTAAACAAATGCAGTAAAAAAAATACTTTTAAATGAAGCCTCATAATTCAAACCAGCGATGTTCAATAATCCCCTATAATTTTAAACGCAAGATCAGAAAAAAAAAATGTACACATCTAAAAGTCATTTATTCATCAATTTATTCATTAAAAATTTTTTTCGCATTATGCGAGTTTTAGAGTTATTGCCATCTGTAAGTAATAAGCAACATTAAACAACGCTTTCATTCAATCAACTTCTGTTCTACAGAAAGGAGGCAAGAAAACGTGATCGCAGTAAAATAAATAAATAAATTTCAGAAGTTACGCCATGCATACCATACAAGGTTGTTGGACTTGAATAAATAATCAAAGACAGCGGAGGAAACAATTTAAAATTTTTTTGAAAAGCTTCCGCAATAACTAAACTACTCCCGAATCTACTAAAGCTCGTCACGTGATAAATAATCCAATGCGACCTTTGGCTCGACGTAACATGTCTGGGATAAGAAAGAAAATAATTTAATATGTGATCTCCTTGTAAGAGTCGGGGTTAGAATTGGGAGATTTTCTCTACCGCCTAACAAGGAACAATGTGTGGTGGGGAGAGGGAGATCAGAGAAGAATACGCTATTAATCGCGAGTCGGCAGAAAGACGAATTATCCTGGGCCCTCGCGGCCAGAGGGCCTGTCATCTCATCCTTCAGATAATTCTTTGCTAAAAAAATTCCCCATCAAGAATAAATTGGAAGGGGTTGTAGCAAAAATACTGCGTAACATGTCATTTCATAGAAACGGTATTTTTATGAAATAAAAATTCCGTATTATCGAGTCACATTTATGAATATTTTATAAGATGGATTATTGTTATAATCTGTTTCAAAGTTGCATCGTTAATTACATATTCTTTTATTTGTCTTTAATTTATTTCTTCCTGAAATTTTTAACGAAATCACTGTAATAAAATATATATTAACACGATAATGCGTTTTTATCAAAAACTGTTATTGTATTAATATAAATTTTAAGAAGGTTCATGGTGTATTCTCCCTGCCCTTAATTCATTTTTCAGAAAACTTTCTCAATTTTGAAAATTTAATAAAAATATATAAATTACTTATTTATCAAATTTTATGTAATGATTAATTTATTCCAGCTGCTGTTTGAGTTGAATTCCTTTTAAAAAGAATTTATAGAAAGTAATGTATAACTATTATTTATCCCATATAGAACGATTATGATTCTTCTGATTCCTTTTAAATTTTCGTACGTGGAAATTGTACAGAACAAAGAGTCAAAATCGAAATAAATTAAAAATTTAAGGGGTAATTTTGGGTAAGGAATTTTCTCTTTCCTCACTGGGTATCATCGGGGTGTAACTGGAAGCACTTTCGGCTAACCAATTGGAAGTTTTGCTGTTTGAATCCCGGCGAAGGCGTCGCTCATTTTTCCCGCTTCCTATTTCGGCAGCCTTAATATGAAGTTCATGAAGATTTAATAAACTTGATTTTATTAAGTAACGCCAAAACTAACATTTCATGAACCACCTGGATTTGGCGGCAGGGTATACTTCCTCCCCAACAACTCTTCAAGTGGGTCAGAATGTAAGGAATTTTCTCCTTCCTCATTGCAAGCCTTCGTGGTGTAACTGGAAACACGTCCGGCTAGCAAATGAAATGTCCGGAGTTCGAATTCCTTCGTTGATTTTTCATGCTCTAGACTCCATTATTGTCCACAAAAGATTTATTCATATGCAGCATTAATCAGTTTAGTGATGAAAGAATGTTATTAACTTAGGTGTATGTGCTCCAAAACGAATGCCTAATGAAAAAAAAAAAAAAAAAAAAAAAAAAAAAAAAAAAAAAAAAAAAAAAAGCAAGCTTTGATATCCTATAATAATAATTGATTTTTACGTCTAATTGTGATGGTCATTAGCCGAAAATGCGTCATTTAAATAGATCAAATAAAAAAGAAAGAGGCCAGTAATTGTTGTGACATCCATCGAACAAAGAAAAGAATTAAAAATATGAGCTAGGTCTCCTAAACATATCTAATTATGCAGAATTAGAATTAGTCACATTAATTACAGGTAAGATTTCGAAATTCTAATTAGTAGATTAGTAGTAGTCTAAGTAGATTTCCAAATTCTTATTCACCAAATCCTTTGGATACATTTAGGAAGATTTTGGATAAAGTTGGAAGAATGATTAAATGACCAATAGTGATCAGCGATGAATAATTCACTCAAATTTTATTACGATTTATGAAAATAGAAGAGAAATACGTCAAGTGAAACATAAAATTAGTAAAACAACAACATTTAGTGTAGATTTATGTAACAAGATCTAAACTGCAGATTTCTTTACTCCTGACTATGACAGACATACCTGTTTGTTCTCGAATTCGATTGAGATCTTGACATAAACCTACGCCAAACTCAAGGTTGTTGTACTACTAATTTTACTATTTATGAATCAAAAGATGAAATAAACCAAGACCATGGTCATGGTATGTTTTAGTTAAGCAATGTTTACAACTGTCAACGTTCATCATCAATTAAAAAAATTAGCTAAATAATTCACATAAATTAGAAAACTCACCCCGACAATGGCGTTTAGCTCTGTCATTGTGACTTGCTTTGCACGCTCTACCGCAGCAGCAACCTGCTGCTGGTGCTGCAAGAAAAATTATAAAATGATTAGAAACATATATTATATAACCATATAAAATATACTCCATGTTTTGACAATATTTGAAGTTAAATATTGGTGGAAAAATACAATTATTTAGCGACATAATGCAGTTATAAAGGTCTATTTCTAATATCTCAACACAGTTTCTGCCAAAACTATAAAAATTATACAAATCTATTAAAATTAAAATCGGTAAAATAATACGACTAATAAACCTATATCACTTAACCGTATAACACACACTTCACATTTTGACAATTATTAAAGTCAAATACTGGCGGAAAATATATTATTATTTAGCGAAATAATGGTGTTCTAAGTTTGCATTTCTAATATTCCAAACACAGCTTCTATGAAAACTATAAGAATTGCACGAATCCACCATTAAAATCAGCAAATCATGAAATGTTTTGAAAATTTAAAATATCAAAGCAAATCAATGAAGAACAAATAACTATTTATTACATTAAAAGTATAAAAAAATACTATAAATTATTTAATCGGCAAAAAATTACACTTCTTTTATCATAAAGTTCCGGGTCTAGAACTGTTTGCCATCGCCATTTCACCGTGGCCGTTTCGCAGTGGCGTCGGGACGTTTCGCCGTCAGGATGTTTCGCTGTCGGGACGTTTCGCCGTCGAGATGTTTCGCGGTCAAGACATATTTTTCCTTAGATGATTGTATTTTGTCTTGCAGTATTATACTCGTATTAAATTTATTAAGTTTAATAATTCTGTTTAGCTTTTGTATACTTATTGAAGGTTGTTTTTAATATTTATAGTTATTTACAAGTATGAGAAAATACACGTATTTAGTTGGAAAATTATGTCGGTATCAAAGCGAACTGAAACTAAACTTCTGATATAACAGAAGTTATATTATCGATTTTAAAATTATACGGGTACGATATTTACATCATTCGTCAAAATTTCCTAGTCGGCTAGTTCAGAGAAATCACTCATACAAGCAGGAAGTTCACATATTTATGAAATCTGAAAGCAAAACGGAATTGCCTTGGAATCTTTTAAGCGCCTTACTCTTTTAAAATTAATATGTCATGTGTAACGGTGTACTTATATAAAACTGTACACAAGAACATTTTATATAAAATGTTCATTAATTTAAATTAAATTATTAAACTAAACAGAGTTATTAATTTAAATCAACTCAATCTAATACAGTCGAAGAAAAATATGTCTTGACGGCGAAATGTCCCGACGGTGAAACGTCCAGACGGCGAAACGGCCGGCCACGGTGAATACTCCCATTCCTTTAAGTTCCTACTTTGAAAAATTGCATTCAGATAATTTCAAGACTTACATCATTGAAAAGATTATAAACAAAAAATGAGGAGTGTTTTTAATATTCATTATGTAATAAAATAAAAAAATTAATTTAATAAATATTAAATGCTAAATTAATTAATAATACTGCGTAAAATTAAAGATTAAATGTAATTTTTGCATAATTGAAATATGACATGTGGAATAATTTAATTTTGCCATCGCAGATCTAATTCATTTATCTCAAATGAAACCTAAAACATTTTTTTTAAAGACGCAGCCAAAAATAAGCAAACTGCGAATTAATTAAGTATCTGAGAGAGATAATAACGAAGAGTTATGGTGCAGAAGCTTTGCCATGCGGTTTCAGACAGTAATTAATTACTCCTGTATGCATTTTCAACAAAACACTCGTTTCAGGCAAAGGCAAATTTCAATTGTATAGATTAAAACAGACATAAATATTATATATCTGAATTACTTTGATGACACTTTGAAAGATGTTCTGATTTAAAGCAGGGGGAAAATAGTGCATTTTTAGCATAATATTTAAACAGTAGAACCGAACGCGGTTTATAACGAATAACCCGATATAACGAACAAAGTTCTTTCCTATACACTAACATTATTTTATACAACTATAAAGAGTCTCCAAACGTTGTGAATCGGATGTAATGAACTTCATGAAATAGCTTTAACTGAAATAATTTTTGTACTTGTTTCCTATGGAGAGTTGTAAACGTTATTCTTCAAAATAGTACGAGGATTATAGTATAGATATAATAGAGATATATAATATAGAAAATATAATATAGAAAATATAATATAGATACATCTCGTCAGATATTGAGTAGGCTGTTGCCTACTCAATATCTAACGGGAATACAGTTTACCCCAATCTACAATGGTGTCATGTGGGAAAAATTATACTCGATAATTTTTGGTTATCGAAAAAATTTGGATACTGGGATAATATTGAGAAAATTCGAGCATAAGGATGTTGAAGAGGCATTCCTGAAATGGTTTACAATTCATAGAAGCCCCAATTTGCTTATATCTGGTCAAAGGCTTCATATTAACAGCGATGAATTTACTCTTTACTTTTTTGTGCTCATATGGCTGGTTGGATGCCCTTAGTAAGCGGAATATTGTATTACGAAAAATTGTCGGAGAATCAGGAGTGTTTCAAAGATTGATCTCAAGAAACTGGGAAATAAATGGGATGCCTTTTACCACCAGAGACACTATTAGTGCCAATGCAGATGACGTCAAACTAAATGTTAAAATTTAAAGACTAAATATGCACCAAGTGAAGATTATCAAAAGTGTGTACAAGTACATCAAAAGTGTAATTTAATTTAATTAATGAATTTAATGAAATTTAATCTAATTTAATTTAATTTCGCTTTAAGAAACAAGACTGGAGAAGTTTGACAATTAAGTAGATTATATAATAATTCACTTCTTGATGGAATACTGGTACTAGAAAAATCTTGGAAACTTGTTACAGAACCGATCATCCGAAACTATTTTTCAGCTCGGCGGCGTAACAAAGAGTGTTGAAGAGGAAGCTGATGAAAAAGAGGATTTGTTTGTCTCTAAGAGGCTAACAAAAAGTGCCATTTCAATGTTTTCAGATTGTGACATGATGCATTTCCAAATATATGATGACGATGTTGTTACATACGAAGATATGACTGAAGAAAATATTACAATAGAAATTAAAATATTGACATCTAAGAATATTCTTCAGATGGTGATGAACATATTAAAGAAATCTAACACACAGACGCCCTTACCGGGGTGAATATCAAAACTGTGAAACATATAATTAATACGTTTTTATTTACACGAACTATGACATTGAAACTCGTGCATTCTCTTCAGTTTTTGCACAAACATATACATGAAAGTTTTCTACAATCAGCATCGCTCCACCAAGAAATTGCTAACCATTTTTGTGCTTACACATTAAGTAAACGTTAAAACCATATTTATTAATAATATTTGTAACTCATTTTTAATATTTTTAAGTTTTTCTATTTAAAATGATTATATATGATTAAAAATGTGTATTTCAGGAGATATGTACACTGATGTGGAAAAAAAAACCAACACCAAGAAGGAGTTACGCTAGATAAACGAAATTTGGTAGTCTTTGTTTATTCCATTTGTTTCGATACATCATCATTTTGATTTGTTTGTTCGACACTGTTTCGACACGTTTGTCTGACATTTGTTTCGACACGCCAATATACGTGATCTTTCAGATGACATCTATTAAAATTTTGCGCTGAGCGCATAAGTGTGGCGCTAGTAGCGCCACTATAAACATGCAAATCAGGTTTGCTTTAAATACGCCTGTAAAGTTGGTGAGCGGTTTTTATCGTTGAGATTAGACGTAGTCAGCTGATGTTAGTCAAGAATGCTTTTAAGGAGACAAAGCCATTATCAGCAGCTCAGTGAGTTCGAGCGAGGTCGTAGGGTTGCGAGAAGGTAGATTTCCTTTCCGCGATATTGAAGAAAAACTTGGCAAGAATGTAGCCATTGTGCATGATTGTTGGCAGCAGCAGTGGTCAAGGGAAGGTACTAGTTCAAGAAGACCGAGTTCCAGGCGGCCAAGTAGAGCTACTGAGACGGAAGACCATTGTGTTCGGAGTATGGCAGTGGCGCACCATACTGTGTTTGCAGCAGAAATTCGACCCGCAGTTGGCACCACAGTGACACAACGAAGTGTTGCAAATCGGTTATTTTAAGGATAGCTTCAAGCCAGACGTCCTGTAGCATGCATTTCATTGACTCTAAACCATTGCCGTTTACATGAAGCTAGAGCTCATTGGGGGACGGAATGGGGTTCTGTTATATATGTATATAATATAACGTTACACACACATATATATGTAAAATATAAAATAGCTAATCTATCTTTCAAATAACAAATTAATTATAGACCTTTAATTCCTGTCTTCAATATAAAATAACAGAGCAATAAATTTTCTAACTAAATGAAAAAGATCCGTCATCTAATCTGTATTGCACACTTATCCATGAAATCTGAACCCGACCTCTGGACATTAATCTGTCATGTGATCTGAAATGGAATTCGGTATAAAAAGGTAATTGCGTCACAGCTCTTCCTTCTTCGCTCTTCACCTCTGCTTCTAGATGCTTGTGTCGCCTTGCCTCTAGCCACGCGAAGTTTACTTTTCTAATTTCGTCCATTGTTAAGGATGTAAGTTTCGTCCATTGTTAAGGATGCACTCACAGTGATGGTGTACATTATCAAGAAATAAAATTATATGTGTATCGTTATGTGTCTGATTCGAGTGTCATCTTGCTAACTATGCAGTTATAATGCAAAGCATCATCGGCAATCCGTTGCAACTGTTTTTTCGCCAAGTCATCTTATTACAATAATGCTATAGGCTTATTACAATAATGCCACAATCTTATTGCAATAATGGAGCAGTTATATTACACACACACACACACACACACACATATATATATATATATATATTACATGTATCCTTTTTTACTGAATAAGCAATAATTCATTTACTATTTTAATATTATATCTTTAATTCACCACATGTTCAGTGAATTACAATAGTTTTTCGTTACAATAGACCTTTACTCAACTTTCTCCGAGATGATTATCTTACCATTGCACATATAAATCTTGTACATATATATCTGTATAAAGAAGGTTAAGAATGCTATTTAAACTAAAATTTCAAGTCTTATTTTTCCTACGTTACAACTTTTATAAACTATATTACTAAATTCCCCAGAATATAAAACTCTCCAATTATTTATTGATAATGGAGACATACATAACTTCGCTTCTTTTGTTGAAAATATGATATAACTTTAAAAAATATATTTTTGCGTATATTTTGTTTTTATTTTAATCGTTTATTTTAAAAATATGAAGTTTCATGCCATAACAACATTAATTCTACAATATTAAGACTAGTTTATAGGGATGCATAATTTCAAAAACATAACGCCAAACTAAAGATAAAATATTTTCAAATACTATTTTGCAATGTTTGACTGCAATTCCAGAAATCATTAACAAATGAAACGTCTGCTTCGATCCTGAATTTAAAGTCATATCAACAAAATTCTCGAAATATAAAGCAACTAAGCCGATTTACTTCAGTGCACTTTTAAGCGGATTTTGAATTACAACAATAGAGAATAATAGTGTTTACAAATTGTTTCCATCTGCCATTATACATAGGACTTACACACATATGTACACTAATCTCGGCACTTAATTATAAATATTTGCTTTGAATGAAGAATTAATTTCTTTTAACTGCTATCACAAGTCTTAGTGGTAACACTAGTGCTTTATTCCTCCTTTTTATTTACAAGTTTAATCAGAGACAGAGCCGCCCAGCCAATATAGTGGTTAGAGAACCTGACTGTCGTAGCGATGGGGCCGGATTCGATAAATAAAGCGCCCCGCCATTGAAAAAAAAAGAAAAGAAAAAAAAAATCACGGCCCAAATAAAAGAGTCGAGAATTTTAGGCAAAAAGATTTTTCCAAGAATCCTAAACGTTTACTTTTCTTCTTTTCAGAAAAGGAAACAAAGTTAATGAGTAATTATAGGATGATTTTGGGGCCTCGTAAATTACGATTAGTGTGCTATGGACCTGGGTTTGAGGATCAAGGAGATATCCAAGATCTACATAACTAACATATTGTTTCTACCTTTTTAACATAATTATCCAAAAGCTGCTTACCTTGAAACATTCGTTTTTACTATATATATTAATTTCAAAGGGTTTATTTTTAAACCATTTACTTGATGGTTCTATAATATGACAGGTTTCGATACCGGAATGCTTTAATAAATGGGATAATCTTGGAGCTGTGATATTTCAAAACATAAAATTGTAAGCAGTTTTTCACAAAATAACTCCTTTTCATCATTACCTAAACTTGTTTGATGTACCTAACTAACACATCTACAGCTTGGGATAGAGATTCTCAGACTTATAAAATTTTGTGCCACATAAACAAGAATAAAAAATATACGTACTTCTCATGTAACAATATATGTACTAAAAGGAGTGTTATTTTACATTAACTTAATTTTTTGTGTAAAAATTGCACCGCCAAAATAATGTAACGTACCATCAGTGGTATATGAATCACAATTTAAGAAATAGTGTTTCAAAATTTCCATTTTTAAAATTGTAACATTGCATTGCGCTAATGATGGTTTCTCGTCTACTCATTTTGACAAATGTCATTATTCTACGAAGCGTTTTGCATTAGCCATCAATGTGGATTGCCTAATTGTGAGCTCTCAAAGATATTGCCACTTGACATTCAATAAGAACTTTAATTTTTCTTTCATATTTAAACAATATATTTCTTAGCAAACGAAAAGATCTAACAGCAATATACGTACTTCATTTTATTTGCGATATCTTCTAACTGATACAAATTTTAATAAATTTAATTTATATGACTAATAATACATCTACATGATAATTTTACAAACTTTCATAATTGTTGGGGGAAAATAAAGGATATTTCTAATGCCATTTATTACACAACTGGGAATAAAATAATCCATCGTGCGCCGCTCAATAATTATTTCCTATAATTCTCTCAGATTTGAATTCTCTAAAAGATACTATAAATAACATAAAAGACAAACATAACATACACATTACATGAATACTTAAAACGTTGAAATTTAAAAGTCATTAAAGAGAGAGATTTGCAATCAAACACGCTTTTACCATTTTACTTCTATTTCCAACTGAGATAAAAAATTCGTTCTGAAACGCAACTAAAATTACACAGAGTTTATTCACCGAACAATAATAAAAAGCTGTATAACTCATACAAAACAAAAAAATAAATGTAATTGTACACTTTTCGTTTTATTTTAATAAAATATTAAAATGACTTAAATGATCTTAAAAATGCTACTACAGCATTTAAACTGTGAAACTTTCCATATGTAAAATTTTTTTATTTGAAATAATAATGGCCTTCCTCATTATTACAATTTTAAATTATCAAAGAGATTTAATATTTAGTTACAAATAAATTCCTGGTTTTTGCACTCGAGTCATTAGACCCATCTTGCTTCCTAGTACTTTTGGGTTACAGAATTACAGAATCAACAAGTGCTGAAACACAAGACCCATGTCCATGGCTTTCCCAGAGTTATCCGAGAGATATTACTACTTTAGTACAAATTCAATGAAAATGCAGAGGAGGCATTAGTCTCTCTTTACACTAATAATGTTAAGCATTTCTTCACCAAAGTGATAACTTAAAGCAAGACGAAGCTTTTAGACATTTGTATATTTCCCTCTTTCTTTGTTTTTCTATCTACACATCAAAAAGACTTTTACAACTACGTAATGACAAACAGTAATAACCACATACTTTAATAAACAAATCTCTTTTCTTAAGAGAATATTAATACGATAGCTACCACCTCCAACACTCTGGGTGAGCACATGTCACAAGCTGCTTGTATGTACAAACTATGTGGAACTCAAGAAATCAGCTGGGATTCCACAGATTTAAATCTGTAAGAGGAGGGAATGTCGGAAAAAGCCCCACTTTCCTCTTACGCATCTAAAGTGAATCTCGATCTGAGTCGCGATAGAATTCCAAGCAAACAAATCCCAGAAGCTACACACAAAGAACTCGTCCCTAGAGATTCGCAGTCGGAGATGTTTATCCTGCATGGTTCCAAGAGGGCCCGGGGCGCGTGCCCCCGCTCTGGAAGCGAGGCACGGATTCTGCTCTAACTTTGATTACGCGGGAAAAGGAATTTGTGGGCGCCGGAAGGGGAATGAAGAGGCAACGGGAGGGGGGATGGATGTCTCCTCCATGATATCTTGACAAATGAAGGAAAGAAAGATGAAGAATAGAGGAATAAGACTGGCGAAGTACACAATCGAATGTCTTGAGACAGATGGGCATGTATAGGAATCATAGTAGAAGACAGAATTTATAGATTAAACGAATGTTTCCTATACAAAAGGCGTTAGAAAAGATGGTAACTAGCTGATTTCTTTAAATATTGATTCTAGATATATTCTTGTGATCGCAAAGTTTCTCTAAATAAGCGGCAGAAATTCTTGAAAGCTGTCTCTACACTGTAGATGAGGAGCTTTCTGCAAAAATAAAATCTAACTTTTCATACGCACTCTATTGTATTCCAATTTGTAAAGTAATCTTCGTTTTCGTGCTTTAATTTATTTGGGATAAAAAGTAATGAATTTTACGATCAAAATTAATCATGATATCAGAGAACGAATTTATGGATTGTTTCATTTTTGTCTCTATTAACAGTTTGTATTCGACGCAATTCTGAGAATGACAACATCATTGAAAAATAAATTACAAAAATCTTGACAGCCCTCAGCAACAAAATTTCGCACCAAAATCGGAATCTTTTTCGTTTTCAACACTGTTTGATTTCCATTAATATTTTGCCAACGGCATCAAACTTTCTAGTCAGAGCATTTTCGAAGCGGAAGAATTCCAGAAATTTTTGGGTATTTTATTTTTTATCACCTGAGAAATCAATAGCGAGTGGTTCAAGAAATTCCCAAGAATTCCTTATTTGGTGATAATCTGTCAAACATCAAAATGTAGCCAAATTCCTCCACCCCCAATTGGGGAAAATTTTAAGATTCAACATCTTTTGTTTTAGTGCAGGGGTTCTCAACCAGGGGATAATTTCATACCTTCAAGGATCAAATTCAGTTAGCCTTTTATTTAGCTCTTAAGTAATTAAATATTTTTATGTATATAAAAAACTACTTTTATTCAAGTTTTGGTATTTATCAACATTTTCTATATTTTTTGTTGTTTAATTTATTAAGCACATTAAAATTAAGCTAAACCTAAATAAATATATATGTATTTTTCGAGTTTTGGAAAGAAGAGGGTGGGAAATCGTCAAAGGGGTGCATAGTGCAAAACAAGTTGAAAAACAACTGTTCTAGTAAGTCTGTCTGAAAATTACAGACGCACAACTATAAACGGGAAAAAAAAAAAAAAACTACAGACTAAAAACAACTACAGGGGAACAGAATTAAATATACACAAAATAAAAAAATTTTAAAAGTCCAAACAAATACATAAATTTACAAATTCAAATAAAAAATAATTTACAAATTCAAATAAAAAAAGGCAAAAATTTATATGAAACAAATAATATAAGTGCACACCAAAAAGTTTTAATAATAAACATGCGCAAAGATCCGAAACAACATAAAATGTTATAAAATATGATAATTTAAAATATAATATTTTATAACATGTTTATGCGGTTATATGGGTTACATGGGTATATGAAATTATATTATAATAAGATACATTAATGATATGTTTTTTATCGTTATAAAATTAGTATTTAGATCTGAAAAGAGCTATTTATTTTCAGTGTTCTTGGAAAAAGAAATTCTATTTGTTGTTGGAGCTCTTTCAGCATTTCTTGTTTCAGACGCCCTTTTTCTGTAGAAGACGTTCTAGTATAATACAGATTTAAGTTTATTTATTCATTTATTAAACTAAAAAAGCGTTAGCCCAGAAGGGTATTAAATCTCGGAACGGCATTTTGCGTTGAATCACTTTTCACAGTGTTGCCACCAAATATTATCGTCCTGTATTATCTTTAACAAAATTAAATAATGAAGATTCTGGTTGTACGTTTACCGCATTGTGAAAAAACGACGGTACCTAGAGCCGACAAATTGGGAATCACGTAATCCTCCACCCGAACATGGGCACGCGGAAGCCCGAATTTTTAATTTCGAATTTGTTTTATTAGCTATTTCATATTTTGTAAAACTTTAACGAATTTTTTATTAACAAACTCAACGAGTTCAAAGCGAGTAATGGTCACACTGCACGGTAAAAAACATTTTTATTTGCAGCGAGCGAGACTATCTATCGGGAATCAAGGATCTCTTTATTGTACCTGATTACTGAATAATTAATTAATATAGTTTATCATACATCACATTATCAATATACGACTAATTATCGAGAATTACAACATAGTATTCTTTATGTGATCTATGGATTATGAAAGTTTAAAAAAGGTAAGATTCTGCAAACATAACAGCTCTGAAAGAAGTCACCTAATGTTCCGACATCATGTCTATTAATATAAAAATTTTGTCATGTAATAGAAAAAGGTTATGTATAGTTAAAGGTTATGTTATGTATAGTTCTGCCCATATGAATCGCAGTTTCAAAGAGCAAACTTTATGAAATACGTTTAAGCTCTTTACTTTTGAATCAAAGATTCTGCTGTGCTAAAAACAACAAACAAAGCTTGGGTTTTTAGGATTTACACGAATATAGGAAATCATTAAAAAGGCCAAGAGGAGCAGTTATTCGAGCCTTTTTTTAAGGTTATTTTAGGAGGCTTACTCATGATTTGAATTATACTCATCAAAAACAGAATATGAAATGATCTTCCACAACGAACTGAAATAGGGTTAGTTAATAGTAATGATAGTAAAAGGAGTGGATTTCAGCATATTTCTTCTGAAATATGAGTTTACCTAATAGGAGAATTAGCCAGAAAACTATGTATAGGATATCCCTTTCTGAAAGAGATAATATTACCAGACATATTATCACATAATTACAGTAATGCTCCGAACACATGTTTGGATTCTAATAACATGGTAATGCACTTATATCAATGACATTATAGCTGGGTGTTGCAAACCTACGTTTACTTTAATTATATCTCCAGATCGGAAAGGAAAGGAGAAATAAGTATACCTTGTAAGAAAAATAAATATGTATGAAAATAAAATCCAATAATAAAATGGGAACCATCAACGAAATAGTTTCATTCTATGGATTCTTTATAGTTATTAAGGAGACTGATGTTTACTAAAATTTACTCTTCTGTCCTTAAATACCCCATTTCAAAATGTAATTCTTTGGAAAATTATTATTTCTTTTATTTGTGTGGTTTAAGATACACTGGCTAAAAAAGACCTTTACAATTTAAAATCAAAGAATACCAAACATGTAAAGAAGGGGGAGGGCAATGAGAGAGAGAGAGAAAGTGATAGATTCCACAGCAATTTTCCATTGCTGTTCACTGCTGATCCTATTAACATTCTTTTAATTTTAGTTCCACCAGATTTGTTGAAATGTATCTTTAAAATGTGAATTAGATTTGCATGAAACATATCTCGTGCATCAAATGCATAATTTTCATTCCAATATTGCTTTTAACAATGTGTTTCAAAGCCTTATTTCGTAAATTTTTCTTTCATTTCGTATCTCGCAGATGGCGCTTTAAATATTAGTTTCATTTTTATGAATTATTTACTTTTATTTCATCTATTCTATTTACGTATTTCCTGTAAAATGGCGTAACATAACTTTTGATTTTTAAAGATAAGGCACCAATGCCAGACGTCCTAAATATGCCTACAGTTTTGTTACAAAATCACAATATAAAAATGAATTAAGCATTATTTTAAAATAATGATGTTAATTCGTTTTTTTTGTCACATGATCTAATATTTGCCAATATATTAACAAACATTTTGGACATTTCGTAGAAGTCTGATTTTGATATATTTATATTTTCACGTGTAGTTATTAATTTATTATTATTATTATTATTTTGTTCTTAAATTTTACGAATAATACTAAATTATATAGTTGTATTTAAATAATATTTATTTACAACATCAAGTTATTGAATTGTGTCTGAAGAATTTTAATGACCATTAGCATATATTCCAGTGTTCGAAACGTTCACCGAATTTGCTTATAGGGCTAAAATTTTTAAAATGTAAAATATGACTACCTACTGTAAAATTTAATTACCTACTCACCTTCGAATCAACATTCAATGGAATATATGCACTTGTTTTGGAGCACCTAACATCCTCAAAGGAATGACAGCCATCTTGATAAGAGAAATCAGCAGGGTCAGATAGTAAGAAATTCGGTAAATAGGGTTATAGTAACATGGTAGGAATCTGTTTCTGATTAAAAAAAGTTTCTTTTCTCAATAGGCGCCCTCACGCCGAATGGTCGAAAGATGATTTTAACCCCGTTTATTCTATAACACGAACTAAGCTATTCTGAAGGACGTTACTTGAGATACTTTCTTTCTACGTTATCCAAACAGCTCTTTCCTATTCAAAATTATGACACATTTATTTCAGCTTATTGAATGTAATACTCAGCATCATAATAGCAACTTTGTAATTGTAATTATAATTGAAAATATTACTGTGATGGGACAAATTTGCGCAAAATAAAAAAGCATATGAAATAAAGAACACTTTCCATTCATTATCAAATTCCAGTTTCCAAATAGCAATATTTAATTTCCATACTTAGATTAGAAATCACATGTGTGTTGTGTTATAGTGACTTATCTCACTTGTCTGACAGTAGCATCAGAAGAAACTCACGAAATTCATCGTGGCAAGGAGAGTACGATTGCGAGTAAGACTTCGCTCAGTTTTGATGGAGATCAACCCCGGAAACACTACCAAAATGACTATGGACCCTAGGACTTAACGAGTCTCTCGGTGTAATTATTATGTTGGCAGATGTCATCTAATACCAGTTATCCGTGGTTACAGCTAGCAGGCAGGATAACATTTTAAACAATTCTCCAAAAGATTACAGTGCCATATATACATATAGTTTTATATGAAAATTTTTACATATAATACTAAACATTTTCGATGCTAGGATGTTAAATACAGCTATTTTTTATGACTTCATTTTACTAAACATAAGTTCATTTTACTAAACAGCTTCAAGAGGAGGTTACTTTGCAAAAGGGTTAACAAAGCACATTATTAATTAAATACAAAATTTACAGTTGCACAAGGTTAATAGATCCCATTTATGAATTAAACACCAGATTCCCACTTTTATATAACAAATAGTTACAACAGAATCGATTAAAATTAATGTACTCAAATGACCAAAGTACAAAAAATATAGGGAAACATATTACTATATATTCCTTAGAATACAAAAATATACTACTGATTACATAGACACAAATATGCATAAGGAAGCTATGAACCCAATAAGTAAATATAGTACAAAATAACTGCTAGTTATAAATTAGATATAATATTAATATATATATATTGGATACTAGAGAAACAAAGAGAATATAAAGTGATTATAAAGTGATTAGCTTCATCAACTAAATGTATTAGATTAATAACACTAGACGTGTTTTTTAGGGAGAAAAATTAGGGAAACAAAAATACAGTAATACTATTCAGTCTGACACAATCACAGTGTTATAAACATTATTAAGAATATATTATACAGATACATTAAAATAATACTCCGTCAGGACCAAAAATGCTACAGAAGATTTTCTGATTAGATATATATGTTTGACAAAGAAAAGAAAGGTAGAACGAGTTTAGTCCCAACCGGCATATTGTGCTGCACAATATTTTATACTCTGTGATAGTTTGTTAAGTGCGTTTTTTATTTTCTAATAAATTTTGAATCCACAAGTGGCAGTTATTTTCACTCGACTTTTTTCAAATGTGTTTGAGAAGTATTACTCCAGTGAAACAGGAAATGATCTAGATCCTCCACTTCACCGCAATTGCAGTTATCCGAGATACAGAGATTAAATCTTTTAAGATAACTTAAAAAAGGACCGTGTCCCATTAGACATTGAGTTATGTAGCTATTGCAAGTTTTAAGTTTGAAGTTTACTTTCGGGTAACATTTAAATGTTCTGCTTCCTGTTGTGGCCCCGAGGGTCTCTCATCCCTTTCCCTTACCACAAGCCTCTCGAGAGGACTTTCGTTTCGACATATATTTAGAGTATCCCCCATGCCGCACGGACACTGTGCATTTACAAATATCCATTCCTTCTCCGGGATTCGAACCCGGTCCCTTCGGTACCGCAGTAGGCTCCCCTTACCACTATACCGTCTGGGCAGCTCGAAATTACTTAAGCAGAATGACTAGAAAGAATGCAATAGCATGTATTAGAATAGAATGTTAATTAGTGTTTTGTCTGCTCCAATGTTAGTTAAACACCAGTGAGTGTTTTGTCCTAGAGGAATAGTACAAAGAGACGATATCTGTTTACTCTTTGTGCATATTAAGTGCCTTCGATGCTCCTCCATCTGTCTATCTATCCATAGAGAAAACACGAACGCCTAACAGCCAAACATTGCTATTGAAGTTTTACAGGCGTGGTAGGACTTTCCTGGGAAATTTTTTAACGGGAAGGATATAAAATAATTAACTAACAACTTGATGTGAGGAAAACATTACAATTCGTATAACAACAGTAGCAATCAATTACAAAACTGCAATTCAATAGATATAAAATTCATATGTTTAATAGATGTAAAATAATAACTTTATATACGTCAAAACGACACAATCAGCATTCCCTTGCAGCAATCATTACCGAACAGGTACTTCAAATAACATTTAAAAGTAATTAGTGTTCGAAAACAGTATTTTTATTTAACCATAGCAAATAGCGCACAGACATAAACACTATTTATTACCATATCCAAATCTGATACCAGATGTGTATATCTGAAAGCGTAGAACTATCTGCATATCTCTGTCAACACAATAACATTACACCAACATTTCGAAGAATTTTAAAATGAAACCTCGAAGAGAAATCGCAATAACCTCGACACAGGAAGACGTAGGTTAATAACAACTCATTTGAAACGAGGAGAGCAGAACTCATAACCCCATAATGCCTCTTCCACCGCGTCGAGAAAGAGGCTAAATGCTTCTGGAGAGGCAGACGTGATGACTGGAGACTGTAGCATAAATCGTTCCGGAAAGCGGCGACGGCCGAAAAGAGACTTAATCCAAGGGGCTCCGGAGAGTAATAGCGACCGGGAGATTTAATCCGAGAGACGAGCAAAGGCCAATATTGACCGAGCCTCTGGTCAAACAGTGTTTAAGCCGGACTCAGTGTAGCCGCTGGCTACTGAAAGGGCCAGCCGATGAAATCTAACCCTAAAGAATATTTTCCTCTCCTTTAAGCTTCTCCCAACTGATGCTCGTGTCACTTCGACCTGTTTGTCGAGGAGGGATTCGTTTACTCCTCTTTTTTTTTCTCTTTAGGCTTTTCTTTTTCTATTCCGTTAGTGCCAAACAAGAAGGTTCAATTTAATCTCTCGCAATAGATACAGATTGTTATTTCCTTATTACAGAGAGGACGTCTGATTATTTCTCTTTCTTGATTTTGTTTGTATGAGCATCATATAGCAAGTTTTCAGTTTTCGCACGAGTTTCATTGAGCAGTGATTTTTTTTTTTGCTTTATATACGATACGGAAGAGTAGATTTAAATTTACACGATTCAGAAAATGTTATGAAAATTTATTTTCACCTATCACAACTTATTTCACTTGTTACCTTCATTTAACAATGGCTGCAATTTCTATAATTTAAATGTATGAGATAAGCTCTGAATATTTTACTCGGTATGCAACATATGAATTGTGTTTCATACGCTAGCAAAAATACAAATGGTTTATATATATGTAAGTGCATACATGTAATAATAGAAATTTAGCATGAAGGACAAAGAAAAGAAGGTGATGTTGGATGCGTGGTAAATTATTAAGCGAGATTTTCGTTATTGAGATTAGGTTAAACGAGATGTTACTGCATTGTACACTTTAAGATCTATTGTTTCACATGATGTATGCATGAAATATTTTAAAAACATTAATCGAATATTTATTGCATGTGTACATTTACTCACAATGTATTAGTAATGGCATGAATGGCAGTGAAAGGTCAGTTCACAAATTCAATTCGTTCCTGAAGGGCCGTTCGTCAACCGGAAAAAATTCCCTTAGGCTATAATGCCAAATAGATTAATTCGTTCCTGAACCACAGATGACTGTTTATCTGAAGTTTACAACAATACTTTGTGCACACGTTCATAAGCCCAAACCATATAAATAATTAAAATACAAAGCTAAAAAGATAAACACAATATTATAAAGTGTATGAAAACTTAATTTAATTTTACTGTGCTGGTATAAAGAAGAGTGGATAATGATGAGGAAAATGTTATTGTTTGTGTAAGAACGCTGAATATTCCTAGTTTGACCTGGGTTCGAATCCATGCTAATGGGCTGGCTGCTTGCGTGGTTTTCATATATTCCTCATATGTAACATGAATACGAGTTAATGTTTTTAGAAATGAAGGCATCCCTCCTTCATGAAGTATCCTTCATGAAGGCATCCCTCCGTTTAGGCAAATAGTCCTCGTGTGCTTTATCATATTCAAATAACCTAACCTTAGTCTCTACCTGCAACCCAATTTAATCTTAATTTCCCCCAGGCCGAAGTCATGGTCCTGTAAGTCAATTGTTGCCAAGTCTTGCTAACAAGAATTAAGTAACAGAAAATATTATAATGCTGTTTCTAGAAGTCTCTGAGTATTAATTTTGGGCCACAAGTTATGTCAAAACACCTCTGAAAATCACATGATGCCAATTTGAGTGTTTGTAACTCAAAACGCTATTCGTCATTCGAGGGGAAATTTTTTTCTGATAATTTGTTTGTGAATCGAATTCATCGAAAAATGAGACGTATGTGATTCGAGATTCTCTGTATCTGACATATGCAAGTACAAATGATAATCTTCGATAAGCAAAAATTTTCGCTTCAGAACATTAAACTGGAGCTTTTTGGTGCAGGGGTTCGTTCTCAGTGATTGAAATGATTGAATGTGGAAGGGTTTTGTGATTCTTCTTATAAGCTATGTGACTTCCTTCAGAAAGTATCCTATGAAATCATCTCCTGTATAAAGCACCTAACACTTTGAGTGTTCTAATGTAATTTTCTAACAGATGCATGTATTAAAGTTTCTTGGATATGTACATAATATAGTTTCGTAAGTTTAGATAGATAATTGTAGTAGAATTACAAATAAAATTGTTGTGTTTTTCTGTGAAATGTAGCGCGAAAAAAATATTAAGAGAAAGCTACGCCAGAAAAGTAAGAATACAGGGGCACGTGCATCAGTAAATGAGTAGCTCGGTAACTTGTATTGAAATTGAATAAATGCAATTGACCACTATGTTAGCTGTAACCTTAATTCCACCCTCGTACTGCTTTCCAGTAATTTCAAGCAGCAGAAAGTACTAGAAATATCTCTCAGCCGGTTGAAAACTATTTAAAGATGAAGAGAGAGCATCTGCTCTCAGTTGTTTAGTCAGCTGCTGTTGTTATTATTGCGAGTTCAGCGTGAGATCGGATAAGCTTTCTCTTTAGATGTCCTTTGCATTACTTTGTGTTTAACGTTCTTAGTAGTTTGGAGTGTAAATACTGATTACACTGTGTGATACTGTGAACACTTGTACGAATATTTCTATGGAAAATTTCAGAGTTCTGAAATATTTCTTTAAAAAAAATTATGAACCTATTATCGGATTTGTGCACTCAATCTATTACGAACCCGTACGCAGGCAACAATATATTGAATGATATTTCAATAAGTACGTATACTGTTATGACTTTCATTGCAAATTTTGGTGGATATACATCTGCTTCTATGCAGGTTTTAACATACTACAGTAACGAACGAAAAGCATAACGAAACCTACATTTTAGAAATATTTAATACTAGCATTTGAACGATTCATTAAACTATCCAAGAATAAGCTGCAACATTCATCGATGTATTTTATGAATTAACATACGAAAGTTATATTGATGTGAGTTAAATAATTAATCGGCATTAACGCAGCTTTCATAACAACAAAGTAAAATAATCAATAGGAGGTCTATCTATTGATTTCCAAGTTAAATGTAGGAATAATATTACTTTTTTGGCCGTGTCAGCTGATACTTCAGAAGATAGCATAAATGGAAATTTACCTTTTTATGTTATTCCTCGTTTATTTGTTTTAGATCCCATAAAGTTCTATGATTATGAACAGATTGCTGAGATATGTTTTCATATTCTTTGTTTAACAAATGGTAATAAAATGGATTATAAATTTAGTTTGGCATTTCTTCTTTTTGAAGACCAATCTGAAGTTATTATTTTAAACATCGTATTCGAAGCGAAAGCACAGTTTTTCGAGCAGAACTTCTTTATATTTATCTTGTGGTGAAGTGGACGAAGGATAATGGGATTGCATTCTCAAGATAACTTATTTATTTTGATTATCTTTCTTCTCTTCAGATTTTAAGCATTATAACGAGCAGAGTTAAAATGGAAATTGAAATTATGTTCAGTTAAAGATAGAGGAATTGATACCCATTTTGCTTAAGTGCGTTGCCATCATGGCAATTATTGAAATGTGACAGCCCATTGCTTAGCTAAAAATGCCAGTTAATTGCTTAGTTAAAGATGCTTTAAATTTACAAATCGACATTAATGCTAGTATTCCAACGAGTTATTGGAAATCCTTTAATTATAACAAGCTTTTTATTTAAGTGCAGTGAAGAATGCACTTTATCTTTTAATCCACATTAAATAATTTTTTCCTTCTGTTAACTATAGATTACATTCTGGGTAGTTCTTTGCAAATTTGAAAGCATCTTAATTTTTATTTGGCTATGGCAAACTTTCAAATACTTGCTTCGTTTTCAGATTACGTAATTTGTGCGAGTGTTCGAAAAAAGTACCTCAAGATGAGGAACATTTAATTTTCTCATGTCCTACTTCAGATGGCCCTAGAATTATGCCTCAAAAACAATATAAAGTTCTAGGTTTTGACTCTGCCAGTGAATTTATCTATTTCTATAATGTTTAATTATGTTTTGGAATGTTTTGCAAGTCCCGTGTTGGACATTGGTGGTACACAGACAATTTGTATGTGATCAAATAGTAATAATTATTTTACAACCGGCTTTTCATTGCAAGATAATCGAAATTTAAAGGCATAAAATCTGTAAAAGTCTGCATCTCATAGCAAATTTATTAAATCATTCTACGAATACTAGAAGGAAATAAGACTGAATTATCAATCAACGGACTACAATTTAGGTATGTCAACAACAAGACAAAAGCTAGAAAGATTATTCTCCTTGAGTTTTCGTCATTCTATATCATTGATATCTAAATGGAATATGACAAGGGATATAAATAGCAAAAAATACAGTTAGTGATATACTATTTTTTTCCTAGACTTCAGTGCAAAAAATATTTATTTGCATCAATCAATATTTTATTAATTATATTAACTAAACGGTGGCCGATTTTAGTCTTCCAAGATGAATGATACGTACATGAATCTGGCATGATGTAAGTCAGCTGCTGAAAACAGAATAAACAATTAAATAAATCCTTCATCAAGTGCATTGTTAGCTGTTTATATAGCATTACAAAAACTTTATCTTTTCGCAAAGTTCAGATATATGAAACCGAAAATATATAGAGGCATTAGGTTATTTCTAAGTAGGAGACATGAAAAATGAGCAATGACTTCGCCGGGATTAAAAGCAACTTAACGTATACCAGCTAAAATATTCATTAGATTCCATATTGCATAGATAAAAACTTTAAACAAATTACATACTTTGCTACTTGCCGGATGTAACTGCAATTTAAATAACAGATGCGCAGCATCTTAAGTACGGATGTCAGAATGAAAGCTAACTTTAAATAAAAATCCGTCGCCAGTATTCAATGTCATACTTAAATTAATTTACTACCCGCAATCCCGTAGATGAATTCCTGTTGTAAGGGTAATTTATATCCATCTTTTCTCTGCATGTTGACTATATGTCAGTGGTTAATCGCTGGAAGAAACGAGCTGAAAGATCCATGATTAGAACCCACAATTAATTTCTCACATTTCCTGCACCATTACTACGCTACCTTTGCTGAGGATGAAATGAAATGGTAAGACCTGAACACTTCTTCATGATGCCCGTCGTGTTTTTTTAAATATATACTAAATTTCCTCATTCCTAAACTGAGATCGATTTGTAAACAAATTAAATCGAGTGGAACAAAGGATATCTGAACTTAAACACATATTAAAAAATGGTTAAATAAATTAAAATCTCTATTGTGTTCAAATTTGTTAATGACAATGATATCCTAATACATTAGCTGTTGCTTTTCACTACGATTTTTCATTCGTTCCTATTCCAAAAACCAAACACCACATCTTTGTGTATCACAATACATTACAATAAACTTAAACCAAAAAGTTGTCTTTGATTTCAATTCGATTCTAAATTTTTATTTTAGTATACTAACAATTTCGAATAACGAAAAAGAAAGGCGCAGTTAAAAGGAAAGGGCTTAGAAGCATAGTTCATCATCTACCCTCAGATCGGAGCTTTTACTTACGGCCCATCGCCAGGCATTTAACAAGGGATTCTAAGACATAAAGGAAAAGAGATGGGAGCAGGTTTATAATCGCAAGCATTAGATGCTTGCCGGAGTGAGAGTAAGAGAGATTGAAAACAATTTATTCGAGGCACAGTGCTCCGGATCGCCATTGAGCGAGGCGTAATGAGGCCAGAAGCTTACTCTACATCCTCCTCAACCTCGATCCCCCTCCACTTTATTCTCATCAGCCGTGAGATATATCAAAAGCTATTATTGGGGATTGCCCAATGGTCGGGTCTTAATTTATTGGAAGCAAAAGAAGGGAAACAACGCCAGATTATCCTAAATTTACGTCAATAAAATAACGTGGGAGGGCTTACAATAAAAGACAAAGAGATTTCAAAGAAGAGTGCAGCTGTTCAAGCCATCGTAAAAAATGAATGCAGACATTTGAAATGATGTTTTAACTTTTTTTAATAGCTCGGATGTAAATATCGTGAGCACTGAAATGTATTTTGAAAGCCATTGTAAAAACACTATGAAGAGGGAAAGCTATCTTTTTATACTAAGTTTTGCATAATGTCAGCTAATTTTTGAGTTTTAAGTAGTGTGTTTAAATAAATTTGCAAAGAATATTGCATTAAAATTTGCAAATTTTAATTTTAATTTCCACATCTATTACTGTTGATAACTACTTAGAAAAACTGATACTGATAGTATCCAAGTATAATATAGTTATTATACTTAGATCTAAGTATACTATAGTTATTATAGTATAAGTTCAGATAGTACCATAAAATAGTTTCAAATATAGGTTTTTGCCTGAAACACAAAGATTAAAATAATTATTTATTTCATTCGCTTTCCTTTTAAACAGGCACTATTTGTTTATAATTTACTACTTAAAATTTGAAAATTTTATTATCTGAGAGGATTGATCTGCATGTTTTTTTTTTTAGCTTCCCTGAAGTTAAAAAAAGTTCCATTATAATCTTACATTTTGAAAACACTTTGCGATCTTTGATCAATCTTGACGTTGAGAAATTTTTCTCAGCATTTTTTAGTCATTTTTTATTCCCTTCATTTTCCGAAAATTTTCAGGTGAACACTGCTATATTCGTTACAATTGCAGAATTCTTTGCATATTTTAGTACTAGTAACTAAGGGCTTTAGTACTAGTAATTTAGTGCTAAGTAACTTTATAAGTTGTTTAATATTTCACAATGGCTTGCATTCGAGCGAAAAACGTTGAGATTAACTATTTTCTATAAATAACATTAGATATATAACATATATATATATATATATAATTTAAGAAAGAAGAATATATATATATACCATACATTGTAAAATTTTGTTATTCTTCTATGCTTTAAAAAACAAATCAAAACACTTCTAACACACTTTAAAGTAATAAATAATATTAATAAATGCATAATAACATATATTATAACTTCGTAATAAATGCATAATAACATATACTATAACTTCAGAAATTGTGAAATAAAATGCAAACAGCAGTTGAAGTCGTAAGATTAATAGCCTTAAAACAAAGTATTCCATTAAAATACAACTACATAGTAATATTAGTATTGTTACGAAATGTACAGGCGCGGTAAGATGGCTTTCCCGCAAAGCAGTTTTAGGGTTGCCATAAAATGTCAAGGGAAGGCAGGGTTGCCACATTTGGCAAAAAATCGCCCATTTGGCGACAAAATTGGCGACATGCCACGGACTAATGGAGAACCTTCTGGAACGAATTCTTACCGGTTTAGCACAGAATGTTCTCGAACACAAACTGAAAGCTATATAAACCCTGCTGGTCCGCTGTCAGTTAGTGTGTGTGCCTCGTCTAGAGTGCGAATTAGTTATTATCGAGTATGTGCGTCGTCTAGCGAGCTGATAGTCATTCATTGAGCGAGTGTCTAGAAGTATAGCGCCGAGTTGGTAGTCGAGAGCATCGAAGAGTCTCTTAGTGTATCGCGGTTAGTGCATCGTCGAGAGAGTGTGTTAAGCTCCGGGAACGACTGAACCGAAGAGTCAGGAGCTGTGCTCTGCGTGTCGTCCAGTGCATCGTGAGTTGTAGCGTGGAGAGTCTCGAGAGTACGTGGACTTCCGAGAACGACCAAGCAGAGTCGGAAGCTGTACTCTGGTGCTTTGCAGTGAAGCTGTTTCCATCGCGGTAGCTTGATAACCTGAAAGCTGTGTCGCTGATCGTGTCAGCGTGTTTATAACAGTTCGACGACTGTGAACGAGATTTTAGAGTTGTCCTGATTAATATTGGTAAATAAATTTTGTTTCGATACTTCAACAAGTGTCGTCGTTATTCACTCCAAATCTACGAACCCCGTACGAACGTGAAGGAAGAAAATAACCTAACAACTGGTGACAGAAAAAAAAAAAAAAAATGCAACAGTATCATTACGTAGTAGCTGATCAATTTGGGTTTAATATTGTATTTATGACAGCATTACGTTGTTAAATTCGCAATAGAGGAGTAATTCCGCAGATGCTAAAATCACATGACTTAAATATATTCATATGAGACTTAATAAAAAGTAAATGTAATGACAATTTTTTTTCCATACTCAGACTTATCACATTATTTTTAATATATATATATATATATATATGTGTGTGTGTGTGTGTGTGTAAGATATAAAAAAATACGATAGCTGCTTTAAAAAATAATTGGCGACCACAAAATTAACATTCCAGATTTGGTTATCTACTCCTAAATTCATTTGTTCTCCCAAATTTGAGATCTTTCGACATTACGTAACTCTGCTTGAAAAGGGTAATCAAAACTAATAACTAATCAATTATAGCTTATCTCTTGAATCGCACCTACTCTGGTATAAAAACCCCTCGCAGTTATTTACGTCACTAGTTCTACTAGCTCCCACCCCTCGCTAATAACTCCTTGCTTTGCTTCCACGTCTAAAGTGCTTGCGTCTTAATTTTAAGGATCAATGTAAATAGCATTTTATCATATTTCATTATGATTGAATCATAGAAATACATCGGATTTTATTATGATTGGATAAACATCTACGGAGATGATTTTATATGTGTGAAAATAAAGACTGGAAACTCTTCAAGTTTACGTTTTGTTATCTTCCTCTGTAATCCTTCAGTCTCAGCTACAACGACTGCAAACTAATTAATCTTCCATGTTCCCGGAATCATGACATATATATATATATATATATATATATATATATAATTTATTTACTAAAGAAATATTGATTATATTATCTCCTAATATAAATTTAGTACAATGTATCAAAATGAAGTAACCCAGAAGTAAGAAATTTAATTCCGAAAACTTTTTCAAGATACCCGAATTTAAATCATGGAAAAATAATTCTGAAATTTTTTGTTTAAACGTACTTGAATTTAAATCATGAAAAAAAAAATTCAGACTTCGAAAAGGAAAATTTATAAACCAAGTAATTATCGTCATTGATCGGAAATTAATTGCCTAAATTTAAAATCTTAATGCGAATGTATTGCATATCGGGTATCATGGGCAAAAGTTTAATTTTTTTTTTTTTATATTTTAGTAAAAAATTTTCTACGCATGATTTCGTTTCGAGAAACGCACTCACTTGTCGAGATTTCTTTTTCCCCAGTTTTCTGTTATCTTGGCGCAGAGAAGTGATGGGTGATATCCCACATGAAATGCAGTGATGACGAGGCTATGATTTCTGATAAACCATCAAACAAAGAAATCATTTGCGGTATCAAAAAAAAAAAAAAAAAAAAAAAAAAAAAAAAAAAAAAAAGGTGAAAGAACAAGAAACCTTCGATGACACTGATCATAAACAAGAAATAAACATCACTGCAGCGCAGATGACGCATGTTATTTGAACATCTTCACAGCTCTGCGCTGATATCACCCGCCAAAGGATGACGTTGCAATACATCGGGATATTAAATATTTCAATATCTTGGGAAACAGAAGCACTGTTATTCTTCTAAAGAAAGAATGTACTTTATATTAAAAAAATTATCACTGTGAAATAGAAAAACAGACTACTCTTTGTACGACATGATATAAAAATAAACAAGTTTCCTCAAATTCCAAGTGCCAGAATATTTGTTTATCGTTTTAAATGCTTGCCAAGAGCTCATTCAGAGTAATTGTATTAGTTTACACTGCACATGCCTAATGCAATATTATACAAGTCATTATTGAATATTGGGCAACTTTAACTACTAAAATTAATAACTACGAAACCTTTTCTTCATACAGCCTTCTCAAATGCACTACCAAAAATCGGCGGTCTTTGACTGCCCAGATCAACAACATTCGATTATATATATATATATATATATATATATGTGTGTGTGTGTGTGTGTGTGTATGTAAGATGTGTAAAGCAAAATTGTAATTTTAATTTTCAATAGGTTCAATCTGTGGGGTTCCAACCTTTATCTAACAGCTAAGTGTGTAGGAACCTCGTGAACTGGTAAGAGAATAATCGCTTAGTTCAGGAACAGAGACGTAAACTCGAGAAGGGTTAATCTCAAACTAAGAATTTAAGAGTCGGCTCCTTTCTCAGAGCGTACAGAAAAGCCTCCACTTGGGCTTGAACTCAAAAGTACTAAGAAATAAAACTTAACTAATGCTTAACTAAAAAGATATAGGCGAAGCTATCAAAATTCTAAGTAGTTGGCCCCTAAATATCAACTAAACTGCGAAGCTATCAAGGGCCTGAAATACAACTGAGCGTAATAATAGTGTAGCCACAAGGCAAATGCACGCTAGTCAGAATCTCTTGCTCTCTAACGAAGTCAGTGGAACTTCTACTTGAATACCGGTATTCCTCATTTGCATTAACTTCGATCCACAAGGAAAACGCGCGCTAGTCAGAATTTCTGGCTCTCTAAAGTGGAACTTCGATTTAAACACCGCTCTAACTCATTTGAAGTAACCTCGATTCTAAAAACTCAATCTGGTAGAAAATTGTAAGCCGAAATTAGGAAGGATAGGTCCCAAGCTTTCATCTTCCAGCAAACTTATTGACACCCGTTGCTTAAAACATGTTTCAAAATAATCGAAAACATCGGGTAAATTGCATCTGTACCAATTAGTTCTTCAAAACTTGGGTGCTTATTACGCCACTTAATCTATATTGGCTACGAAAATCTGTGTCAACGAGAAATAAAAAGGAATATTACAATCCGGACATGACTGTTAACTTCTTCTGTACCCATCTACACGAAGCCACCATTTTCCGAATTATTTCATACAGACATATTAAACTTATAAGGTAATTTCTCCCTCCTTTCCACATGCCTTTGTGGTGTAACTGGAAGCATACTCGAGACTTGATCATACTCGCATTCGAGAGGTTCAAGTTTCGAGTCCCTTCGAGGGCAATGCACAATACCCTAATGACTCTACAAGTGACATCCGAACTAATGGCCCTTTAAAAGGGGCAGTATAAAGGTATTTCTCCCTTCCTTTCCTCATGCCTTCGTGGTGTCATTGGAAGCATACTCGACGCGCATTCGAGAGGTCAGGGGTTCGAGTCTCGTCGAGGGCACTGCGCATTTGTCACGTCTTCTGCTCCAGAGAAAACCTAATGACTCTACAAAACTCAACTTTAATTATTAACAACCTCTAAAGTCTCTTTTATAAATTGAATGTTCTCTATTTTCCTTCTAAAAATAGTGAAAGATTTATAATAAATCCTTCTGAACTGCACCATTTCAAAATTAATACATGTCGTAGATTCTTATGTTAAGCTAATGAAATATGACAAAAGTGAAACTAAAAATTTTAAACAACAGTAAATAAATCGAAATACTATATCTATCTCTATATCTATCTGCTACAATAAGCATTAATTTTTCTTAATGTAACAGAAGCATAATGTTCGTTCAACTCACACTCGCCCCTCGGATACTAACACCTCCTCCGTCTCTTCAACCGGTCGACAATTCCAGTGCTACAATTATGTAAAAGCCTAAAATTCTTTGAACATTGGGTTAGTCGTTTCTGCGTTTATATTGCTAAGCTGTATTTATTATCAAACGAATATATATTAAGATATATTTATTTCTCGGGAAAAATTATATCGGAAACAAAGTTACAGAAAACTCAGGCAATATAATTACTTTTATATTAGATGTTTTTTCTTTATTCATAGATTATTATTATTTATTCTTAACCCCTTAACTGCCGCGGAAAACGTACAAGATTCATTCCCCAGTGCCACGGTTTTTCACATATCCGCGCGTAGTTATGCGATTTATTAGGGGGAAAATAAGAGCAAGTTTTACTTTCTAAAAATTGTTTACTTTCACAAAATAAACACTAAAAGAAAAAAAAATGAATGCACAAAATTTAATATTTTGAGTAAAAATATAATAAAAAGATGTAAGTATAATAAAAATGATGTTTTTATAATAAAAAAAGTCCCTATAATGGGTTTTCGATCAATTCATTTTTAGACCAGTAAAGTGTAATATCACGTTTCAGTGTTATATACCTTGTGAAATCAGTATGCCTATAAAAACATATATTCTTCTGAATGCCACGATATTGTTCTTGATTTTTCGTTTGCAAGGTGTTGTTGGTTCATATACTCGTCTACAAAACGGTTAGTTTCAGTAGCAATATAAAGCACGAGCAGTTCATAAAAAAATAATTCAAAAAAGATAAATGGATTTGAAACATCCGTTATATCTTTCTTTATTCCTGGAACCTACTACAAAAAGTAAACGAAAACGGAGGACACAGAATAAAAAAAAATACGTTTTACTCAAACAACACTAGCCAATACCACGCAGTCATTACTTTCAGCACTTTAGACACGTCCCTCTCTCCAATTTCTCCCCACACTTCTCTGAAATAATATCCTCCTTCACATACTTCGTCAAGGTCATTCTGGTGTTGCATTCCAAAAGTTTGCGAATAATTTAACGGGTAGCAGCGCAAAGCAACTGATAGTATTTTGTAAGGGCGTATATATACGCCCGGGGCAGTTAACGCATTGGTTGAGCAAGGCGTATATATACGCCCGCGGCAGTTAAGGGGTTAAAATATTATTTTCTATATATGTACGGACATTTTTATGTAAACATTTAGCACAAGTAAATTGTAATTGCATAATATATCAGAAAGTAGTATGTTTATACCTTATCCAAGATAACATTTAATTGATCCTTATCCAAGACAACATTTTATTGAAATTTAAAATTAATGTTAACATAATGTAATGTGAGAATTCTTCACGTCTTGATTAACCATTTTTTTTTAATCTGAAACCTCAAATTTAATTTACTACTTAGATTTAAGTTACACTTTAGATTTGATTTTGGTAGATACCATCATTTTAAGGATATTTTAATTTGCCTACATAGCATGTCTGCTTATTTAATTTTGGATTTTTTAAGAAAGGGTTACCTTCATTTAATGTTATGCTTGTGATACTAGACAATGAAGCTTTGTCGTCTCGCAAGTATAATTGTAACTCTCTATTGCGGCATTGAGATGATGGTAGTTTTGTGCGAACTTACTAAAAGAGGTGTATAATAATATCATATATTTTACACATCGCTTTATTTATGTCTTTGTTATAGTCTACCAAAGTACAGTGGTTAGAAAAAGCACAACAGCGAACTAATCACTCACCTCTTGTGATAGGTACGGCACTATCTGAGCAATAATGGCATTGAGACGCTTTGCTATTTCCGTCTGCAAGGAAAAAAAAAAAACACAAAATTATAAGAAACGTCTAGTATTTGCAATACTTATTGCATGTAACACAACATTAAATCAAAGCCAAAACAATAACTTGATATAAGTAACTCCAAGTTTGGGAAATCTGAGTTAAAGTAAATTCTTTTTATTCGTAAAAAGCATCTAACCTTTAAAGAATCTTTTGCCATATAAGCTCGAAAAATGCGGTAATCAAAATGTAAATGTATTAAAACCAAACGTGATTCAACGTGTGATTTGAGTTTGCTTTTGCACCATTCTATTGGAATCTAAAGAATCCTCTAATTGTCCAGCCCACAGTTCTTCCGATCTTTACTGTTCTTCCGTAATGCCTACTCAGCGGTCTGCGACACAGCCTGCTCTAATGTAGGCGCCCATTGCCACAAACTGTACTTGCACTGGAAAATCGTCTCTCGAATATACTGTTGCCATGATTCCTTGCTTTCCATGGATGTAGGTATGCCAAATTTGACTATCTACCTTTTGGAAGGGGAGTCAATTCAAATTTATAAATACAATAGGCACTGCGCTATATATTTAAAGTCTAGTTACTTCATTGCTTATTTTGAAAAATATATTCAATATATACTTTAGTACTTTAAATTTCGAAGCCATGTTAGTACAAGACTGGTCTTGAGGAAATGCTTTGCCTGACATGACTCTTTTTACTTCCATGTACTAAGTAAAGGAAATACTGTAATCACGAAACATTTCGGGTATCATCATTCAACTCAACTTTTTCCCGAATCAATTTTGGAGATTTGTTTTGCGTGACATCTGTACATACGACAGAATAAAGTATTCTTTTTTCCAAAACGGATTGTAAAAATGTATTTAAAATGGATTAAAAAGGAATTTTTTCGTGACCCCTTATACGCACATCTTATGTATGTATCTCGCTTAGCTTGTTGTGTAGTGCTGCTGTATTGTGAATTATCTCACTTGTATGAAAATAACATCAGAAGAAGCCCACGAAATTCAACATGGCAAGGAGAGCAAGATTGCGCATATCATTTTAAAAGCCTTAAGCTTTTTACAGGTGACATTACGACTTCGCTCAGTTCTGCCCCCAGTTTTGATGGAGAGCATCCCGGGGAAAAGATCCGACAGTCTCCCACCCCTCTTACACTACTATCAACTCTCGAGAGGACTTTTGGCTTGCTATATATTTAGAGTGCTCCCATGCTACAAAGACACTATACATTTACAAACACCCATGCCTTCTCCGGAATTCGAACCCAGGCCCTTCGGTCTGTCTGGGCGGCTCTCGCATAGCTTAAAAACGATTAGCAGTAGAAAGTTGAAATTTTGTGTATCGGACTGCTATAAGTTTTATATTCGTTATGCAAATAGAATCACAAGAAGTTTGGCTACCGTATGACAAAATTTGACCGGGACAGTTAATTTCAAAATTTGCAATTTTTGATATCACTTGAGTTACATTTAAGTTAATGTTGAGGGATCGGTTAACTTATAAGGTATTTTCTTTCTCCTTTCCACATGCCTTCGTGATGTAAGGATAGTACACTTGGCGCGTATTCGAGAGATCCAGGTTCGAGTCCCGGTGAGGGTACTGCACATTTTTTCAGTTTCCTGACATCGAAAAAATTCCTAATGACTCAACTAAGTTAGAATAATTCGAGGAAATAAGTTTAAATAAAGTGCGGCAAAAATGCGTATAATTTAATAGGCCGTATAAGGAAACCATGTCGTATCCACATCAGATTTTTTTAAATAACATTCATATGTTTGTAATTAGATAAATATACTTAGCTATCCATTGCTAGGTATGCAACGGTTTTTTTCCAAGTGTAATTTTTTAATTTTTTTTTCGAATATATTGTTACTACATATTTACCTTAGCACAACTTTTGTACAATAGTTACGAGTATATGTTTTAATTATGATGAAAGATGAATGAACTCACTTTCAAATATAATAAACAAATGTACCCATAATAAACAAATATACCCATAAGTAATTTATTTCAACTTTTATTTATATTTTTATCAGATACTGCAAAACTTTACTTGATTTAAAGTAACTTTAAATATTTCTATTACTTTAAATTTGAAATTACGAAACCTTTTTTTACTATCTATCGCATCTATATTTAAGAACTCAGGTAACACACAAATATAACATAGTACTTACTTATTTGCTAATGAGATAAATTTATAAATATTGTGATAATTACATGTTATATTTCATGATGATATAAAATCAGGTTTCAATAAGTTTTTAAACACCGGTATTTTGTAATAACATAAAATTAATACGAATATTTCTACAGCATTAATTTTCAAATTTATGTTTAGCCTAAACAGCAGATGAAATGAAAAAGCTCTATTAAATATTATTTAACGTTTTAATTCGGACTAGAATTCCATTTTCTTTTGGTAGAATAATTTCTAATTAAAAATAATCCTAAACATTATGATTCGAAGAATATTTACATTTCGGCACAGTCTTCTGCACTATGTTTACAGTAAGTGATTCTAGAGGTACAAAATGCAGTCTCCCATCTCAATATTCTTAAGCTTCTTTTACTTATTCAACAAAGACCGCTGACATGGAATACCCCCATTTCCCGTTCTTCCTTTATCGCTTATTCGGGCAGCAATTAGATTTCACAGGAATAACCAAATGATCGGTTTTATACAAACATAGCTCCATTTTTTATTTCCCCCGGTGGCGAGAGTGTAAAACTAACGCTTCATTTTTAAAAATCCATTAAACATATTCGCGAGGATGATTACGGGGCAACAACTGAAGAGAGAAGAAAAGCCCTCCTGAAAAGATGGGGTGTGAAAAAAATGAATGGAAGGTAAACACTGGAGAGGCGGCGGTGGTGATGGCGGTGGAGAGGGAGCAGCAGATTATCGTTTGCGATAATTTGTTTGGTCCGTTTCGGGTTCTGGTTCGGTGGTCGGCAGATCGAACAGAGAGGATGAAGAGAGTGTGAATGGAGTTTAAGGCTCATTAAGCGGAGCGAGAGCGTACAGCCATTAAGGTCTCACTCCTCCGCATCCTGTTGCCATAGAAACGGAATGATGCTCCGAGGGATCCGAGACAAACGGTTGAAACTGTGGGATGAGAGTTCGAACTCCTCCATTAAAGAAAGGGTTAGGAGCAATTCAGATTACAAGTTCTGCTTAATTTAATTTAACAATGTGAAACATTCATGTCCGTTATAGTATTATCATACTTTTTTTTTTTTTTAACTTTCTCCTTTAAGAACCAATTTAGCAATTTTATTCTTTGTTTTCTGATTGTCTTATAATATTGTTCTTTCACTCTTGTATGCCGAAATGAAGCTATATTCCATTTTCGGCTTTTAAGCTCGAACTGCTAAACTTAATTTGCAGCATGAAGTAATATTTACAGTGTGCTGCAGTGGTTGAAGGTAAATAGTTTAACATGATTACGACAAATAGTCAGCATGCTGTTGTCGTTTAAATGCAGCGCACTTTCAACATTTATTCACTTTGTAATGTTTACCATGAAATATGGATTAAAAATATTTCAGTGCATTATCGTCGGCAATATATCAAAACCATGAATCACTGAAAGATCCCTGATTTGAAGAAAACGTATCTGATGTTTTGGGTTTAGTTATGAGAAAAGTTTTACATAATAATTTCTCTTTATACCCCTCAGAGAATATGCTTTTCTTTTGTTTAGCTAAGCTCGAATAACTACCTTAAAGTTTCATGTGAAGGAAAATATTAAAAATGCGTTTTCCTGGCTGTGACATTGTGCAGATAGTGTGATAGAAATCCTCAACATTTAATTTGTAGGATTTATGATCGATACTATGCAACAAGTCTGAACGTATAATCAAGAACCATGAAGGTTATTAACTTTATTTTTATTGTTATTAATTTTAATTTCTTATTTTAAGCAGTGAACAAAAATAATTGCACAAAGTAATAATAGACATACAATGGTTTTATCATACAGACGGAATATAAGAATAGGTTTCTATAGTTAGGCAGTTAGACTATATCTGAATGAGTCTCATAGATTTTTGCAGTTAGACTATGAGTTAATGTCTATTTACTGAGCTATTCTCCTAGGCTTCAGTAAATAGACATTAACTTGATCATGAATGTCTATCTTATGAAGGTCCTTGAAGTTTCTGTGTATACAAGTTTCTGTATATACACTATGTATACAAAGAAACTTCAAAGACTTTCAGAAGATATATAAAAATAACAGGGAGCTTCAGAAAGCTTCAGAACTATATTAGAATAACAGAAATTTGAATTAAAGTATTCCTCCAGAAGTTTAAAGTTATGTTACAATTCTTATGCAGTTACACCATAATAAGCCCTGCCGTTCCCTTAAGCTTCTTAGAACCTAAAAATTTGTTTTCTTAAACTTCAGCAGTTACATTTTCGAAAACCACAGTGTAATAATATTAAGCAGAAGACTCGACTTCTATTTATAACTGTATCTTTTAAATTCCCTAAAGCCATTCGAAAAGAAAATTCCCAACTAGATAATAATTCAACAATTTATAGTGAAGCATTATACCACTTTATTTTAAATTTAGATCATTGATTTAGGCTGGTTAGCCCAAAAAGTTAGTAGTCCACCATAATAGCGAACTACTGGAGAAATGAGACAAATCTGGAGCGAGATATCATTGAAATATTGATGTAACTTTCCTCAAAGTCGAATTCGGATTCTTCGAATTATCTGACTAATGTTCAGACAGTATCCCATGAAAAGAACATCCGTATTTCTTTTGTAACGTCATTAGGGTGTTTTTTGAAGCAGAAGTACATGAAAAATGAGCAATGCTCTCGCTGGGACTCGACCTGGATCTTTGCAATACGCGCTGAGTGTGCTAAACTACTGAGGATTAGGGAACCCAATTGCCAAATCCTGGTGGTGACGAATTATTGTTCATCACCTTTTAGTTCGGATGCCACTGTAGAGTCATCAGTATTTTTTTAAAGCAGGAGTACATGAAAAATAAAGAATGCCCTCGCCGGTACTTGAAACTGAATCTCTAGAATATGCGCAGAGTGTGCTACCGTTATACTACGAAGGCATGCTCGAAGTTTTGAGAAAAGGCATGGCCTGTTATGACCATAAGACTAACTTGTTCGGTTAGGTGGGTCGGGCTGCGTCTGCTTCTTGTACTTTATATGTTGTTTTGTTAAAAACTGGATTATTATTGCTAGCATTGGATGCTAACTAAAGATGCAAAGTGAATTAATTAAGCTAACCTTTCGCACAAGATATCAAGTGTATAAGTATAACAGATTGTAACTAACCCTCGACAAGATTGTAAAACAAATGTAAAATTTTTAAACTAATTAACACTAAATTGTAAAAAAATTGTTACGAGTTATTAAACATTACTTTGCAGGGAGAGACTTATTTAATACTAGCCTTAAGGGAAAAAATAAAGAGAGTGAGAAAAAGACAAAATAAGATAAGCAAAAGAAGAGATCTTTGCAAGAGTAAAGTTCGACCGCAGCGTTGTTTGGTCTTGAAGTTCTTTTTGTACAGAAGTCACGTTCCAACATAGCTCTCCTCACAGCTTTCACCTAAGCCAATTCACAACGCATCCGACAGAGATGGTGAGTACGAAGAATCTACAGAGAAAGAGAGAAAGTCGCTCTCGGCTCCAAATTCGATTCGGTGGGAAAGTGCACCCACCCCTTCATCCCCTAGACTCAGGCTGATCTAGTTAGGTCCCAATAAGACGATCCCCTTCCTACATCTTTGGTATGCTACTCTCATGCGGGTCTGTCTATCTGTCGATCCGTAAACGGGGACATTGTGGGGGGATGAGGTTCGCTTAACGCAGTCGCTGATTTCACCTCTTCTTTTTTTTCCCCAGCGCAATCATTTGTTCAAAGCTTGTTTCTGCTTCTTTTTTTCAGTCCTTTTAAGCTCTAAGCACGCTATGTTTACTTCGTAGATGAATGCGCCTGCTGCACGTAGTTTGTCTTCATAACACAAAGAGAAGCTGCAGACAAGAGAGCTAGATTTAAAGATAGAAAAAAGGTTGATGTTTTATCTTGCAAAAAGCAAGCCACACAATCGTGCGCTCAATACTAAGCGATAGACTACTGCTGATAGTGTGTGGCTGTAAGTTTGTTATGAGCAGATCATTGAATGGATGCTGCACACGAATAGAAATGTCAAGAGCTTCTTCCTTCTTTTAAAAAATCATTCATAATATATTTACATAAATTATAATCAATGATTAATGAAACATTAAAAGCAGTACTAAAGAATTGGAAAAGATCGAGGTATCGAGCCAAATCTTTAATTAAAGCAAAAGCAAAAGAAAAAGGGCAGAAAGTATTATCATCACATGAAAAGTTTTAGATTTACATTTTCAAATACAGTGCAATAAGAGCCATAAACGTTTCTAGATATTACATTGTTTTTATATTTGAATTTACAATATGTGTTAACCCTCTGTGCGGCCAGGGTTTTCGTTAAGAAAGCACAAATTTCCCAAAACTACTATGAGAACAAATTATTTTTTTGATTTTAATGCAAAAACTCTCCTGGCATTTCATACATGGATTTTTTTTATATATTGCCTTAATTTCCTTGATATATTTTAACATGCACGTATATATACGTTCTTACATATATCACAATAAATATTTTAGTATATATACGGCCTTGCCGCTTAGAGAGTTTTAAAGCAACAGCTCTGTCCGTATCTTTGAAACAGCATCAAGAAGAGGTTACTACAAAAATTGTTTTTCTCTAGAAAAAGGTTTTGCAGTAACATTTTCTTGAATTCTGTTTCTTGTTTACGCTTGATACTTCTATAGCTAGTGTCCAAGCCACTTGATTTAATTTGCACTTTTTCGTTGCCTTGCGTTGGCAACAGGCTTTGGATTCGTCTTCGATAGAATCGGTCGCTAGAATGCAGCTGACCTACAACTGTTCTAAATCTTATTTTAAAACTTAACTGTGTGATTGGATTATTACTTAATATTTACGTATGAATATTTTATCTTTTATATGTTTACAGTTTGGTTTGAATAAACTGGGAGTAGTTCAATTTATTACTGCTGTTTCGAATCGAAATTTATCTTTCCATTTCGGCGCCGTTCTAATATAGGAATGTAAACGGCTAGGATGACAAACGATTAGTTTTACAGATAATTTGTATGAAGAGACAATTACATGTACTACTACTGAAATTAGTTCTGATTTCATTACCCTTATTGTTATACCCTTACTGTTATTGATCAAAATTGTTCAGTCTGGGTACACTGAACAATTTTGATCCGTAAGACGCAAAAAAGGTGAAAGTAGAGAAATTGCATGTGCGTTTTATGTAAACATTTTTACTATATATATTCACATAGTTAAAAAAACAAATACAAACCAAAAGGATAATTTTCTGACGTCAGAAATGTTGAAAAATGAAACAGACCTTCGATTTTTAACTTTTAAAAAGTACTGGTAATTTCAATAAAAATTTTCGATTATAAAAACAAATCTTCAGAATCTCTGAAGTGGAATTTGCCTTCCCATAGTTTGAAACAAACAAACAATAAATAAATAAAAATAGAAAATAATAATAAAGCCATTTAATTATTTTTGTCAGTTCAGCACAGATGTCTAAATATATAATTACCATTTACCTATGGATATTATTTACAAACTGAGAATATTTGCTGTACGTTTTTATATTCACGATTAATATAAAAAATATACCTTCTGTTTTACTTTTCAGACTACACGGATAGTGAAATAGAGCATATAGTAATTCATTTTTAAGAATATTTCTGTAATCTGCATTCATACAACGAAAAACGCTGTAAGACATGTTGTTCTAATCAACGCATAGCACTTTACTTAAAGCAGAGAATTTTTAATCCGAAATTGCTTAAGCTCTCAAAATCCTATCAAAAGATTTCTCCTGATGCATGTGTTTTTACACGAAGTCAGAAAAATTTCGCAATAGACTTAAATTACTATTTTTACGGCGTTCAAACGCAGAAGCTGGTGGTATTACAAGCAACAAACATATGAAAGCGAAACATCATCTAAATAAAACAAGAGTTTTATTTGCCAGAAGAAGCAAAACCAAGGATATAAAAGAAATATATTGAAAACGTCTTCAGTTTTAATCATATTTGAAGCAACTTCATCGCTATACTCTTCCAGAATATTCTAAAACTTTCTCACTACAGCATCATAATAAAAGTCTAAGAGAACAGTCAAAGTCATAGTAAAAGTCTAAAGTGATTGAAAGCATTACTGAGGTTTTGAAATTTAACGTTAAATGATAAAAGGCATAGTCGTAAACATTGATTTGTTATGGAAGAACAAGGAATAATGAGATTATGAGTGTACTTAACACATGCATAAATATATATATATGTAAGATAAAAAATATGTGAATCAAAATTATAATTTAAACTAACGGTAAAACTTCTCCTTCTCTGTTTTAAAAATCGCAGTAACTTCTCTGGATTGCATCATTTCTAGATCCTTCGATTTTGCATGACCTGCCCACCGCTGATGACGTAATAATTGGGAGCTGAAACATTAAACTCAAAACCTTTCTCTTTGTATGCTTCCGTATAGAATAACTACGCACTTCAGCTATTGCCTCTGTGCTGCTTAGACGCTGTGTGATTGGCTGAAGATGATTCAAGATTCAAATTTTTATAATGGTAATTTGAATGAAAATTATGCAGAGAAATAGGCAGACACAAAAATGATTTAAGACGGACTGATGATAAAATCTGTTTGATTATGGATAGTTCTAACCAATGTTTCGGAGCAAAGGGAGGTAATTTACTTGAAAAACGACCGCGAACGCTAGCTGTTTTTTCGCTATACTATCGTGGATGTCTTTCGAAAGAAAGCTAGCTCAAAATGATATTATGAATGAAGGAAAACAAAAAAACACGGAAAAGAAAATAGCAAGAATAAGCTAGAAAGAACATATTCACAGACAAACTACCAGCCCTCAATGATCTTATCCATTTGACAGCTGATGAGGATAAAAAACATAAGTGAATTGCAGTTACAGTGCAAAGTATGTCGTATAATAATAAACGAATGTTCTAGTAGATTTCATTTAGAATGATTTCGAAGATTTTAATATTAACATAAATATGAATCTAAATTAGGAAGTATGCTTTATGTGTTTTAAGCTTCCGTTTATCTTAATGGAATTCTCTTCCCCTCCGAAGAAATTATCCATTATAGTCCTAAGAACACACAAAAAGGAATCTCCAAAATTATACGAAGTTGAACCCTTGGGAAAAGCCCAGAAATTATGAAAAAATACAGAAAAAAGTAAGTTTTCGGAAAGATTACTAAAGCAGTGGAAAAGAGAGATTACCAATTTCATCATGATAAAAACTGAACACATAATAAAGTTACCAGTTAAAAATGGAGGAATATCTAAGCTTCTGGAAACTGTCTTAAAGAAAAATGCATATTACTGGCAAAAAAATTTAAAAAGAACACTTATAATAATCAATTTATATTCTACATCACGCACACTTTAGAAAACCGTGCATTCTAAATAGGAAGTAATTATGATTAAATATTAAGCGAAATACTATTTTATTTAATGTTATCTAAAATACTACTCTGTAACTAGATTATTCAGTTAAATATTTAAATCAAATGGCCTTTAGTATTATAATCATATCCCTATTTGATAGCTGTATAAAAACATTTCTAAAAATTTTAATGTTATCAGTGTAAGCCTCAGATAATATAAAACTAATTGACAGTAACTTGAAAGAAAATTTATAATGTATTTAAAATAATTCAGTCACTAGAAGGAGAAATTCTTCAGATCCAAAATCTCCATCACAAAGATGCTATTTGCTTATTCTAAGCTTTAACATCAGAGTTTTAAACATCGAGAGCATAAATCTTTTATCCTCATTGGTAATTCGAATCCCCAAGCAAAATAATCTGCAGAAAAGATAGCTTTAATAAAAGTATAATCCTAATCAGTAAAACGACGATTTTGGGGTTTGGAGAGTCCGAAGCCGGGGCAGAAGGAGCCACGGGATATAAACTCCCTAGTCGAACTGCTGCGAGGAAAGAGAGCTGAATGAATCCTCCTCCTCTCACTCGCCTCTTCCGATGGCACTTGTCGACACGAAGTTGATCCCAGAAGGCAGTTAGGCTTAGCGTCCTCTTTCATCCGCTGATTATTATTTCCAAGGCACAGAGCTGAAATCCGAAGGGAAGAGATCAGATTAGGGTTGCCATCATTTGGCGCTTCATTGCTCGGGAATAAAATAGGCAGCGAGATGTTTTTAATTAGAGGCATTTTTTAAGACAAGCTCTCTCCAAAACGAATAAACTATAAATGCTTGAACAGCGTCTAACAGTTGCACTAGACATATATTTTCATTACAAACCGCTTTCAAATGTGGAGAATACAAAGAACAATTTGACTTCTCTTTCTTTCAGTTAGGTGTTTAATGCATGAGATAACGTATCAGAATGTTTATAAAATCTATTTGAGAAGACTGGTAGGCTCTTCGGAGCCCGGAATCAAGCCAGCTTAAAATTAACTAAAATAGAATTTATTTTTTTAAAGAAAATCTGAAAGGTTTCAGATTTTAAATTACGTCCAAGGGGCGTTTTTTTAACATTTTGTGTGCTATTTTTATTTATTAAATATCATGTTCTTCGTCTTTAAACCATAAAATTCAGTTCAAGTTGCAAATAATTTTAAAATGAGCATATATTTAGAATTTCCGATACACAGTCTCGCGCGCTGGAGATAACATGTTTTTTCTGTACAAAGTTGCCATCTTACAAATCCTTGTGTTTGTTAATCAAAATTTCGTTAAAGTTTTACAAAGCATGAAATCGATAATACGTCAAATTCCAAATTTCAAATTTGGGCTTCCAGATGGCCATATTTGCAGGAGGATTACATTATTCAAAATTGGATGGCTCTAGGTACCGTTGTTTTATCACAATGCCAGAAACATAGATACATTTATGCAGATTTGTAATTATTTAATTTCTTTAAATATAATACAGGACGATGACATTTGGTGGCAACAATCTGAAAAGTGAACCGACATTTACAGTGAATCACCGCAAAATCCCAAAAGGAAGTTAACAGTCCTTCTGTGCTAACGCCCTTTGGGCTAATAAACTATGCCTTCAGTAGAAATTAAATTAACTATGCCCTAACAGGAATCAATAGATAAAATTTGAAAAATAAAATAACTATGCCGTCACTGGAAACTGAGCCACAGATTTTCCAATGCTAGTTGAAGGTGCTAACTACTTATACTATGACAGCACGCAAGGGCAAATGTGATAATTTTCAAAATTGTAGCCACTGTTTTCATTATTTTGCTGTTGACTTCAATATTATTTACGATTACAGATAGAAAACTGCTGTTATTTGAAATAATTTATTATGAAAATTATAACATTATACACCATACCCACAAAATTCCCGGCCCAGCCTTTATATCTGGCAAATCGTTGGTTGTAGACATATACTTCCAATTAAAAAATGTTTCAAGTGACACAGACGTTCATGTTTTTGGTATTTAAAAAAATGTAAAAATTACAAATTTGTAAAAATTTAACTTTTTATATTTTACTCTGGTCTAAGTGCTCACAACCTAGGAAAATGATATACTTGTTTTAAAATGTAAATGTGTAAATGTAATGTAGTAAAATGTGACAAAAATGGATAGAGATATTTAGGGCATACACATACTGAAGAGCGAAGTGCTTGGCTTTATACTTAACTAAATATAGAATATCCGTTTACGAAAATACTTCTGATATTAATAGATTAAAAGACAAGCATTTCTACCCATTTTATCATGGAAAATATTTATTAATAATTTTTTAAAAGAGATAATATTCACAGAAGAGAAGCTTACAGTATTATTGCTCTAGAAAACATTGGCAGACTGTCTTACTGCCAACTTGTAACATTATTTGCATGAATTAAAAAATCATTTTATTTTAACTAAATTTTTGTACGATTTTTAGATAAGGATTCCAAAGCAATAAATCCGCTTGAGAATAATAACAACATATATTTAAAGCTTCAAAAGTTTTAAATTACTTGTGTTAAATTTTTTTTAGCTCATGAATTGAAACAAAGTTATAAATTAAAGAAACATTAAACGTTAGTATGTCGCAAAAGAGTATCGCTAATGCTATTTAACGGGGAAAATCATCCTCGAATTATTCTAATTTATTTATTAACCGACGCCTGACAGAAAATTAAAAATGACTTCAAAAATCGTAAATTTTGAAGTGAACTATCTGGTTTAATTTCTGTCGTAAGGAAATCAAACTTTCTGAGTTTTATTTTTCATACTGAGCATAACATACTCCGAAATACAGGTATGGGAATCGAGAGAATATATTATAAAAAGTTAGATTTCGTATTTTAAGCAAATTGTTTTTACATATAAAAATAGGAAAACATGAATATTCGTATCATTTGAAAAGTTTTTGTGTTTGGAAGAATACGTCTCTCCTTGAGGCTCTGGTAACCACTTTTCCAAGAAATTTATGGACAAAATAACAGCAACAACAAGTGTACATCTACGAAGAACGGCCGTGAATATAAAGGCCGCGTAAGGATTTTTATGAACACCACTAATTTTATAACGCAGACTATTATAATTTACTGCTGAATGTTATAATTTTAAGAATCAGCATTACTTGATAATGCGAGGTTAATACATGTTATAGTTCCTAAGTGGTACAAAGTAATCTTGCGAAATTTGTAACAGGAAAAGTCTCGAAGACTTAAGGTAAGGATGCCGGCTTAGAAATATAATATGTATCTAATTTTTAAACTTCTGTTTGAAATGAAATTTTGAACTTTTTAAAGAATTTTTATACAAAAATTATCTAGTACACAAATATTTTCTAAATGTTTTAATTTTAAAATAATAGTTGCGCAACAACGTTTTCTTTACTTAACGAAAAATAACATAATATAATAATAAAAAAATGCTTTTAATATTAAATTATTGAGTTTTCCTTACTGTTTGTTTGCAAACGTCACCTTTTTTCAAATATTCTGTTGATACTTTTGTATATTCGTTATGAGTTTTTATTTATTCTTCAGTGTTTTACAAATGACCACATGTAATCCTCGCCGTTTAGGAAAAATGCTTTATTTTAAAAGAATAAATCAGATTTACGAAACATTTCCTTGCTACGGCTTGAAATTATAAATAAAATCTCTACTTATATTTTTAAACGAAAAAGATCTCCTTTTCAGCATATTAATTCGCAGAAAAAAGTAACAAACCACAAAAACGCAGCGAAATTTTATTAGAAACATACTTTACTTTCAAATTTTTAATTCTGAATAAATAAAAACTTTAATCAATTTCGTTACTTTATTAATTTTCAACTGGCAAAGAAAAACAAAACACAGACCACTTTTTCCCTCCTTTAGCGGAATATTCAACAAAGAATAGGATTTTGAAAATAATGTTTATTATTCTAACATGCATTAATGAATTTTTTATTATAACTAGATAATTAAGTGAATTAGATGCTTAAGTCAATTTTTTTACCTTTTTCCCTGCAATATAAATTTTTCAGTATTTTCTCCGAGTAATATTAAATAGATGCTTATATGATTTAATACTAAATTGTTGTTTTTAAGATTTAATGCTGAATACATTCTTCTTTTTTCTTTCTCCTTTTTTAAATATGGAAACATAAATTCTTTCGGTGTCTGAAAGAAACATTTTACTCAGGCATGCTGAAGTTGGAAGGTAAATATACTGTAGAAATACATTTTCCTATTTATTAATTATTTTCTATAGACGTAGAACTATTTCTACATTTCTTTCTCTCTGAAACCTGTGAATCCATTCATACATATAAGTGGTGAACAAAAACTACCGCAGTTATTTTTAAGGAATTGTATTGCGTATTACGTTTTCATATTTTAGTTCCTTTTAAAGTATTCTCCACCCACATCGATTCATTTTCGTAGCCTTTTGCCCATTGTTGAAAATACGAAAATAGTTCTGGAACACTTGACTTGGAATATTAGTCAAAGCAAACAAACGTATTTCCTTTCACCTCATCCACATCACTGAATTCTCTTTTTATCTACTGAACTGTTTTTAGAGATTTCTTTTATCCATGAAAACAGAAAAAAGTTACACTGGGCAAAGAGGAGATTTGGTATGTGGCGTGAGTGAGACACGAGCACCATTTTGTTCTTTTTTTGAAAACTGTCGGGTGGAAACAACTTCTTCAATGCGAATATCTTTCATTCGTAGCCGATATAACTGCTTTTAAGGGTTTTTCGAAGCATAAAAATACTAGCAACTGCAGGTGTCCCCAATTAAAAGCAAACTTCTAGGCACAATGTATATTTTTTGAAGTCGTCCAACACAAAAATGGCAGAACGCTGCAAGTAGAAAAACAATTAGCACAGAGGACGAACCAAACTAACGAGGATTAGCGTATAAGGTATCTTTCCCGCCTTTTTGGCGATCCTTCGTGATGTAGTTTTCTGGACGCTGGGCGCGTATTCCAGAGGTCCGTGGTTCGATTCCCGGTGCGAGCGTTGCTCATTTTTCATTTACAGTGGCACCCGAACTAAAAGGGTGGTGGATGATGATTCTCCACACTAAGGATTTGGCGATTAAGTCCCCTAAAAACCCCAGTCGCTCTTTAAAAGGGGGAGTATATAAGGTAGTTCTCCCGCCTTCTTGGCGTGCCTTCGTGATGTAGTGGTCTGCACGCTGGGCGCGTATTCCAGAGGTTCGTGACTCGATTCCCGACGAGAGCGATGCTCAATTTTCACCTCTACTGCTTCGAAATAACCTAATGTCTCTATAAGCGATCCGTAATTACGAAATATATAGTGAAACGTAAAACTACAGGAAAAGGCAATATATCGATCAAAAATTTAGTAAAAGGTATTAAAAGGGGCTCACCTTACAGAAAACTACGGAAACCCTCTTGCCATATTAAACAGAAAAATTTGGAAAGTTGCAGAGCTCAAATTCCACAAAACGTATGCCTCTAATAAGACTTAATCCCTTGAGCTAAATCGATGGATAAAATAATGAAAAGAAAGTAACCGCCCAATTTATTGTACATAAATTTATTACATAAATTTATCTTTTTCTTAAAAGGAAATTTTATGTTTTTCTTCCTTCATACTTAATTAAAATCTAACCAACAAACATTAGCCAATGGCAAATACTTTTCGACATTGAGAACCAATGCAGTAATATTATATGTTAGAAACATAAAATAGAAAAAAAAATCGCTAAATATTTTCTACTAATTCTTTTTACATAAAAATGGAAATATTAACTAATTTCTTCAAATCTCAGAGTTTGTTTTAGTATGCCGTATTTATTGTTACAAAAATGAGTTAATACCAACAAATTTATTCTTACTTTCTGCGCACCGGATGCTGCGAAATGAGCGATAAATTTTAATTACATCATCAAATTTTTGTTATATTTCATGTCAAATGTGGCGAAATGAATGATAATTTTACTGAAACTGTTAGGGCTGAATGTGAGGAAACCGATGACAAATGGGGAAAATTTAATTTTATCTGAAGTTCTTTAAGCAACTCAGCACTGTCTCATTGTTGCAGCTGAAGAACGCGCTAGTGCTGAATCGCTGAATCCCAAGTTTTTTTTTTTTTTTTTTTTTTTTTTTTAAAGGCAGGAGATGTGAAAAATGTGGAATGCCCTGGCCGGGACTCGAACCTGGACCTCTCGAATACGCGCCGAGTGTGCTACTGTCACACTACGGAGGTATGCTAGAATGAGGGAGAAAATACCTTAAATACTCCCTCTTTTAAAGGACTATTGGAGATTAGAGGACCCAGTCGCCAAATCCTGGTGGGGACGAATTATTATCCACGACTCTTAAGTTCGGACGCCACTGTAGTCATTACGTTTTTTGAAGCAGGAGATGTGAAAAATATACAATACCCACCCCGGGACTCGAACCTGGACCTCTCGAATACCTGTAGAGTGTGCTACTGTTACACCACGAAAGCCTGCTAAAAGAAGGGAGAAAATACCTTATATTATCTTAGCTTTTCAGAATTTTTTGCTTGGAGGGGTAAAGCAAATTAAGAACGGAAAATCATTGTTAGGAAAATAATATGCTTTTCATGAATGGACTGAACAGTTCAAACGAATCAATAAAAATAATTAAATATTAAATAGAAGAATGAAAATTGACCCAGTCGCCAAATCCTGTGTGTGGAGAATCATCAACCACCACTCTTATAGTTCGGGCGCCACTTGTAGAGACATTAGGATTTTTTTGAAAGCAGGAAAGAGGAAAAATTAGCAAAGCCATCACCGGGAATCGAACCGCGGAGCTCTGGAATACGCGCTCTGCGTGCAGACCACTACACCACGAAGGCATGCCAAGAAGGCGGGAGAAATACCTTATAAAGCTACAGGATAGAAATAAAATATAACATCTATTTATTTATCAACAGTATAAATTATATAAATTTCAAGGATCTTTAGCATTTTATTAGCTCATTTAAAAGAAAAATTATGTATTATACAATAAAAACATAGTTAAGCTGTCCATTGCTTACTCCTCATTCCACTTTTTTTACTCTTTATTCAAAGGGAATTAAGTTTTACATAACACAGTCTGATTTTCCGTACGTGTTTAAGAGAGAAATTTGTATAGCTATTTTAAGACTAATTTATTTTGTTCTAATTTTGCTCTTTTATATTTCAAATTCGCAAATCTGTCATCCCGATGTATTTCGACCAGATATTAAGCAATGTCGTAAAGTAAATTCTATTTCCCTTTTCCTCCAAGCATGCAAACTAATCAGGATATTGTTATAAGGAATAAAATTTAGTTCTCTTTTTTGAAGTGCTGCCTATTCGTGGAATTCGTTACAATCGTTTTCAAGAATTATAATCCTTTTCAAGATCATCCAGATTTTTCTACGTTTTGCATGTATGTTGGCATCCAAATTGTTCTACGTTTTGCATGTATGTTGGCATCCAGATTGTTCTATGGTTTGCAGTTTTAACTAAAATGCAGATAATAGGATTTTGAAATAGGTAACAGAAAAAGTTAAGAAATAGTTTCCTGATTTTCTTCATTCTAATTCTATATGTAAATGGAAGACACAGCAAAACTACAATAAAACGAAAATGACATGTAAGTAAGTAAGTAAAATATTTCATTCTTTCTCTACACTAAATTTTGAATTAAAATATCATAAAAATCAATTGAATTTTTTTATACTACGCTTTACATCAAAAAAATTCAATTTATCAATTGGATTTTTTTATACTACGGTTACAGTTTCTTCCGTTTAATATATCATTTTTTTACTTAGTTTGCGACTGATGTGGTATCGATATCTGATGCATAACGAACTGCAAGGGAATAGAAGAAAAAAATGTAAACTTCGGACAAAAGAAAACTGTTTGATAGTAAACGTAAATGACTTCTAGAATAACCTTTCCTCTCCTCTCTCCCTCCAGAACTGATAAATTTTACACAATAATTGAATGAAAAATATAAGATACAGTAATAAAGTAAAACAAGAATTATAATTTAAGCAAATTTCAAATCCGGATGCAAATCTTATTAATGAGTTTTCAATAGTATTTAGAAAAGAAAGCCACTTTTTCTGGGAGATACAATACTGCGCATATAACTTAAGCACGTACATTTTAAGAAAGCGAAATTTTATTAAAATACAACGAAATATGCAAAATACCTCCCCATGCATGATAATTTAATACCATCTGTACAAAATTTTGCCCCACATCGCAACTATTCCCACGCGATGCTACAAAGTTTTCTGTGGCGTTGCACGTTGCTAATAAGCTGGCAACGGAAGATGGGGAATAAGATTAGAGTGAAAAAAAAAAAAAAGAAAACTTCTACTAAGACTTAAGATAATAAAGCTCAGTTCTCCACTGTAAATTGTCGAGATGAGTTTCTGCTTCCATTAAAGCGTGCTTTATGCTTTATTCCATTAGAACATTTTGAAAGAGAGTTTCATGACTGTTCCGGATACCGACCCTCCCCTTCCAGCGATTGTAAGATCGCCCATTTATTTCTTCCCCTCCGATGGCTGCAAATGGCAAGAAAATTCGTCTTCCGCCGAGAGTTTTAATTGCTCCGGAGACGCAGACGATTCAAAACTTTAAGACGCGCTCTTCCAGCTAGTTCTGTCTTCTTAATTCGGGTTTCTTTTGATGTTTTCGGTCGACGTTTCCGGTAGAGGTAGAAGGGAGGAAAAGCCCGCATTCAGAATGACAATTTCCATCAAAAAATAACGCTAATAACTTAAATACGTATTATTCTCCTCGTAGACAGAGAAAGAGGGGAAAATGATTATGAAATTTTATTGAAGTATTCAGATTCCGATGAATGGCAACAACCGGAAACGCTAAAACTGAAATTCTGGAATATTCAATTAATGGCGGAAATAAATTTTTAGCTTTGTCTTGCTTCTAACTAGGTTAAATGCAGAGCTATTATGAATGATATCAGAATCTGAGGTAACCAGTTCAAAGGCACAGCTCTTTCACAAGTGATTAAAGATTTTTGAATGTAACAAAAGCTATCGATTCGGGGAAGCGAATCTTTTGAAAACCGACTTTTTGTCACTGAAATTTATACTTACATCTCGTGCATATTAGGAACTAATTAAGAGAAATAAATTTCAATACGTTTAGAGAATTTTGAAGGTCACAGATCTGTCTTTCACAGACATAAAAGACTTCAGATAAAGAGATCGGCCTTTGATATGCGATTACGATAACATGAAAAGATATATTGAGTTTCTTCCAAAGAAAAACAAAACTTGGGTATTTTAAGATTTAATAGCTTTCAGAGTTATCTCTCAGTATCCAGTAACTGTTATATTCATCTTCCAGGGTTTGCTCGCATTGTAATTCATCGGAATCCAGTAACTCGTAATCTGATTACTTGCAATATTATCTTTCCGAGTCCAGTAATTCGAAGCTTGATCCATCAGGATCCAGTACCTAGTTATCTAAGCCTTTAGAATCCTGCAACTAGTAATCTGACACACTCTGATCCTTAAGACAACAGAAACATTTTTTTTTCAAGATCCAGTAATATAAAATCTGTACTTTAGGAGTCCAATAACTCAGAGTATAATCTTTTTGCAAACAGTAATTCCTAATCCTATCCTTCAGAATCCAGAAACTCGTAGCTTTATTCTTCAGAATCCTGTGATTTTCAATCTGATCATTCACAATCGAGTAACTCGCGCTGTCGCAAAGCTGATTAAATGGTAGAAAGATTGAAGAAATACGAATGATTTTCGTTATTTCTTAGAACATAAACAAAGTATTTATGTATGTATATGTCCACCATAAAAATATAGCAATATACAACGAATATGTCCAAAGCGCGCTTGTATGGCAATGTATGTATTTTCTTTTAAAACTAATAAACACCCGATTCGGCCCTGGGAGGACACGGAACACATGCTTGTTTACCTATGTTATACATCAAGCGTCCCCGTCCTCCGTCACCTACCTACGATGACTATCCCCAGTGAAGAAGTAGTTCATTTGGAACAGAGAGTGGTGTCACAAAGAGGTTTTGAAAGCATAAAATAATGATTTGGCAGATAAAATCTATCACAAAAATTGCAGAAGGTCTTAAACTGATTTATGATAGACTGATTGAAATAGGAGTTATAGTTTAAATGTTATTTAAAATACTGTAAATGTATTTTCCCTGCTAGTATACAAAGAACGCAGAGAAAACAAATTTACAGACAAACTACCTCTCGGATAATACCGCGTCGTCAAAGTAGCAAAAAGCCATTTTCATTCGCTAATATACTTATTTCAATATTTAAAACTATGAAGAATTGTTGTTTTATATAAATATACAGTAATGATTGCCCCCAGAAGGGGCAAAAACATGATGCAATGAATCTACTCTATTCGTCATGGCTAAAATTTGATCCACTGAGAGGTGGTTTTTTTTTTTTTTTTTTTTGTGTGTGTGTGTGTGTTTATATAATAATGCTGGTTGTGATGAGTTCCAGTACCGTCTCATAATGACTGATGTACCTCATTATTATCGAAAGGTAACATTCCAAATACCTTAAAAAGAAAAGAACTACTGCAATGGACCACATAAATAACGAGAAGCATCTGGAAAAGACGTTCAACCTACATACAATTAACTTCTTCTCTCGAACGTTCGTCTATGATTTACGAAAAAATCGACGAAAAGTTTCGTGAATGGACGTAATTGTAATTTTCAGTTTTCGACAAACAATTATGATGGTTAAGAATATATTCGAAATATAATAATATATACAAAAAATAACAATAGTGATAAAAATAATAATAGCCTGCATAAAATATTAGTAAAACTCACGTGAAGAAACGAACAGACATGCGTAAATAAAAAATATGACTTATATTTTTGAAATCCTAATAACTATAAAATAAATGGGTGCATAAAACGCATTTCTTAGTTTAAAAGTTACATTTTAAGCTTATATGCATGTTAAAATAATATGTTTAATATTTACAAACATTTTGATCTTTTTACCTCGGATTAATAGAACTACAGTTTTAAGCAGGAACAAATTAAATAATTGTCTTAATTATTACAATACATACAATGTTAATTGTTTATACATACATACTAAACCAAAATATTAATAATGGTAATATATTGTTGTGCATTAGAAAAACTCTAAATCTGAGTTTCAGCAAGTCTGAGTTCAGTCGAATTTAGAATATCGAATCTGAGTCCCAGTTCTAATTCAAAAACATTACCAGATATGTACTACAGTAATTAATGTAGTACAAAACTGGTTTAACATGAGCCACATATTAACAACATGATTCGATGTATTAGTAAAATAGTCTATCTATATATATATATATTAACATAGACTTAGATTTACATATTTTATAGTAAAAATTAAATTTTTAATTAAAAGAATAAATTTAATAAAATATAATTAGAGAATAAATTTATTAGTAAGTATTATTAGTATTTATATTAATAAATTTATTAGTAAGTATTATTAGTATTTATATTAATAAATTTATTAGTAAGTATTATTAGTATTTATATTAATAAATTTATTAGAAAGTATCAGTATTTATATTAATAAATTTATTAGTAAGTATTAGTATTTATATTAATAAATTTATTAGTAAGTATTATTAGTATTAGTAAGTATTATAGTATTTATACATTCAAATACAGAGCAGTTGAATCGGTAATCTCATCCATCTCATTAATGTGAGTACCAATTTGTTTAATTTTTAGTTGGTAAGGTAAGGTTATCCAAATTCTAATCGTCACGAATTATATGCAAACGAATATAAATTTTCATTTATTAACGTTGTAAGGATTATGTTAATTTCATTAACAGTTAAATGTTGAGTTAAACTTCTTTTCCTATCAATTCTTCATTTCAACTTAACACTTCCCGCCAGAACGTAGGTTTAGAATTACTTCTGAATGCTAATGAGGAAGAGCGATATATAACCGCGAAGTTCTTTGTCTTAGAGAGAGAGATATCAGATATTCTGGCTGCACGCGCCCGCTTTTTTAGGTTACTCTCTCGTAAGCTATTATTACGCTCGGCCGTACTTTATGCCCTTGATAGCTTCGCAATCAGTTAGCGTTAAGGGGCCAACTCGGTTAGAATTTTGATAGCTTCGGCTATATCTCTTTAGTTAAGATTAGTTTAGTTTCATTCTTAGTCTCTTAAGTTCAAGCCCAAGTTTCGGCTTTATTGTACAAATCCAAGACGGAGTTTTGTTAAACTTTAATTGGAATAATAAAGGGTTATTTCACCCTTCTTACTGTTGTTTTATATCTCACGAACTCAAGCAATTATTCGCTTACTAGTTCTTAAGATTCTTCACTTTCAACTGTAACTTAGAACTACACAGTGGAGAATCCTACAACGTAATTACTTATTACTAATATAAACTTATTACATAGAAATATACGCTTTGAACATACCACCTATATGAACCCAGGAATTTTTTTTTTCCGTATTCGCTTTCGTTTTGCTAGGTATGGAATTCTGATGTTTCGTAAAAGGTAAAAGAACACCGCACTAGTGCTTCTGTCACCAGTGTTTTTAAATTCGTTCCTTCGATAATCAGCAATGAACAGCCATATTTAAAATTTATATACATGATTTTGTACGGAAATAATATATAAAGCATATAAAAGTTTTAGCTGATATTCGATTTTTGTTATGAAATGTGTAAAATTTAAATAGAACTTTAATTAATTGTATTTTAAGAATATAAGCGTTTTGCTAGTAACACACGCTAAAAATATTTTCGGGGAGCGGAGGACAAAAGAAAAGTGGTCCCCATTCGAAAAAAGTGTGAAAAACGCAGATCTATAACATCGAAAACATTATTCAGACTTCTTATTTACACTTATCTCTATTTAATCACAACCCACAAAAAACAATCACATATCTCTGGCACTTGGCGATATAATCTCTGGCATTCTCGCAGCAGCCAAAGTGAATTATTTCACCAGCAAATGCCACACCTCTGTCAATTGTTATCTAACAGAGACCAGAAACAGCCGCACCGGCTCCACACAATGAATTCATCCCCGCACGGGATCGTATCGCTATCGAATGGCACGGAAACACAGGCCAAATATCTGCCATGGATACACGGTTGACAAAAGAAAAGCATGGCCGCCTCTGTCGTTGCGTGTGAGGTGACAGCTTGGGGAGTGAGTCATAAATATGAATAGAGCGCTCGACAGTGCTGTCCCACAGAATGAGAAAACAAATCATCTGTCGCAGGAAAAAGAATGATTTTTTTTTCAGTTTTTAGTTTTATGTTATTTTTTTCTTGTTGTATACTTCGCGTATTTATTTCTTTTACGCCTTATCATGCGTAGCAAAAATACGTATTGTAATGTTAAAAACATTCGGATCTAGAAATTTACATAGAAATATACGCTTTGAACATACCACCTATATGAACCCAGGAATTTTTTTTTCCGTATTCGCTTTCGTTTTGCTAGGTATGGAATTCTGATGTTTCGTAAAAGGTAAGAGAACACCGCACTAGTGCTTCTGTCACCAGTGTTTTTAAATTCGTTCCTTCGATAATCAGCAATGAACAGCCATAATTAAAATTTATATAAATGATTTTGTACGGAAATAATATATAAAGCATATAAAAGTTTTAGCTGATATTCGATTTTTGTTATGAAATGTGTAAAATTTAAATAGGGCTTTAATTTCCATGCAGGAAAAAAAATTCTTACATATGGGGCGGAGTTAATAGATCGAATACACACAGAACAAATAATAGCTTTATAAAATGTTTAACAAAAGGAATAATTTACAGTTCTGTAACTTTCCACAAAAATGCTCGTACAGCTCTTCTCAATATTAGAGAGTACATGTTTGTAGTTACACTTCAAACTGCTAAGAACGTTAAACACAGAGAAATGCAAAACGCATTTTAAAATCCAAAGCTCCTACGAAGACCAAAACTTCCAGCTGACTTAAACAGCTACTGAGAGAATTGGAATGCATATGAGGACCAGATATAGTTAGAGTTACATATAGGATCAATTACAGTTATTTAGTTTCGATGCCCATTGCAATTGTACAGGGACCGGACCAAAATGTTGCCTAATGGTCCCACGTTTGGCGACTGTCGGCGGTTTCTCGTCAAATTTAGCGAGAAAAATTAGTCTACCAAACCATCGTCATCTTGGCGATATATCGCCAATTTAGCGAAATAGACATATATTCAATGGGAAAACAGACTTTCCCCAGTATTCTTATATATCCAGCAGAGCATCTTCTCTTTCATGCATTTCATGTTACATTATACACACACACACACACACACACACACACACAAAAAAAAAAAAAAAAAAAAAAAAAAGAGGCCCTAGAATTTCACTAAAATTATTTACATACGTACAAAATTCGTAACAATGTATTTCTTGAATAAAATTTCGTGCCTCTTATTACGCCTACATATATTCGTTTAACATTAATTTATGATTCTTATCTAAAACTATACAATTTTTATGAATTTCAATTTTCCATTCCTTATCACATAAATCCATACAAATTATTTTTCATGCCTCATAAATTTTACTAATGCTATATAGTTCAACCAAATACTAGTTTATGATTCTACAATTGTACAGGTAACGATTAAGGTTATACACTTAACGAATGATATTATACACTTAACGAAATCTAAGGTTATACAGTGAGTACTACGGTTACTTACTTCTACAAACTTCAACGAATTCTTGTTTTCCAATCGTATCACAATAAATGTTCTCCAAAAGTTGTTTTCTATGTTTCAGATCTTTTAATAATAAAGCTACACAGTTCTACCGAAAACTAATTTAGAATCCTTATTTTAGATTATAGATTTCAAGGTTTGGGTTTTCTCAATATTTATAAAAAGATTCAAATTCGTTTTAATATTTCATTTTATGACTTATTTTAAAACAAATATCTTTTTGCTGTAGAATTGTAATGTAGTATTTGTGTTTTAATAATTAATGCGATCTTTTATTTTATGAAAATATTGACATGAAAAAATAATTTTACTTTCATTAATAATAAGATACAAAATTTTTAAAGATATTAACACAAATCTCGTGGATCTGAACATCTGAATAACTGTATAATATGATTTTTCTAACTGCAAATAAAAATAAATTAAAAAAGAAAGCTCTGCAGACTGATTTAAAAATTTTAAAAAGTAGCAAAAAATGAAATTGATAAATTTGTAAAATAATTCAACGTAAATCTTTTCCTTCGAAAAGTGAACAGAACTGCTGCATTGTCTTGGAGAAAACACAATAACTAGATTATAAAAGATTGAATTACACACTTTACTGTCGGTGTCCATACTTGCTTTTCCTAATCACGGAGACCCGTCTGTGACTCGTTTTGTAAATATAAAATACAAAGAACATTTTAAGTTGAAATAAAATTATTTAAGCTACACTATACTACTTGATATTGTTTCTGAATTTAGAACTAAACAAAGGAAAATAAAACTGTTGTAATAAAAATTTTAAAATTTCTTCGTTTCTTGCACTTATAATTTAAAGCTCAATAAAATGAAATTCTTAATTTCCTCTTATTAAAAATGCCCTATGGAATCACAAGGCTTCTGTGCACTCCATAGATGAAGAAATCAATAAATATTGCACTAATTATTAATAATTTATCCATTTCTAATTACATCCTTTATAAGACATATTTAATAAGGTCAAAATACGCATTCATAAATCGCATTTACAAGGGTTATAATTTTGGGAAGTGAAAAGGCGGAAGTGAACAGTAACAACGAGTAAAAATAATAGCTAAAATAAACATTTATTTGCGCAGTTATTATATCACAGCACCTTTTTGTGTGGGAAATGGATAATTCTTAAACTTTACACATGTATAGCAAAAGCTGGGAAAGATGCCGCAAAAGCAACATCCAAAAGAGAACGACATTGCCATACTCTCAATCATTTATGACTAGAGACCAATCTGTTGTAGTAAATGCAAGGAAAGAGAGTGCTGTCAGGTATTTTTTTTTCCTTCTCTCTCCCGTCATACCTTCACTTCTTCCACAAAGAGAAAAATCGAAGGTTACGGCCATAGCATGTTCCATTTGGTTGTCGGACCACCTCTTTTGGATGTGGAAGAAGACGCCGCCACGCCCTCTTTCCCATCTAAACCACCCACAAAAATCGTTTCCGTTCTTTCTTTTATTCGCATTAGCACTCTCACTTCGAGATTAGATTCTTCACTTCTGGAGGGTTGGAAGAAATATTTTTGAGTCAGAAACAAAACTCGCTGGTGGAAAAATTTCTTCATGAATATGGACCGACGTAAAAGACATACGTACCCCGATTCCCATTACCGAGGAGGAATTTTGGTGGCGGAGAATGATAATTCATTTCGCGTTTTCTCCTCCATGTTTTGGCAAAAGGCGTCGATAGAAAATTATTTCCATAATGATACAGTGTATCCTGATACTAGACGGTGACTTAGAAATAATAATGATGAGTTTAAGCTCACTTCTAAAGCAAACAGGATACAGTAAAATCTGTTGCAACTGGCACCTAGTTAACCGGTACTATCTAAATAACAGGACTTGTGAAGGTAAATTTATATCCGAAATTTAAGTCTAAGAGATAAAAAATAAATAATGGGATACCAATTTGAATATTTAACTGTAAAAAATATTTAGGTTATGCTTCTGACACCATTTATAGAAATAGAAGCACGAAAAATCCATCTGTCGCATATTTTAAATTATGAGTCATTGTCTAGATAACGTTTTCTAGGATACAAACGTTATCCACACAATGGCCTAGAGATTAATAAATACGACCGATGGATTTTTCGTGCTTTTTCTCACAAAATATGAACAAGTAAGTTACAGAAATATATATCTTCAATTATCCAGGAAAATCTCTTATTCGGAGAAGTCACGTTGATGCTGGTTAAAAGGGATAAGATTCTGCTGTATAGCCATGCATTTACATTGCTGATAAAATACGAGGTCAATATTTAACGAGTTGTATTCTGTTTTGTGTAATAATATTTCTTTGTCTCTCTTTGACACTTTCTATAGCTCACTACTTCACCAAACAGCTAGCTTGACTCTTTAGCAATTGATAATTAAAATGCTCGTCGTAGAAATTTACTAACTAAAAAGCATACGAAACAAAACTAAAATATTTACCGAGATTTATGTCTATTAGACATATGAAATTAAAGTTTGTACTATATGACAGGGCCCACCTAATTCTTGGCAAAGACCAAACATTTTGAGGGAGGATGTTAAAGTAACTTTTCTTTCCTGAGGCTGTAATAAGGACATAATAAAACATGCATGCATCGAAATTATGCATTTTAGTTAGTTTTCAACAAAAGAAATGGTACGCTCGAGACATATCCCCGTGAATGACACAAATTTAACAAATATCTTCCATTAAATTCTTTCTCCTGGGAAAACAGTCACTTTCAGAACACTGATTGGACTTCTTCAGCTAATCGAAGAATATGCCAGAAGTGTTGCTGCGGTCCACGCTATCACCATCATAGTCCTATTTAGCACATTTCTTTTGTATAAAATAACCAAGCTGAGAAAGAATGACGGTGTACTAAGCAATACTACCCATATGGCAAATAATGCAACACTTCATCGTCAGCTAATACTGAATGCATAACATCTAAAGCGACATCATAAGTTCAAGATGTATGTAAATACCTAGGGTAATGTACTCAAGAATGATGCTCTGTAAAGATAAAACATTTTTAACCAAGTTGAATGTACATGCAAAAAGAATCAATATATAAAATAATACTGTAGTAGGCAATGATTGCAACATTATTAAATTCAAAATGAGTGTAAGCATCAGGGGTACAGTATACAAAAAACCAAAAATGTAAGCGAATTAAGTATACACATATGAAGAAAAATTAAACTGAGAAATGCCAACGTATCAAATAATACTGGATGTAGGCATACAATAAAGCATGTTACGAAATTTAAATATTTGTATATTTACATAATTGTATATTAAAGTGCTGGGGCGCAGACTGTGCAATCCATGATGTAGAATTTGGTGCTTCACCTCACTTCTACCTACCTAGCATTTATACTCCAACAAGCGCCTACAAATTACCGAGTTTAAATTTTAAATGTCTCACCTTCCACAGCCTGCTGTTCTAAAACTTGCAAAGAAAAAATCCTCTTAATTACTTTCCAGGCTTTCCTTCTAAAATATCGATAGATATCAGGCTGTTTTAATCTCACTGTAAATAAATCTTTAAAGGAATTACTAATGTAATCAACCGAGAGATCATGAAGGAAAGGGAAACTAGTCAAAAAAAAAATTATTCAGAAAAGGAAAACTGTCTGAACTGCTCCCCCCGGTTATTTTAAAGCTCATTGCATCTTCTTAAACAGCACAATATTTTCAAATTTCCGAACACGCCTCAGCTACGTACTGCACAATTTACATTTGAAAGCCGTTGCTTATTGCAGCGCGTTCCAGTAAACCTTACACAGTTCCCCGATTTTGAGCCCGAGACTGAAATTTAAATAAAATTAGATCCCTACCTATAAAATAATACTTAACTGAAATGAAAGAATAAAGACCATCAAAAAACAAAATGAAAACTTGTTGGTGAAACTGAATCTTATGAGGACAAACTGATAAAACCAAGCAATAACTACTATGGCTGTATAGTGTTAGCCGTATTTTATAAAGCACATCGAACTGGATGAGAAAATACTGTAGTAACATTTAACAATATTCATCGTATGTATAATACAATCAACAATGGCTACTCCTTGGCGAAGATTAGATTAATTTCACTCTACTCGTGTTCTGAAAACGTTAAAGTAATTTGATCTCCAAAAATTGAATACATTTTCCTTTAAAACAAATTCTTACTCTCTTACTATAAAGATGCAATACAACAGACATCTTCATTTATATTTCCTAAACGCTGTGATAAAAGATATATTAAGCATATCTACATGTATGGTATAATAGGCAAAAAGTACAGACAACAGCGGTATTGTCTCCAAGATCTCCCATCATGTTAAGCAAATGGAGAAATCCAAGCAAAATTATGGTCTGCGCAGAGTTTGAAAGGCCATATGACATTCCCGGATGCAATTTAAATATCTTTCAAAATCTTGAAGCGGCAAAGGGAATGGGCATGGAAGTCGATGGAAAAGTATTTCTTGGTTGTATGAGCAGAAACCTTTTATAGAAGCTTCAGGAAAAGAAGCATTCACTCCCTCCCCGCGGCGATCGATCCGACAACTCTATTTTCCCTTCTGATCGAATGTCAACGATACTCCACCCCTCAGGAGCGCTCGATTGGAACGCAAACACCTGAGCGCCATATTTGGTCACAATAATAAGAGTCTTGACAGGATATTTTTGCGGCTTTCGATAACCAGTTCTCATACATAGCAATACATTACAGCAAACTTAGCTTAAAAAAATATCTATTTTGCCTCAAAATTTTTAAGACGGTTCCTTTCAGAAATCCTGAGTGGTAAATACTATACTACTTAAAAGAAGAAACACTTAAAGATTTCAAAACTTTCAGCTTCTAAAATGTTTTTCATTGTAGTAAATTTATAAGGTATTTCTCCCGCCTTCTTAGCATGCCTTCGTAATGTAGTGGTCAACAAGCTCGGAGTGTATTCGAGAGGCCCGTGGTTCGAGACACGGCGAAGGTGTTGCTGATTTTTCCTTTTTCCTGCTTTCAAAAAATACCTAGTGTCTCTACAGTGGCGTCCGAACTAAACGGGTGCTGGATGATGATTCTTCACCTCCAGGATTTGGCGACTGAGTCCCCTAATCTCCAGTTGCCCTTCAAAAGGGGGGAGTATATAAAGTATTTCTCCCGCCTTCTTAGCATACCTTCGTAGTGTAGTGGTCAGCATGCTCGGCGCGTATTCGAGAGGTTCTTGGTTAGAGTCCCGGCGAAAGCGTTGCTCATTTTTCATCTCTCTTGCTTTCACAAAATACCTAATGTCTCTATAAATTCAATAGCATAGTATTCAAAATTAATGTATATTTTATAATGGGAAATTTCAAGAACCAGACAACAGATGTGAGGATTCAGCTGCTATATATCCTATCTACTTATATTTTATAACAACCGTTAAGAGCCTAAAATTTGCAGCTTTTTAATAAAATCGCATGAGACATTCTAATCCTTTTTTGTTTTTCTAATTAATTCTCCGTTCTTTGATAGCATAGGCTAATCATCATGTGTTCCCAGTAAGATATATTAAAATCTATTTTTCTATAAATCTACCCTTCTGCATTACACACTGTCGAATTACGTCTATAAACTATTTCTCTTTTCTGTAATTTATTATCATTAAAATTTTAGTTACTGTCACGACCTTCTTATTCAATCAGGAATAATTAAACAAAATCAGTAAAAAGTTTACAGATTGTAATTTATTTCCCATTAGAATAAATAAACTTTAAATGGAAACTGATCGAAAACTAAGAATGAACGAAGCTATTCTTTTCAATTAAAAATAATAAAATCCCCTTAATAACAGTATTATTCGGGGGCTGATGAATGTATTTGTCTAAAAGCACATTTTTATATTCACCGAATGTTCTTACTTGTTTATTAAATCCCTTAAGAATCATGGAGCATCATTTTCTCTAATTAATAAAAAGTATTAAAAAATTAAATATGTATGTATTAATTCCTGGAGTATTCCTATTTTCTTTTTAGTTTTAGGAAACGATCGGCATTCACACTGGCTTAATTAAGCACTAAAGCAACGATACAACGATAAAATGTAAAACATTGAGTAAGAGAATAAAGGTTCAATTCCTGGGTAAATTCTCTCCCATCCCTTCGATAATTTACTTGCAATATTTTGCATATATTAAGTATTTCGTATTTATTTCACATACTAAGTAAGCTAAGCATCATGTTACTTAACATTTAAAGAGAGAAAATTTAAATATGGAGTCTTTTATTTACTCCTTTCTCAATGATTTAGCTACATACATTAAATTTGTTAACTTTCAGGTCATATTGGCAATTCTATTGGTTTGAAAATCAAAAGTTTCATTTTTGCCTGTTTTCAGTTAAGAATTGGACGACATAGAGCACAATATTCATTCGCTAACAAACATATTATTTGCCAACACCAAAAACACGAATTTACATTTTCTCCGTTTTCTTTTTAAAGAAATTTTTATATTACCTTTTGAGGTTTTACATACAGCGCTCTAAGAGAGCACAAGCGCATTTTCGAAGTTTTCAATATATAAAAACTATCGTAAAAAATTCATAACTGAATTTTTTAATTTTTTTTCAAATCACATGTTTCTGTAATTATTGGTTTCAGCTTGTATTGGATATAAAAATCAAAAAGTAAATGCCGGAACGAAATTGAATAAAATTTGTTCCTTCATATGAAGGTCTAACCTTTCTTCTCGAGATAAAAAATTACCAAACTGAGTAAGCGTAAATTGATGAAACTTTCAAAAACATTATCTTTTACTGAAAATTAATATGAGAAAAGAGAAACTTTTTAAAAAAATTATAGAACATTATACATAACAAAACAAAATAACTTTTTTATTAATCTCCTCTGTTTAACGCTTCAAACAGAGCTTGTCAGCGGATACATATATATATAATGTGTGTAAGTGCGTATAATTTGTGCATAAAACACTTTTTTATGCACATCTATGGAATTCTCCGGGAGTTTCATTCATGATCAATACAAAAAAATAAGACATATTCTTATGGCACCATTTTTCAACGTATGTCTTAATATCTTAGATTTCTGCTTTTATGTAGTTCATGTATTAATTAACTTGGTAAAATTCGGGTCTTATGCTGATGACTTGGATTTAACAATACGTTTAAACTTAAAGGTTATTATTTTGAAACAGGAGATATGAAAAATGAGCAATGCCCTGGCCGGTACTCGAACCTGGACCTCTCTAACACGCGCCGAGTTTGCTAACCATTACACCACGAAGGCATGCTAGAAGGAAGAAGAAATACCTTGTAATGTCATAATCCGTAAAACTACTTTTACAATATATTATTCTTAAAGACATTTAATTAAAATATGGAAATTAAAGAAACACATTTATTGCTCTTGAATGAGAAATATATAAGTCTTTGTTGAAGATCTCAGGATTACTTAGCTGTCATCGAATTTAACATCTTAATTCTCCCCTCCCGCAGGGGAAAAAAGTCTGTTACGATGAAAGAATGGTATTCGTCAAAGCGTGCATGAAAGTGAAAAAAAAATACGAACTGCAGCTGTTGAGGAGACAAGCACGAAAATTCGCTCGAAAACATACACAATTATTGTCAAGACGATAGCTTTTACACGCGAAACACTAAAAATGTGCCATTAAAATGCATTCAGATTGTAATTTGCTCTAAAAGCACGTTGAACTATCGTGACTGCTCGCATTAGCGCGTAGGAACTGTGTAACTGCAAGAGCTACGTTTCAGTGGTCGCGGAATATCACGCACTGTGAAGTGTTCCCTTGCGCTCCATTAACTTAGACAGCCCATGACAAATGTTCCCCGAATGGAAGCTGCTTTTAGGAAATAAATATACGGTATTAAATATACTTTGCCCATTCCAAGAATTTTTCCAAATAAGATATCCAGTACCAGAATGATATGAAAATTAAATATCTATTATAGATTAGATTAAAGGATTGAGAATAATAAAAGAGCTATACTTTTTAATCACCGAAGTAGAATATCACTTGCAGTTAAAATGTTATACAGAATCCTTAATTACTATGAATCGACATCTAGAAATGTAATAACATTCAATAATTATCAATTATAATCGCTGAATATACATAATTTAAATAACGCTTTGATGCAAACATGGTAACAGCCGAATATCTGCCATAATTAGTATTATATTATATGTGACACATACTGAGTCTGTTCTAAATTTAGCATGTAAATTCATCCACTTCCTAACACCCGCTTTCTTCTCGCCTCCCAGACGGAATAGTGGTTAAGGAGCCTACTGTAGTACCGAAGGGCTGGGGTTCGAATCCCGGAGAAGGCATGGATGCTTATAAATGTACAGTGTCCATGAGGCATGGGGGCACTCTAAATATGCAGGAAGCTTGTAAATTGTACGTACATTAATTCAATATACAATACATGAAGAAATAATGCAACTATAATGTAACAATAATGTAACTACTGTATATTCATTTAATAAATAGTAATGTATTGATTCAATATACAATATGTTAGCCTAAGAAATTCTAGTTAGTAATGGGCCCTCCAGCTTCAGCAAAACTGAAATGAATTTACTACATATTTAAACCTTAATAAATGTATAGTAGCAGGTTGACAATAAGTGTGTGTTGCATCGAATCTCAGTGCAAGAAGCATTCAGTGCCAAGTTGCATAAAGTTGCGTCAAGTATCAAATCATGTGAAACGAGATGATTAAATAATTTGATATAAATTCAAATCAGAGCTTAAATTGCACCGGAGCCATAAATAAGAAGGTTCCTACACTTCTTTAATGTAACTGAACAGCAATTTCAGCAGAAATCTGATCTCGAAAATTTTACTTTTAATAATAAGATTACATTAAAATCGATTCTAACTTCTGAATGCATGCTTCTCTTTCCTTGGGGAACAAACCCTTGGATGGAGGTCGAGACTTAAGGAAAGAAAAGCACCCACTTGCATGTCAAAGGCTTATTGTCCAGAGTGTAGAATGAAATTATGACAGCGGGGAAAGTGTCCGTTCCAACGCTAGTGTCTTCCCGCGGAAGAAAGAACCTGGAGACTTATTGGAACAATGTAACCGGGTAAGGACGGGGGATAAAAATTGTTCTCTTTTTGTTATTCTTTTTTCAGCTAAATCTCCGATTCGGCGAAAGTTCGATCCCCTGTCATATTCCTGCTTGACAGCTAGAATTATACAGAGAGAAGATCGTGTTCAGAAAATGCTTGACTCTTCTCTTTTTTGTTTTCATGCCTACAGGTCATCCGATGAAATTTTCTCCATATTCTCTTAATGGCATTCTCTATATTTTCATTAGTGGCACTTTAACCATTTTAACACTTTTCATTGGTGTGCTGGGAAAAGAATGGACTTTCTCTATCATCCCTTGAAGTATTATATTATATCAAAGTTAAAATTTAACAGGAGACCGTTTGAGCTGTTTCTTATTTTTGTGTCAAATTGTAATTCCAGCCGAAAACCCAAATAAGTTAAGAAACAGTATTTAATTTTATTATTTAATTATTTACCATTTATTTAATAACATTATATTTTTATTTATTTTTCTATATTTCATTAAGCTTTAATATTGATTGTTTAATTATTCTAACCATTAATTATTTAATTACTAATTATTTTACCAGTCATTTTATTTATTTATTTATGTTCTTTCCTGAAAGTATACCATAAAGCTCCAGCACATCTAATTTTAGAAATTAAGCGCTGATTCAAATTGTACACAAAGTTGGATTAAAACAAAGAAATCGACATGAAGTGTCTATGTTCGATTTAATGCTATCTTTTAAAATTAAATTCTATGCTAAAAACGTTTTTTAAATAACATATAATCTAAATTTTGAAAGACTTTATTCCAAGGAGCAATTATCCCGACCATTGACACCATTCTTTCCTAATCATTATTAAGCTGCTTCGGCCAACAGATTTGACATGCCTATGATTTGTGATGTAGTGATGAAACACACACATATATATACATATGCCATTCAAGATATGAAATTAAACGAATTCATATAATATCTACTATACTGAGTAGAATAGCACATATATACAGTAAAAACAGCTCTAGTCTACAATATATTTTCGAATGGAAAAGACATTATATACAAACTAATAATCTAAATATTTTACACTATGAGCATTATCTATTTTAGTGAAATTATTGAAAAACATGTACAATTCTCTAAAGTTTGTTTGTTCCTGAGTGCATTTCTTTAGAACTTTCGACATAAATATTTGCAAAAGGAAGAGGTACGAGACCAAAAATGGCGATGAAAATAGGGCAGTATTTGCAGTTAGAAACAATGGTCTTTGCTATGTGGCACACGGTGGTCACAATTTCCATCTTCGTATGCATAAAAAATAGAATACAAGGAGTGGGGGGGGGGGTAGAAAAGGAATTTGATGCCAGAGCATATCTCCAACTGTGGCAGAGATGTTCCAAGACAGCAATGTAAACAAACACCAAATATTCGAAATACGCTATTCTAAGAATTAAACTGCGTCATTCGCAATTTCTTGCGAAAAAGAGGGGCATTTTCTCTCTACGATCTTTAGATGCGAACCTGAAGTTATGACTGGTGGAAGGAGTTTTATTGTACGCAGATCGTGTTTATGTTATACAATATTTTTCGCGTAATAAGGTATTTCAAAGAAGCAAATTCAAAATGATACAAACTGCAAAAACTATAGCCGCTTTGGGTTTAATTAACCATAAATGAAATAAACAAAGTGACTGTTTAAAGTTTATATTTGTGTGTAATCTTCTTTATAAAAATACTTACACAAAATGGAACGCAATTAATTAATAGGAAAGATTAACAGAGATGTCAGAAATAAACAGGTCATAATCTAGCTTGAAATTTCTCACTCTTCAAGCATAAATCGCTCATATTAAATATCTACATACCCTGTGAAAAATATTCCGTATTTTGTTTATGAACCACAAAACTAGAAATTCAAAGATTCCTTTAGTCTTTATCCTGTATGCACAGTTAATCCAAATATACATAACCCGCTTTTTTATTCGTAACTGCTTGGTGAAAAAGCGAGACACAGTTACAAATTTTAAACCAAGAAATTGACGTACTGCAGTGAAGAAAAAACTTTTATTCACCTTGCTTTCAAAAAACTCACAGTAGTGGGTCGGATAAAACCAGTCTACCTCGGTTTCGGTTCCATCAACTGGGCTGGCTATTTTAACAGGTTTTGATGTTTTCCCATTATGCAATGCGCATATGGACCAGTCTCCTGCTTTTGAGCGTTTCACCGTAAAAAGATAAGAAGAAAAAAAAAAAAAAAGACTAATTTGTTTACTAGAAAATGCAAAGCAAAAATATTACTTTAAGATGTTAAACGTCTGCTAAAATTATGAAGGTTAAAAAAAATTCTGTCTCTAAATTTTCATGTGTTTCCTATATACCTCAGCAAAAATACGATAACTTCGTCTCATATTGAAAATTTCTGAATTTATATCATCAGTACACAAACAAAAATCACTAATCATAGTTTTAACTTACTATGGTTAGCTTTCTACTATGCTTTCTATGGTTAACGACCCTTTAGATATATCAACAAACAAAATTTCCAGTTGTCAGTTCTACAAAAACTTGTGACTCGACAACAGAAGTTTCAGAATTTCGAATGAGTAAATCCTAAACGGCTTCCTTTCAGAAAAAAAAAGTTTTTAACTTCTTATATTTGCAAATAAGACAGTTTTGTGACACATGTCATCTTCATCTACAAGGAGCAAATATTGACAATAAAAATATGTTACTCTCGATAATAAATATATATTTAATCCTCGAAAAGCCCCATTTGTCACCTTCAAAATGACAGTCAAATTAATGACGATGATGCCAAGGATTCAAAATTAATCCTAACAGCGCCTACCATAGATTAATCTTTGATGTTAAAACAAAGTAACTCTCTAATGCGGAAATTAAAAAACACTAATATGTGTCCTCTTGAAAACGATTCTTGAGAGATACGCGACCTCGCAGAACCCCAAACCCGCAATTCTTTCCGTCCGTCACCCACATCCTTATTGTCATTTCTCAAAAATTTAGAAAGCATTACCATCAGTTGGGGAACATACATAGCATATATTTTTTTTTCAAACCCTTGAAGCAGTTTGGGCCCTGACAGGAGAAACAAATCCTTTCCCTTAATTAAAAGCTTTCAAAAAGCGCTTCACCTCTCTGGAAACTCAACAAGGGGCGACACTTAATGAAGAGCACCTCCTTTTTGTCCCCCCGTCTTCAAACCCCTTTTCTCTCCCCGACTGAAGAGCCGCAGGTCGATAGCTTATCGATTCAACTTGTATTACATCTTTCACGCGTCATTTAAGAGGAGTTAATTAATGAGTTAACACGAAAGGCATTTCTCGAGTGCTTTGTCTCGCTCTCTCCCAAGTTTCCAAACAATGAAGAAGGCTTGATGGGATTGCTAGTGACGTCACAAGGGAGACAGCAGACGCCCTTAACCTAATGGAATTAATTAGTAATCCGAAAAGCAAAGAAATGGAATAATGATTAGGTATACGCGTTTGGATGTATTTAATACCATTTTTGACATTCTATTGCACTTGAGAAATGTTCAAATACTTGAAGATAAGAATAATCTAGAAGTACTTCAGTATGGTATAAAAAATGGTTAGTTATTATTATGTAGCTTTCCCTTCTTATACAAAAGCAGACAATCCTGTGTAACGTTTCGTAAGCCGATATAGCCTAACGCGAAAGAACAATAACCTTTAATTTATATCACACAAAATTTTCGGCATTCTCAAACCTAAGATACAAAAGCTCTGCAAGAAAATAAAAAATTACAGGGGCAAGTCTATTTAACATCGAAGTAAATAATTATCTCGCTAAATTGGCGATGGTTTTGGTGACTAATTTTTTGTCGCCATGTTTGGCGAGAAATCGAAAAAAGTTGCCAAACTTGGGGATCATTCGGTGACATTTCGGTCCCCGTCCCTGCATAATTAATTGATACGGCATTTGATACCGCATCCGGGCTTTATGTGTAACTTTAGCCATATATGCGTTACAGTAATTTAGAGAAATGGAAGATACTAGAGATTTCTCGGCGGCCGGAGGAAAACTATATGAGACCGGAGACAGCATTAGATCTCAGTTTTTCAGTTCATGAGATCTTCATGCGACCTTCGCTCTTATGATAGGTTTTGCCTTGCGCTGTGGTGAACGTTTTGAGCAGTTTGAAGCATAAGTACTGATTATGCTCTGTGATACAGAGAAAGAGCTGTACAACTACTTTTTTTGTGTGTGGAAAGTTTTCTTATCGTAAAAATAAATTTTATCAGACCATCATCGATTTTGTGTGCATTTGATCTATTACGGACCCTTACGCACACAAGAATATATTAGACTGATTTGTCATGATCTCGGTAGATGATAGGTTACAGGAATACAGTACGACAACCAAATCACTGATATCTGCAATTTTTTCTAGGACTCATCAACAAGTTTGTCATCTGCTGTGTTATACAGAAGTCTACAAACAGTTTTTATACTATCCTTTTTTTTTTCATTAGCAACCGGGCACATAAGTACAGTCGAAATCTTTATGTCTCTCAAACTATAAGCACCGTAGTTGACCAAAAAAATACATAATTGAAATGCATTCGAGGGCCGCAAGTCTGCCACCACTGCAGTGACATACTCCTTTAGGTAGCCGCAGATTATAAATAGGTTTAGATTTAGGTTCATTTAATTATGGCAAAACACACTAGAGGTATCTGCCTAAGGGGACGGATGCCTTCGTGGAGGACTTTCTAAGGAAAATTGGCTCGTATACACGTTACACATGGGGAAAACCACGAAACGCCCATGCAGGCAGCCCGTTCGCAGGATTCGAACCTCGGACCGAACTACCAGTGTTCAGCGACTTTACCGCTGGGCCGCTGGTGGGCTCAGATTATAAATAAAGGTAAGCAGTTAAAACCAAATGAAAAGGAAGAAATATTTAAACATTTCCTAATCTTCTGCTAACGAAATATCTTCAGCAAATGCAAGGTAGATTACGCTAACTAATTGTAGCTAATAGTTTTGTTCTTTAAATCAGACCTTTACGCCGTTTATTTACCTTCATTACAGTTGGGTTAAAAGTACACACACACACACACACACACACAAAAAAAAAAAAAAAAAAAAAAAAAAAAGGTAAATATCGTTTTTTTTTCTTCTCATTACTATGTTATGCATGGAATTTATGTCCCTATCGAATAGATTACAGATGCTAACTAGATATTGATTTGAATTTAAAATTAATTGCGTAAACCTTTATCTTTAAAATTTGGCAGAAAAAGCAATCTTAGTTTGGCAGAGGTTTAGAATAAATCTCCGTCGGTTTCGGGCCCACCAGCGCCCGAGCGGTAAAGTTGCTGAACACTGGTAGTTCGGTTCGAGGTTTGAATTCCCTGAACGGGCTGGCTGAATGGGCGTTTTCGTGGTTTTCCCCATGTGTAACGTGTTTTCCTTAAGAAGTCCTCCATGAAGGCATCTCTTCCCTTAGGCAGATACCCTCGAGGCTTTGCTGTAATTACCCAAGCCAAACCGTCGATTTCAAGGACGATCTGACACAAATTACTGTTCTTTATCAGCAAACGCTTTTTCTTTCCTCTGAAGAAGTGAATAAGTGAATCCTGTGTCTAATATCGTCTGAAACTGACAAAAGTTTATTCTAAATTTATTCCCAACTAAAATTGCTGATTTTCTATTTAATTTGAATTTTTATATTGGCATAGTTTAGTCCATTATCATTTTCGTTAACTGATCCATTAAAAACCGGTTATTGGATTCACACATTTAACCTTTCTTTACAATGCTTTATAAGGTGCAATTCAAAAGTTCTCGAATTCTAATCTTAGAAAGTCAAAAATACTCGAATTATAATATTAAAAGATCAAAGTTCCCGAATTGTTATTCTAAAAGATCCCACCTTTATAATACCGTTATTTCATTTTGTTTTAAGTGAACAGCGTTAATTCCAAGGATTTCTACACTCATGTCCATAAATTAAGGATAATTCGGAGTCACGCGGAAATCGAACTCTAAAATAAATATATCACCTGTAAAATCACTGCACACATCTTCAAGAATCATATGCAAATTTTAGGAAGTAACCAGATGACACCGATGGTACGTCACAATGACGAGAGTGTAAGAGAGTGATATATAAGGAATACAGGCAAAGAAGTAAAATTGTTCGCAGGCGCTTTATAAGCATTTCAGTGCAATAACCGAATAGTTATGACACAAAGAACGCATTTGGACGATTTTTTACGTGGTAGAATTATCGGCCGTCTGGAATGTGGGCGTACCCAACTGGAAGTATCAGACGAACTTGGAATTGCCCAGAGTGTCATCTCCAGGATTTGGCAACGATTCCAAGATTGTGAGTAGACGTTACAGCACAGGTCGCCCCAGAGTCACAACGCCGAATGAGGACCAGTATTTGGTATTTACTGCCAAAAGAAACAGGCGGAGCACAGCCTCAGACCTGTCTCGTCAGCTCTCTTCAGCCACTGGTACAACAATTGCAAGGCAGACCGTGTACAGACGCTTAGGGCAGATTGGTCTATATGCTCGTAGACCTGTCAGATGCGTTCCACTTATACTGCAACTCAATGTCGCCTGCGGTTAGCCTGGAGAGCATGCATTGTGGACACAACAACAGTGGGCTTGTGTGATGTTTTCCGACGAGTCCAGGTTTAGCTTGCAGTCTGATTCTCGCCGGATTTTCATATGGAGAGCTCCAGGTACCCGTTACCACCAAGAAAACATCATTGAACGACACCGTTACCGGTGGTGCAGGAGTGCTCGTTTGGGGTGGAATTATTCTCGGTTCCAGAACTGACCTGCATGTTCAAATTGGAACCATGACAAGCCAAATCTATTGGGTCGTCATTTTGGAACAACACGTACGTTTGTTTCGGGGCGCCATGGGCGCACAATTTGTGTTTATGGATGACAACGCCCGTCCTCACCGTGCAAACATTGTAAGCGAATGCCTTCAATCGGAGGATATCACCCGTATAGACTGGCCAGCATTCTCACCGGACTTGAATCCAGTAGAGCACGTGTGGGACATGCTTGGCCGACGAGTTGCAGCCCGTCAACCTCCTCCTACATGTCTACCGGAACTTCGGAGAGCATTGCTTTTTGAGTGGTATAATATCCCCCAAGATCAGATCGATAATTTGATACTCAGCATGCCTAGGCGTTGTACGGACTGTATTGCATCGTCTGGGAGACATACAATGTATTAACAATCATACCAACCATGTAATATTGGTTTTTTGTAAATAGTTTATTTTTGTAATTTGCTCCAGGGAGAAAAAATCGTAATTTTTTTAATAATATCAAACATATAGCATCTTTTTTGCTCTTTACCTTTTGTTTAATAAATAAGCTTTACAAATAAGTCAAAATTGTTTTGCTTCTAACTCTCCCTTTGCCTGATTTTGCATTATCCTTAATTTATGGACATGAGTGTAAATTGTTACGCAAGCGAACAGAAATATGCTTTTACCGCAGGTTCTGTAATGATAACCATGCTCTTCGATACATAAATAAAGATGATGACATAAGTTTCATAATTTTTTAAATGTTGAACGAGATGCCTCAAATGGTTGTATTCCGCAGATTTTTCAACTTTTAACCCGCTTTTAATAAAGTAAATCTCGGTTCCTGTTTCAGAATTTTTAGCGCATGACTAGCCTTCTTACCCATTCCTTTGTTTAATATCCCAGGCCGTAATGCGGATGAATATTTCACCAAAAAACAAGCCCATTTATCCTGAAGAGCAGTACTGGCAAATGTTTACCATTGCTGGAGGGAAAAGAATTATAATGAGAGTCTGTAAACTTCTGAATTGCACTGTATAATCAAATAAAAAAGTAAAATAAGAAACACGAAAAAGCCAACTCAGATACACTGATTTAATTTTGGATTTGAGATCCATTATTTTTACATTTGGTAATACTGTATGACATAGAAGTATCATATATTTAAAATGAAGCAAAAGAATATATAAGTGCCATCAAACTCTGAACAACACACTTCAAAAACAAATCAAATCGATTGAAATACACGTAGTTTAATACCTTATAAAACATTATTTTGTAATATTAGTATTTAAAATTTAAACTACACTAACAGAATAACTACCAAATAGGAGATAATTTAACAATTTAGCAAAACGTTTAAATTATATAACTTATTTCAGAAACATTCCCAAAATATTGTATAAAAGGGCCCAACAGCGGCCGAGCGGTAAAGTCGCTGAACACTGGTAGTTCGGTCCGAGGTTCGAATTCCGCGAACGGCTGGCTGCATGGACGCTTTCGTGGTTTTCCCCATGTGTAATGTGTATGCGAGACAGCTCCCTTTACAAAGTCTTCCACGAAGGCATACCTCCGCTTAGGCAGATAGCCCTCAAAGTTTTGCCGTAGACCAATTATATTGTACCAAACTGTAAAAGCTAAAAATGTTAGCATTTTTTCTCAATCAACTCAGGATGTAACAATTTATTTTCTCACATTACTTTTAGTTTGAAAATTCACAATTTAATAACAATACAAGGCAAAATATAGAACTATATTTTCAGATAACGCTTATTTGGAGAATGTTCTTATTATAGAGAATGTTATTACAATTTATTCTCAGAAGTTACGGCAATAAAGGCCCAAAATGCAATAAAAATCAAAGCAAATTCAACAGGAATGCAACATTTCAAAACAGAGTTACTCGTACATTGCCTAAGTTTATTCAAGGTAATAAACTAAGATGGCATAAAACGAGAACGAAACAGTGAAGCCTTTTACATTTACGCTAATGACTAAAACCTCTCAACCTAAATCTGTCAACTGGGCAATCTGCAAAGAAAACGCGTCCGTTCTTATATTAAACAAATTACGAGTGAGCATGATTCGAAATCAGAACGCAGCAGTCAGGGAGCAGTTAAAACTATGAACGCTTCGTTGAAAGTGAAAAGGGTTGGTCTCCATTAATAGGAAACGAGAGCAGACTGAGCGTAGAATATCGGAAATGTTGGAAGGAACGGCGTGCCTTTTGTCCGATTTTCGCTTGAATCTGCGTTTGCGGAAACCGTTTTACTGCGAGATCGATGGCCAGCGAGAGCGGTTAACGAAATATCGAACAAGAGAGAGAGAGAGAAAGAGAGATCCTTCTGCCTCGGGGAGCAGGGGGCAGGCAAGGATTGCAGAAAGTTGCCTTAAGTCCTTCCTGCAGGAAAGACTTTTCTGCTGAACAGACATGTCTGGTTATGAACAGGATATATACAAACAGAATAAAAATACAAGGCAAAAAAAAAAAAAAAAATCCAATGCTTGTTGGCCGTCTAGCTGTTATTTCTTCCTGTTGACGCTATTAAGATAGCATAGCTTGATATTTGGAGAGGATGGTACTTAATTTGCGCATAAAATAATCGACTAAGCAAAATACAAAATTGATAGAAAGCCACAAAATATACATAAAGCGCTACTGCAGTTCTAGAAGTACAATAATGTAAATGAAAGCTCGGTACTTTTCCGTTTCGCCAAGCAGACTTTATTGGCGACAACACACAGTATACAAAAAAAAAAAAAAAAAAAAAAAAAAAAAAAAGACAAATGTTAGTGCTAAAAATTTCTTATTTTGAAGATATAAACATTTTAATGGCGTTTAAAATTTTGTAAAAAAGCCAAAAAATTTGTAAAAAGACATTAATTTAAGAACTGAGTATGCTTTCATGGTACCACATTCTGATCCGCCGGTTCACATCACGTGACCACAAGTGATCTCATCTCACGTAAACTACGCTACAAACATCTAATTCACTCAGTAATTATCTAGTAATTTCAAGTTCAATCTTAATTTGTAATACAAGTTTAAATGCAAGAATTATTTCAATTCGTACAAATAGCTTGCTCAGAATTTATGTAAAACCCAGTGCATTATCATTAGAAATGATAACTTTAACCCTTGACTTTCCCTTTTCTATATTTTCGGCATCGGGTGAGCGGTGCGATTGCATCCTAATTCACTTAATTACCGCCCGCGAATGTCCTTAGGACATAAAATTGAACTATCTGGTAAAAATTCTATGTAATTGTACACCAGTATTGAAAGGAAAAATCAATCTGATAAGAAATGGCTGAAAATTGTTTTGAAAATGAAGAGTAAAAGATTACCAGCGAGGATATTCCGTTTGGCATCGGTCGTACCATTATTGGCGACTTTATCGTCTGCGCCGGCAAAACGGAAAAGTACCGAAAGCTTTTTCTTCTTATTTAACAGCTCATTTCATGAAGTTCATAAAGAGTTTTGGACAAGATAATATAAAACATCAACTGTGTCCTAGCCAAGATTCAAACCATAGAGCTTCGTTAAATGGATGCGTTAACCATTTACACCACGAAAGCATACAAGTGGGAATGTAGTAATTCTTATCAATTTAATCGAACGTTTCAACGTATTCGCTGCCAGTTTCACATATTTCATGCGACAATATACTCACTTTTAGAAACGCTTGTAAAATCGTCTTTGAATATCTGGATCACTCCAGAGATGGTATTTGGTTTCATGCAGTCCTTTCACAGGAGTAAAAGATTTCATTATTCGGAAAGGACAGAAATCAACTAATGCTAGATAAGGATAATAAGACTGAACAAAACTAATGCCTGAGAATTCACTGAAAATGATTTCTTTAATCGCGAGTGCGACTAAAACTGGATTCATGGGCTCTAGAAGTTCATAAAGAAAATTATATTAAACGTTGAAAAATCTTTTGTGAAAAAAGATATCTATATTTGTAAATTAAAAAAATATTTCAATATCCCTTCTTATATTTAACAAATTCAAAGCATGCTTAACTCTTTAAAGTAAACAATTAATTAAATCCAGAGTATTCGTTTTTTAAATTTATAGCATTTATTTGAACTGTGGTGCATTTAATTTTTGAATTACAGTAAGAATTTTAATTTTGAAAGAATTAATCCAAGTACATACACGCTTTTATCAATTTTGATCGACATAAATTTCATTCCTTTTAATCAAACGCAGTAGCCACGTGATGAGATGCTTTACCATTTTTAAAACATTTAGAAATGTAATAGTTCTCCATTTCTGCGGATAAAAGGAAAAAGTGCACATATTCATGTATTAATTCTTTCAATTTCAACTGTAAACTTCTACTGTGATGACAGACCTATAAAATGCAACAGCTAATAAAAAAGTCATATCCGAAAAAAAAAACAGTTAAGCACAAATTTTTACAGTTACAAATAGACTCAGCAGACTACATGCGGAATATTTTAATACTATTTTATGTCTAGCAATACATGTGTTTCTTAAATGCCTTAACTGTAATACTAGCAGAAAAAGTTAAAATTCCGTGACTATAATATAAACTAGAATGAAATTTTGGATACTTGAAAATCGAGTCACTTAATGCTTACAGAAGACTGAGTAAGTGCACAATAACTGTTTTTCAATTTATTATCAGTTGCAAATTTCCAATACAAAATATGCTTAGGAAACAAACATAAAAAGTTTTGGACAAGATAATATAAAACATCAACTGTGTCCTAGCCAAGATTCAAACCATAGATCTTCGGGAACTTATCTTCGGGAAGAGTGTGTAAAAAATTAAGAAGTCGTACTGAGTTTCGATTACCATTCTGAAGGAATGTATCTAAATGTGTACGCCTTCACAGCACATATAAAGTAAAAAAAAGCATCATAATAAGATGTTTTCTGTAGAGAGACCAAATAGGAAACCAGAATTTTTTCGCCCAGTAACACATGAATGTATAGATATGAGAGATGTGATACAGTAGTTTTCATAAACGTGAGGCATTAGATTATTTAAACACTAAAAATGAGTTGAATAAATGCGCTTTCTTTCTTTTCCTAAGAAAAGCGTGACCATGATTTTAACGGCACAAATAGAAACCACATTATGTTTCAACCGAATTATATTTTTCATTCTAAAGAGAAGACAAGGAGTACGTAAACACACGGAAGAAATGGAATGAAATTTTATTACTTCTGTTCAATTGTTTTGTATGATGGTACAATTTACATATAATTATCATGACTTTTCATGACAATCTGGTATTTCATACAGAATCGGGTGGAACAAAATTCTTTTGACATAGAAACTCAAGAAAGTATACATAAGTTTTTTAGGATAAAATAATTAGTTTTGCTTTTATTCTGGGAACCTTTGCTCTTTGTTCAACCCAACTTTACTCCAGAAACATGAAAATTTGATTAGAATTTTTTTTTTAAAAAAAAGATGAAAATACAATTTGAGTGAGTAGATTTTTGAAAACTTCAGTACTTAATAGCAATTTTTAATGGAAAATGTAATGTTAAATTTGAGAGAGTAGTTGGAGCATTAAGCTAATTTAATTCACTAACTGTAACATCAAATTTAGTGAAAGCAGTTTAGTTTAGACTAACCAATCATTGACTGAAGAACGTGTTAAAATGAGCTTTGTTAACTTTTTTCTTTTGTTTATTTAGCTTTGCTATTGTCTGCCCTTCGTATATTTTAAAGAAATATGTCTCGTGTTTTTATTCCTGTTGCGTGCTTTCTCCACATGCATGATCCTTTAATGCTAACACGCGAAAATCAAAGTCTAGCCAGTAAACTTAGTGATCTAAGTTAGGCCTAGTTGTGATTTGTAAAGATACCGCTTTACGATCAAAGTACTTTCAATCAGCAGTCTTTTCAATGCTAAAATTTTCTAAAAATTCTTGGATGAACGCGTTTTTGGCTTAGACCTCTCACTAAACAGGTGGTACATGCATTTTGCGATATATAATATCTATTATCAAAAATGGCTGTTTTTGACATATCATATTCCACTCTGAAATTCTTTACTTTGATTAATGAATATCATACAGACATGACATATGATCTCATATTATAAATATAAGTTTGTAAAAATGGAGAAATATACATTCCTATTCATTAAATTAAATTTAAAATGTATTAAGTATATTCTCTAGTTTGAATCTTGCAAACAAGATAATCCTTTAAACCTCGTAATCTTTTACTTTTTAATCCATTTTCTCAGCATGGATCCATACAATCCTTACAGCTCCAACTGGACTGACTATCTTTCCAATTTAGATAGCCAAATCTTCCGAGCATATTCCAGAAATTTATGGCGCGAAGACGGTGGAATCTGATTTGCTCATCCTCCAGGGAATCAAAGAATCGAAACATGCGACTCTTTCGGACATGGAAAGGGAATACAAAAGCCCAGGTCACGGTCCGATTTCTCGCCTCATCGATTCACCCGGGTAACGAACACGAGAAAGTTTGAAGAGTCACGCGCGGCTCATTCTCTATTCCTTTAACGATCCTCTCGAGAATCAAACAAGGTATGAGTCTCTTTTCACTAACCTCAGATTAATAGGCGTTTTCCGTAACGTCATTCAGGCTTGAAATACGAACTGTGGAGGAAGCAGAACTTTCTGTAACGCTAAGAGTAGCCAGGCACGCTTCTGCAAGTGACGACGTGCAGAATTTTATAAGTCGCCTAGGGCTAGGCAGGAGTAATAATTATCTTTCTATCCTTATTATTTTGAAGTTTTAATACCTCTTGTCCACGGCCATCTTATCTACATTACTTATTCGAACAGAACTCGGATTTGATGTTTCACATGAAGATCTTAGAAAAGGATCCACATAGATTCACTCCAAAGTCTTCTCCATATAAAGAGAATAACCTGTAACGGAGTGAGGAAGACAAGTGTTTCGTGAGCCCATTGGTAAAACACTATGGAGATGAATAATGAATTCTCATACAAGAGATGCATGGCATTTATTGAAAGCAGAAACTTTTACCACGATGTCCAAATAAAGCAGAATTCTGGAAAGGCTCTATCATCGATTATGCACTTGAAACGCATAATGCCCCATTACATTGCTCTTAAAAATAATGCAATTCACGTGAAATTATAAGACGATAATTCTAAGCTAATTCGCCTGCTAACGAACCCAGATTTGCAAGATGATCAACGAAACTAATGACTTCTCAGGGTAAGTCTTCAAATCTTAGAATGTTTATGATTGTAATGTCTACAAAAGAAAGGGCGTTTAAAATGCGTTGTTATGCAAGTCCTGACATGAGTTTGGTGAAAATGGAAACAGAATGTGATATCCTCAGATTCTATCAATCAAAAGTTTCTTATCAGAAGGAATTTGTTAAGCAACCACACATTATCACCGCGAGCAGAGAAGATTCATGACTTCTAGAGTTACGACGTTCTTACTTGCGGACTTTTTCTATAAGGAAAATTTATTAGCGAAAAATTGAATTGATAGAACATAAAAGCGTACACGAAGAAACCTGCAAGGAGCGGCGTAAGCGATTTGCTGGTGTCTCTGGAAATCTTTGTGTTAAGGACTAGTTCCATTTTTTACATGGTAATTCATACACAGAGGCACCTATATCTTAATTCTTACATTTGATTTCGGGAGTTTGTATTTATTTTTATGATCATATCTTCAAAGATATAATCTAACTTTTATCACCCAGCATTTACATGCTCTTCGCTGTCGTTAACATCATCTTCTGCCTAATAAAGAGACTATCTTCTTATTTCGAAAACTCTCTTACAAATAAGTAAGGTACTAGGCAATGTAGGATAAAGATTTTTCATTATTTTGCATTGAATATTCCGAGTTGTTACGGAACATTTTATACAATTTCATTTTTAGACAAGTACAATAGCATCTACAGCTTATTATTATGATTATCATTATTATTTTTCTAAGATTATCTAGTATTATTACTATCACATATGAAGTATTACAGTAATATTATTATGCTATTATCCAGGGTTGAGATTTATATACAAATCCCAGGTAACTCGTTCCCAGGTATGTTTCTCCTTCATAAACTAGCGTTCATAAACTTGCATTTATCTCAGATGCAGACTTAACTTAAATCTCCTTCCGGAATTACAGAACGTTTAGTGCAACAAAAAATGTTTTTGTCAGTCTGGAAAGAGATAAATTTATAATGAAAGCGTTATATATCAAAATTATGAAACAAAGTTCTAATAATAATTAAAATATACTTAAGGAGTACTGTATTTTTTAACACAAATTTCTCGGACCTATGATAATTATTAAATCTTGAATGAGAAAATGTGAAATTAAATAACTCAAACTTTAGAAAGAAAAATTTCATTTTAAATAAATCCTTATGGGAGAAAATTAAATTTCCAAAATTTAAGGATAAGAATAAATTACAACTTCAATAACCAGCCAGCGTTTAGATTCTTAATCGTGTTATACATAAAACAACTAAAAAATTAAAATTCAGAAGTTTATGTATTTATGTAAAATGGAAATAGTTGAATCCATCCAAGCAATCATGTGAATTGCCAAATTCGCATGTAGAATGCGAAATTCTCTCTCTTACAATTTTTAATCATTTGACATCTGCAGCAGTATAGATGCAAAAGTGTAGCAACAAAAAATTCACAAAAAGATGGTATTTACAAAGAGTGTTCATTAAACGAAGAATATTCTTATACAAACTTTATGAAGCAGATAAAATTATACATAAAAATTAACGTAAAAAATAACACAGAGAAGAAAAGCACGCCAGTTTGAAATTTAAAATTAAAACAAATTAAATGCATTCGCCAATGGTTTTGAATTTTTCAATACAGATAAAAGTATAAGCATTTTGAGGAAGCCTAAAACAGGCTCCTTGTTTTCAATTAGCAAAACCATTTTTCTAAAGCTTCAGTCTAAAATCAGTTGACTGCAAAGAGCATTTTCTATGTAAAACCAATGTCAATTTAAGATTGAACTTAATTTTACATTACACAATAATTTCAAGCTTAACAGATTTGACAGGTAAACGGCTACTTAAAATTAATCAAAATTCAAGCTCAGGCACTGATTTTGCGATTTTATGAGCAATCTTTACCCATTTCGTAGGGATCTTGCATGAATATCTCTTCATTTCTACCAAAGAGCGAAGGCTTTCTAAAAATCTTAAATATATTTTCATCCTTGGAGAAAAGAAACGTATAACATATTCTACCAGGATATACTGTATTGGATTGTTATTAGCAGTATTATTAGTATTGAAATCAAAGATAATTTGAAGTTAATTTATTTAGTTTTATATCCGTTTTCTCAAGATCCTAATAATTTCGTGTTACTTAATAGAAGATAAAATAAATATAACATTATGACTCAGCACAATAATCAATACCTCTAAAATATTTATGAATACTTACAAAACAAAACATATTTCAGTACATAAAATATTGATTCAGAAATGAAAAATGAGTGATCCACTGCTAAAGGAAATCGATTAAAATAACATATGTTTTTGCTAATTTGCTTTTTTACAAGATTCGCATTCACGAATCTGATATATAGTATATGGTTTTTAACTGCAGAATTATTGCTTTTGCAATAGCAAAATATGCTTTGTCTTTGAAACAACTGTTATTTTTTACTTAGTCAATTTTCTCGACTTGTGCATTAGGTTATAAAGGAAAAGAACTGCATATTTCTCTTCTAATAATATGTTGAAAGTAAGTGTAAAAGAACTGATAATGCCCAGAAAAGATTTTGAAAGCTTTCTAAGAAATTTAATACATTTTAATACATTTTTTATTTTGTCTCATTCATTAAACTAATTGAAAGTAATTTTGACAAACAAAATAAAATGAAATTAACGAAACCCGTAAGGAATTTCAAACTACAATTCAAAGGCAGGAATCAAATATTACTATTAGGACTAGTATTTTCACAGAATTTTTGCTTAAAAAAATAAGAAATACAAGAAAGAGATAAGAAATTTTAAAATAGTAAAAATACGAAAAGCATAACATGAAGTGGCTAGTTAACCAATGGACATACTATTTTAAAAAAAGATTATAATTACAGAATCCGAAACAACATTAAAGTAAATAACCATATGACAACAGTAAACTTCATGAAAGCCTTCATACTTTTAACATCAAATTTTTGATGTTATTCAATGAATTCATAACAATCAAGCTACAAAATTCAAGATAAATTTGAAAGAAATTTTGACTTACGCCCCTAAATATATCAATAATGAGAAAAGAGTTAATTTTTTTATAATTAAGAGACTAAAATAGTCGTCAGCAGATTGAGAACATCAAAGCTTAGTTCCAGATCTAAGGAAAGAATTACGCTCTAATATGATGATGAAGATGAATGAAGAATAACTAACTCCCTACTAAATTATTAATCACTTTTTCAAAACTTCAGCATTTGCACGGAATAAAATATACTGTAATCCTTAAAGTAAAAGTATTATTTATAATGTGGGTTTCTATTTGTTTGATTTTAGAGTGATAAGAGTATCGAGTATCGCGAAATGATTCAATGACTGGCATTGATAACATATCGCAACTCGATACGAAATGTGAGTCTGTTGTGAAGTTCAAAGAACGTGCAGCAGTTTTTACAGGTCTCTCGGTAATCTTCAAGAACTATAATGTCAAACGCATGATTACAGGATGGGCGATTCATTCAGACGCGCTAGCCCCTTGTCGTACAGAGAGCATGCAATTTTACAAGTCAACACACCCCACGGCACGTGAAAATGGTCACACCGCAACTTTCATAATAAGAAATGTTTTAAAGGAGTTAGGCTCACTCACTTCGTTATGGTTTGTTTTGTTTTATGTGATTACGGCAAAGCCTTGAGGGCTATCTGCCTAAGGGGAGACATGGCTTCGTGGAGGATTTTCTAAGGGAAACTGGCTCGTATTCACGTTACACATGGGCAAAACCACGAAAACGCCCACGAAACGCCCTGTTCGCGAGATTCGAACATCGGAACCGAACATCCAGTGTTCAGCGACTTTACTATCGGCCGCTGGTGGGGCCTACTTCATTATGGAATGCGATCTGCTACGATCACGCAGTGTCAAGCATTAGGTAAGACTGCACTGTTCTTGTCATTCTCAAATTTATCAGAAATTAATATCAGTATCAGTATTATATCAGCTTTGTATCAGTTCTGCATCTGTCATATTTTCATCAGTAATGTACCAGTAAAGTATCTTGAATATTAATTTTAACTCTGAAACATGTTATTTTGTATGTCTTATCGTGCAGGTTGAATACCTTTCAGGTGGTATTGTGTATTTTGAAGGGGTGCTATAGATAGTGGTGGACGTGGTACTATACTGATTAACCGTTTGGTAAAGGGATAGTGCCCAAGTCCTCCGTTCTCTCTCTCTCTCTCATTCTCAAATGAAATAAATAAAAATAGGCAAAGCAATTCTTCTACTTCACATTGTTTTTTATTCTATAAAACTGCTGTGATTTAAAAAACGTTATTAACGGTTATTGATAGGGAGTTATTTTTCATCTCCCTGTAGGATACGTTCCTGAGGGTTTATAAACCATATTTCAGAGTTTAAAATGTGCTTTATGATCGCTTTTACTTCCGGTGATTAATTATGTCAAAGCTTTCATTTCAAAGTGAATTTTGAGTTAGAACAAAGTCAAAGATCTTAAATATCTTATGCAGTATTCTTTTTACAAATGTCCAAGCCTTATACAATCTGGACAGGAAGAAGCCTGCTCCAACTGTATAAGGCTTCGATAAGGATTTTACAACTGTATACGGCTTGAATAAGGGTTCAAACCGTATAATGCTTGGATCCGTTTCAAACTGTATATAAGAATATGGTTTGGATAAGGGTTTAACAAGTCCAGTAGTGTTTTGACGTAATAAGCTGGTTTACTGTTCTACTAGCCTTTGAAACTCCATAAAGCCCTGTAGAGTACAAGTGTTTTATATGTGTGTGTGTGTATATATATATATATATTTTTTAGGGATAGGATATCTTTCTATATATTTAGGGAAAGGAGTCATTCATTCAGAATTAGTTTGAAATTAAACGAAAACAAACGAAGCTACAGAAACTGTGAAAACGCATTAAATTTACAATGCAGCACTCAGTAACTGGTGATTATTTCATTTAATATTTTAATTGTCTTTGTAATCGGAACAACTCAACACTGAGACAACAATATATAATTTATAATTATAAATACATAAACTTATTCTAAATGACAAAGTTAATGTTCTATTATGCGGCTGCAGATATTTCCTCATTTAATGTATTTAAATTAATATACAGTGTTCCATATTACTGACAACATAACACAACAGATATTGGAACTTATAACCCGCAAATCAGGCGGTATTAGAGAACGTATTTCAGTTTTTTTAGCGGAAGAGGAACTATTGGCCTCGAAACGAGATTTTGCGGAGTGTCACTATAAATGTCGGTGAACCTTTAAAAGAAAGAAATTTTCACATTTCTAATTCTTGTCCCCAAATATTATCGCCCTGTATTATTTGTAAATAAATAATAAAGACTTTGAATGCAAATAGTGCAGTATCTTAAAGGCTTTAGGAATTCCATTTTGTTGCAGTGTGAAGTATTAAAGCCATCAAGGTTTAAATAACGTAGTCCTCCACCTGAACATGTTCACGTGGAAGCTCGAATTTTGAATTTCGAATTTCTTTTATATTTTGTAAAACTTTATAATTTTTGATTAACCAACCATTTGAAAGTGAGCACTGGTGACACTGTCCGAAATCAAAACTTTTTTATCTCGAGTGCGCGAGACTGTTGCCATTCAGAAAAATGCAAGATATTTTATCTGTCAGTTTTAATTAACAAACTGTGGTCTATGAAAATAATGTGTTGCCGCGCATGGAAATAAAATACTTTTATTACTTATACCGCGCACTAGAGTGTTGATATTCAGTAAACCTAAGATACTTTCAGATTTAATCTGAAATAAAAATATGTATAAGAAATAACGTGATATAAAAATATGTAAGGTGACTTCTAACACTCTACTTGGAATTTTAAAAATACGCTGTTTTCAAATATTTTGTGATTTTTCTGATAAATTGAGTTTTATGAAGCGTAAGTGAGAAGAACGTGTTATTTAGTAAATAAAGTTAACGCGCAAAAGTGAATAATAAAAAGACAACAAAAAAGTTTTGTAAGCCGTCTTTCTAAGAAAATTGAATATTGATATGACGAACTGAGAAAAGACTGGAAAAAATAGAAAAATGTTTATTCCTACACTTAACACTGCACTGGGAATTCTAAACATATGCTGCTCTTAAAATTTTTTGGTTTTGCTGTTGAATTTCATGTGGCGTAAGTGGGAAGAAAACGATGCTTGATAATATAGCTTTAAAGGACAACAATAATATAAAAAAAAGAAAGAATCAGCAGGAGTGCGTGCAAGAGCAGACTAGTAGACTGCAAGCTCATCGAAGAGTTAAATTCCTTAACAAACCTTTTTGGGCGACCGTGAAAAATCTGAAATCTTTCAGAATTTTTTGTTAAATGCAATTGCAAGTCACAAATGGCCTCAAGCATTTCGATCAAAACCGTAAGAAAAGAAGACACTTAAGTAACCAAATCTACTTAAGTTTTTCCTATCTATTTTTATCTCCAAAATATCGCGCTAAGTTCGGCCATGCACTAGCTAAATAATGTCTCGCTCTCTAAAAAAAAAAAAAAAAAAAAAAAAATTCTTATTTTCTATAAGAAAATGGTGAAAAAAATAACACATTAATATAATATACGCACACTCTTGAAAATGTGATAAATTAATTAAAAAATTCTAATTGATAACAAAATTGATTAACAAATTGATTTTGATTGATTAACAAATTCTTTCAAAAAATAAAACGAAATAACATAAGATAAAACGCAGTATGTAACCGCATCTTAGAATATACTATAAACAACATTACGAGAAATATACTGCAATGTACCGTAGATGCCATGGACTGAAACACAGTGAGAGTGACTCGAAAATATACATGAAACTAAACCGAAATGCAAGAAAAAATCTCTGGACCAAGTTTCAAATTTCAAGAGCATTAACGTTTTTATTAAAGTTTAAATTATATAAAATAATATCAGAAAAGATTTATCATATTATATGACACGTTTACATACATAAAAAATGACACAGTGGTATTATTTGTAGTAAGAGCTATATTAGTAGATTGATTCAGACGTGATACTAGTACATTAAGCGAAAAGAATGCCCAGAAAAATTGCGCGTTCTCTCGAAATGATACTAAACGCCTGGGAGCAGCTCTTATCGGTAAAAGCTTCCCCAAACCCTGACATTCATTTACCCCATTTCCAATCGTCCGGAACTCTCAAATGCTTGACAGTGACAACACATCAGGCTAAGGAACTCCTCCAAGCTCCCGGCTCTATCCTTCCAAGAACTAATCTATCTTTCTCCTCCAGAGTTTTTCTCCTTCATTTCGGCACAATAGAGGCTAGTCTTCGATCATAAAGCGCACGAGAGCCCTCCACGGGAACTCCACAAGAAAAGAGGACCCGAGCTAGGGTCGTTCACTTTCCTCTAGGGTCTCGGACGCATAAAGGATATGAAAGGACCACTCCTGGTTTTTCCTCCAAGGACATAGAAGTCCTCCAACAGAGGCTTTATTTAATTGAAAACGGAGAGGGTTTTTTATGTTTATTTATTTATTAAAAAAGCGGTTTTCGGAAAGCACTTCGGTTCTTTTTCTTCTTCGTTCTCTACCTAGTGAATACTTGTAAGAATACTTCAAGAAAAGAAATAGCTAGGAAATATGTTTCATTAAAATATTTCATTGCTAAATGTGTTGCGCTCGAAAAGTCTGGCGTGGATCTTTCTAAGATATATAAGAGATTTCTAAGATAGCAATGGAACTAAACTGTCTTAGATGCAGCTTGAATTTAGTAGCATCATAAAACCTTCTGCATTCATGAAGAACAAAGAAAAGAAAAGGGCTTTATTTAGCATTTCAAGGACAATTCGACATTTCCAACAATAACATTATTTAAGAAAAGTATATTTTTATTTTAAGTGGACTAAGCAACCCTCGTTGATTGAGGATTGGAACACAACTGAAATCTTCAATTGAACTTGTCTAGCATTGAACTGAAGAAAAACTTTAAATGAAGCTCAGCGTTTCACAAAGCTCAACTGCACATTATATACGACATTTCTTCCGTCATGTATTACTTTGTAATGAAGATGAAATCTACATAAGAACTAAAGGAATCCACTACATAATTTTATTCCCACTTTTTCCAATAGTGACATTTAAAACACGAACAAGATAAGGAAATAAGTCATGTAGCAAAGCAAACTGTATCTTTTCCTTTTATTTAATAAACTGGGAAAACTTTCAAAGTTCAGTGATTATACTTCTGTGGATGAATGAAAGATTCAGATACCTATAATCAATTAGATGAAACAAAAAGCAAAATAAGTTGACATAATAATGATACCAGCATACGGATATTTAATTGAATTATAAAAAAAAATAACACTTCTCCTTCCCTTAAATTGCAATTTCCATATGCAAGCAAAAATAAATGAAATAAAGTCCCTTATCGTGAATTTGCCTAGTCTAGTTCCTTTCAGTTGCAAAAACATGAGACTAAATGACATTTTATAGGAAATTCCAAAAATTAAATAGATGAAAAAGCTGTAATTATTTGAACTAAAACACAGATAATAATCAATACAGATAAATGTGCAGAGTTATTAGCTTTTTTTGAAGCAGAAGACATGAAAAATGAGCAATATACTCGCCGGGACTCAAAACTGAACTTCTCGAATACGTACCGAGTGTGCTATCGTTACACCCCGAAGGCATGCTAGAAAGGGAGAAAATACCTTATAAACTCCCCCTTTTAAAGGGCGACTGGGGATGAAGGGACCCAATCACCAAATCCTAGTGGTGACGAATTATTGTCCGCCATCTTTTAGTTCGGGCGCCAGTGTAGAGATATTTAAGAATTTTTTCGATGCCCGAAAACCAAAGAAATGTGCATTGCCCTCACCGGGACTCGAACTTAGACCTCTGGAATATGCGCCGAGTGTACTACCGCTACACCATTAAGTAATGCTAGAAGAAGGGAGAAAATACCTTATAAATGCAAGTACACCCGGTTACTATTATATAGTAACTAAATACCTTCAAATAAGTACTGGAAAGAATGACCCAACACCTATTAAAACATCTTGCTTTATATAATAAAGTTTCAAAAACAATAGAATACTGTATCAATCATAACAAATAATCTCAACAGTTATTTTCATGAACTAATTTCTTTTTTGGGTTCTAATATTAAACATTAGAGTCTATGATTTATTTTTTATTATTTATTTCGTATATATCAAAATTAACTAGATTCCACAATCATTTATAAAAAAGATTATAATATTCGGACTAAGATCTAAACTGAAACTGGAAATTATTTATTTTATATCAACCAACTAAGGCCCTCTGAAATTACGATCATCTGAAACATCGAACTACTTTATGTACAAAATCTTCGATCAAAAGAACTTGAAACTTCAAAACACAAGAAATTTAATCTATTGAACTTTATTCAAATACAGAACTTTCGCTTAATCTTGAACTATTGAAATTTATTAAAATCAAATTGAAATATATATCAAAATTAGCTCAACGTAGCATACGAATGCAAAGAAGATTAAATAATTTTCACTATCATGTAAAATTATCACTGGCATGTAAAAATATTCATTGTAAAAATTCTCTGCAAAAAAGATCTTTTCAATAAATAATTTCCACTGGGTGGAGTTTTAGGTCGCGAGTCCTCTCAGTGATGAAAAATATAGTAACTAGATCTTATACTAATGCATTTCAAATCCCGAAACACGTTTATTGAATAGCATACTTTATAACTATTGGAAAAGCGTAGAATACAGTTCATATTATTCTTGAAGTGCCATAATGTGGAACAAGGAGTATAAGGATTTTGCATACTTTTTAATATTGTTATGTACAAAGAAATATTTACAAGCTTTTCACAATCTGCGAAACAATTTTAATTCAGTTAAGATAATCTTTACCATTTTCGGAATCACTCTATAATTCAAAAGGCTATCCTTCTTCAATTAAAATACGCTGTAATGAAAGGCAGTTTTACAGGATTTTTTTTATTTCAACAGTCACTATAATTTTGTTTATTTCTGTACATATTTTAATATATAAATAAGATATTTTTAAATTAAAAATTGAAACTAATGTTTTATTCAAATTTAGGATTAGAAATCAGAAAAACGCATTATTAACTTATTTTGCTTTCGAATTCCAAGACACTAAAGTGTTATTCTTTGCCTCAAAACAAGAAACGATTTTCCCGTTTACAAAACCAACCGGTTAATTATGTATAAAATTCATATGCAAATATTTTCACCCTTTGCTTAGGCAGACAGCTTCAACAAGATCTTTACATAACAACTCAAAGAATTACTTACTTATTTCCATTACATCGAATAATAATCCGAAATATTGAAGAAACTACTATGTAATATATAACATTTAATTTGAATTTAATTTATACATATATATAAAAAATTTGGCAGCTTTTAAAAAACAAACGAACAGAAAAAAAAACCACAACCACATGAGATTTTGAACTGAGTTAAATAATATTTGTTTTTACAAAAAATAATTATCTAAAATAAATACTGAAAAAAATTAAAGAAGATATATTCTTAATAAGCGTAACCTTATGATATTTATCTTTATAATTTGAATTTGTAAATATACGTCGTTAACTGAGTAGCTGAACTTTTAAAGAATTTGCGAATTTTTATGAAAGAATCAAATTTGGTAATCTAAACAAATGGTATATAAGCAATAAAAATAGTTTCCTCTTTGTTGCAGATGCAAATCTTATTAAGGAGCATCATTAATAACTTTTAAAGAGGTTCTGCGAAAATGCAACAATGCTAGGGCCGATCTCAAACCAACAAATCATCCTCGCATTCTTTACGCGCGCCCTTGGCTCTTGGACTGAATTTCCCTCCCAGATTTGAGCAGCAGAACTTCATTTGCGGCTGGCCCAATTCCCCAATCACTTTATGCGGTAGGACTGCAGACGTAACGAAACGCACGACCCCTCTTTCCAACCCTCCTCAAACCCCTTTAGATCCTGAAGATGCCCTCTTCATCCTCTGATTAAATGTTGACTCCACCGCTATTCTTGCAGAAAGTAGGGTTGCTTGTCCAGATCTCGGCGATGAATTGCCAATGAAATTGGCGACCGACAAGAGATTGAATTAAAAGATATATTATCATTTTGAAATAATGTAGTTTAAAACTAAGGAGAGATCCAACTCATCAGTAAGAAGACATGAATTCCACCATGTAATACATGATAAACGGCAAGTAAAAATCTTTAAATGATAACGTATCAATCAGAAAAATTAAATCTTTATTAAACAGAACATATTTTCATCTATTCAAGACACTTACTGAGAGAGAGTGACTACCATTTATACAAATAATACCTAGGCTTAAATCCCTAGCTAAATGGAGTCTCCTAAATCCCTCTACAATAAACATTTCCTCTCCACAGGAAAAATTAGAAATGTAATTGCTATATAGACCAGTCTAAAATATTCTCAATCACTTTTCCTATCTGAAAAAGACACTATGTAGAGTAGGGCTGCAAGATATATCTTAGTTCGGTAGCATCTTAACTTGTTTTACTTATTATTTTTTTATAATTAAAGGCCTTCGATTCAGATAAATATATATATAATAACTAAACGAAAATGGGAAGAACAGAATGGGTAAGGTATTGGTGAGTTTAACTGACTGGAATCAATACCTTAGTGTTTAACCCGCTTCTTTATTACAGCGCAACGCCACATGGCGACTACATTTTAAAAATCTCGACTTTTCTCTGAAAATGATAAGTAATTCTGAGAAAATAACTAAATAACGGTATTAAACACAAATGATAACTGAATTCTCTAAAATACTCGCTTCTGTGATCATCTAAAACAACGTATTGTTATTTAGGGAGGTTCCACAGTATTTGAATAAGCGATGATTTATTCAGAAAACGTTAGCAACGAGGAATAAGAAAAAAATGAAGAATCGAAGGTGTAATTTTGCACACTTTTTGTCAGTGCATTTTGTAGAAGCTAAGTAGATTGGTGGCAAATGGGTAGAATTCTCCAGATGTTAGTTTAAGTTAGTGCTTGTTAACTGCAAAGATTTATTTGGACTTTATAAATTATTTACCTGATTGCAAGTTTTAACAAATTTTCAGATTTTGTTTGCTTTTAATTAGTAAAAGCCAAATGAGGTTAATAATTTAACTTGCTCTGTTTAAAGAGTTTGAGTTTTAATTATAAACAAAGGTTAAAGATACTCTAGCAGAGAAGAATCAACGTTAAGTTGCGTTAAGTTTGCAAGACTGTAATTTCGTCGCCCAGATGGTATAGTGGTTAGGGAAGCCGACTGCGGTATCGAAAGGGCCGGGGTCCGTCCCTTCATAGAAGGCAACGATGGCCACCTACTAGATGCCTCCACAATAAAACGGCCACAACTCCCGCCCTTAGGAGTGGCCAGTGTCGAAAAAAGAGACAAAAAAGTGGCCAAAGTTCTGGAAAAAAAAGGGGGGAACTGTAATTTCAAATGTTATACGGAACCCTTTTATTTCGAGATAATGTATGTGCTCACATGATAACAATAGACAAAACATTCTAGTAAGTTCCAGCTAATAAGAAAAGACAAAGCCAGTGGTGACATCTAACAGAAATTAAAAAATCGAGAAAACTCCAATTAAAGAAATTGAAATAAAGCCAACAGCTTTGTTTCCTTTTTCCTCATTTTCAGTGCTATTTATTAATAAAGGACAAATTTAAAGCTACTTATTCTTATGTAACCGATGATTTGAATATTCTTTTACAGCTAATATTTCTAAATAAAAATTTCGATTCCAGAAGTTTTGCACATAAACGTGTTGCAAAGCGAAAACATTCTTACCGAATAATTTTTTGAAAGTCATTAACAAAGAAAATACTACTGCATGGACTGAAAAATTCATGAAATTTAACTAAACGTGAAGTTTTACATTGCTTTGCAGCAATTATTTTATTTATTCATGACTTAATTATCATGAATACGTACACAATTGCTAGGATTGATTAACAGTGCGAAAACTCAGTTCTCTTGGAAAGCACGGGCTACAGATTCTTTATTCCTTTCTATCGATGTAAAAATTTAAAATTGCCTGGTCAGTGCTCAGCTTATTACAAAAGACAGCTTGTTACTTTTTATTAAAATTTTAGGTAATGTATGTAATATACAGCCAACTTCCGTTTAACCGAAGAAAGCTTAAGAAGGTTGCAATAGTTCAATAGGTCTTTCTTTAATAAACTACATTTATTTATACAGTTTATTAAAGAAGATGGTGAAGATGGAAAATTTACTATCAGAAAACATCAAAATAAAGCAAAATTTCTAGTGGAAATATTAAAAGAATAGGAAAATTTGAGAGCTAACATCAGTGACAGAAGATCATGTCATAGCATTCAGGAACAGTTTTAACACGCAACAGTTCATAATTAAATTACATGTAATTTGGAATATATAAACAGCCTTAAACCATCCGTTAAAAATAAATTAAATGTAAAGCCACTCAAGTTCTGGTTCCCATTGACACCTAATCGAAATACAAGACAATACAAAATACAAATAATAATACAAATACACAAATAATAATAAAAGAATTATTATTAATTAGTATTATTACAAAAGTATTATTACTCATGGTTTTAAGTGTTTAGAAGGAACGATTTAATTTATGCAAGAAAATGGACTTATTCTTGATATTAAACTACTTAAGTTTATTAAACAGTATTTTAAATTAAGTATCTTAAATTATGAACAGTATTTTAATTATAATATAATTTTCCGTGTTTTTTAACTGCTGCCGGATTAATCGTGATTTTAGATTAACAGCGGACATTGTTCCCGCTGGTAGGAAGTCTATTTAACACTAAATCTACTGTATTCAGAAATGAGGTTTCGTTTAGCTACAAAGAAATAACAGAAAAGAATATTTTAAAAAACATTTATTAGTATTATGTTCCATACTTATTAAAAAAATTTTAGATGAACCTCGCGATTACTGAGGCATTTGAGGCAACGGCACAACACCCTTCCTCTTCACACATAATTTTGCAGTACTTTATTCCACCAATGCCGCGCTTCGACGGCCGTTTCATTGTTTTCAAATAGTATTTGAATGCAAGAAAAGGCGAAAAATTACTAATTTTGTGTCTACATTGCAAAGAGAACGATCCATGTATTTACAACAAAATAGCTGACTTAAAGCTTGAGTATGAACAGCGATATGCGGCTGAGTCTTGTTAAGAAGCAGAACCGTAGGTTGAGGCTGAGCAGCCATTTCGCATATCTTCTCTTGAATTGCTATTCACAATCTCTTTCTTTTTTTCTAAATGTGTTACAATAGATTTGAAGATTATCATATCAAATTAAAGGAAAAATACCGCAATAAAAATAGTGCAACAGATTCCAAAATATTGCGTGCATATATTTTTTGGCGAAATACCTTATCTGAATTTCCGAATTTCTCCGAATCAAGAATGCCTCCATTCTGTATATTGGTGTGTCAGATATGGTTTTGCATGGGATATCCATGTATGGGATACCTTATTCCACTGAATGGGATATCCATATATCGAAAATTACAAAGAAGTGACTAAAAATGCATTGCCATTCTTACGGCATCGAATGAAGAAGCTGAGAACGGTGCCAAATTTGCATTTACTTATATTCTTAGAAGACCAGTTTTAAAACTCAGCAAGAATATTAACTTTTGATAGTTTGCATGATTTAGCCATATTTTACAGAGAAGAATTTTTGATAATTTTCACAATCGACAGGAAAATTAAAGACACAATTAAAGAAGTACCTGTTCTCTTGAATTTTTCTATCAATGGTTTTCATCAAATTACCTTTCAGAACAGATAATCTGCCACTGTGTTCTTCATCATGAAAATTACCACGACTTTGATTGAATTTGCATTGAATTTTTTTAATTCGACAGAGATTTTTACCAGTAAAGTATTTTCCTTATTCTCGTATTTGGAGGAATTTTCAATCCTCTTAAACATTTTAATAAGTTCTAGAATAACTTCCTCCCCGTAATTGAATATTGGGTCTTAGAAAAGAGGAAAAATATTGTTGCGTGCGTATGGGTTCGTAATAATAGACTGAATTCACACAGGTCCGATGATATTCATTTTATCAAATGAAATACTTCAAAGTTCTCGAACTTTCCACAGAAATATTCATACAGATGTTTACAGTATCACAGAGTACAATCAGTCGTTACTTTTCAAACAACTAAGAACGTTAAACACAAGGCAATGTAAAGCGTGCCTAAAGAGAAAACTAACTCGGAAATAACTCATTTCACGATTAATTAACAACTCGCAACAACAATAACTGACAGCAGATGCTCTCTCCTGCCTTATATAGTTTTCAACCGGTCGCCGAGATATTTCTAGTGCTTTATACTTCCTGAAATCACTGGAAAGCAATATAAGGGTCGAATTACGGTGCAGCTAATATAGTGATCAATTACATTTATTCAATTATAAAATCTATTATGGTGATACTGGGACCGGCCAATATGTAGCCAAATGTTCGTCAGGTTTGGCGACAAAATAAGTCGCCAAATCCACTCTCAGCTTGGTGATATTTCGCCAAATTACCGGGATACCCATTTACTCAATGTTAAATGGACTTGCCCCTGTATTTTTACTTTACCGGTATAGCTCGCCTCTTAAGACTTTTCGTGTTGTATTATGTAAAAAAATACAACATTTTCACAAATGATTGCACTAAAATCATCTATCTATGTTTAAAATTCGTATCAGTTTTAACTTTCTAGAGTTTGAAAACTCACTGAGCATGTTGTAACTTATAGCGAGCTAGTTTTTGTACATAATGGTGACAAAGGGACTTAGTTTTTAGATATATATATCTACTTCAAAAGTTCTATACTTTTTATTATTTCCAAATAGAAACTGGATTTATTATGAGAAGTTTTTGCTTTAAGGAAGCAATATAAGGAAGCAATATTAAAGTGATATTTGAAGACAATCAATTTTTGTTGGAAAGCAATCTAAACACGTCGATAATCATGCAAGTTACGAAATCGTTTTGAGGGAATTTGTTTTACACCGTGCGCCTTATAATAAATTTCGAACACACATTTTTAAAAAAGGTGGAAAATATTTCCTTTTTTCCTCGGGCTCTGTCTTCAAATTCCTTTACCACAAAGAAAATATTATTTTGAGCTCATTATGCTAGACACACACTGAAATAAAATAAAACACAAAAAAAAACTCTTATGTTGACATAGTAAGCTGCCATACTCAGAATTTTATCTCGCGACTTAAAAAATAGCATTCACATTTCCGGATTTTTAATTTTAAGTGTTTGTGCCGTCTTTTTTGGGAGCATAAATAACTCATAATTTCTGATGTGGATAAATTCTTTTGAGAAAGCATCAGAAAGGCTAAAGTTTTCTTTTCTCGAAAGAATTAGTCCAGAAAGAAGTAAATATTGGAACCAAAAATTATATGCTTTTCTGTCACTAAGAAAGCTACCCTACTCTTCCTCCTACCATTCAATTCTAAGATCTTGGCAAATATTTGAGAATCCAAAAACCGTTTCAGTTATTTTTTAAGGTATTCTCTAGTACACACAAGTTTGGATATAATGATAAAAAAAGGGGAAAAGTAGTGTTTTTTCGTGTTTGCCAACTTATATGTCTACAACATAATCCAGAAATATTTAAGTTTCATCAAAACTAAAAAAGTTCTTGAAAGTTATTACATTTTGTCTTTGACATAGAACAGTAGAAAACTAGAAGTTTTGTTAGGTTAGTGCATTTATGACATTGAGAAAAAATAACATGGATATATTAGTGTCTTAAATGAATGCTGGAAAGAAGATAAATTGTAGATTTTGTACCTATTTAAATATTTTTAAACCCTCCCCAATCAAAAACTGTTTGGAAAGAAATTTCAAAATTTGGATCAGCAGTGGCAGTTTTAGAAATGTAGACAAGCAAGGAACCGTTTCATTATTAGTGTGCAGTTCATATTGTGGCAGTTTTACAAACCTGCGTCATGAACGAAAGCATTTTAATAAGGAATAGATAGGGCTATCAGGATTTCGGAAAATGTTTCGAGGCACCACTGGCATATAGCAACATCACCTGATATGAATGACTGAAAAACGGATGAAACACTAATAAAAAAACAGTAAACTCATTTGAAGAAATATACTTAATGGCATAGCACCACCTCCGAAAAAAAAAGAAGCATAAACGTACTAAACCATTAAACTGCGTCAAATTGTTAACTCTTCGGAAATTCAAAACTATTGGATGTAATCCTTTTCTCCTTAGCATCAAAGAAGAGAATTTGTGTGTCTCAACACCCTGACGATTTCATAATGGTGCTCTGTCATAAAGATGTGGGGCCTTTAAGTGAGTTCGTGAGTGTTCGCCAAGATAAAGGCCTTCGCATGGGCGTCTCGGCATCTTCTGGGAGGTTGCATCCTACATGCTATAAACCTCATAGGTATAAATTTATAAAGCTGCCGTGTACTTTTGTGAATTTATATCGGGGCACCGTTGTGTCTTGGTAAACAATGGCCAATTTGCTACTGTAGTTCATAGTTAACGTGTATTAGTACACTATTAAAAATATATAAAAGGAATTTCTCATTTGTTTGATTATTTTAGTTTAATTCTAGCCCAATTATAAAACAAAAAACCTTTTTTTTTTTCACTTTACATTTGTTGCATAAAACATCGAAAATGAAATCTCTTCCTACTCGAAAAGAAACAATTACAAATTTTTAAGCCCCCACAAAAAATCTTTCGGATTTTATTTTTTCATTTAGGAAAAGAAAGTAAGAACAATAGAGAAATATAAGAGAATCTTGGTGTCCAACAGTGGCTGGATGCCTAAACACTGATGGTTCGACAAGGTTTCGAATCCCGGCGAACAAGAGGTCTGCATGGCTGGTTTCGTGTTTTCCCCATACATAACGTGAATGTGAGCAAATTTCTCTTGAAATGTTTTCCATGAAACTATTCGCCTCCTTATTTAAATACACCTCGCATGCTTTGCCATAGCTCCCTAAACCAAGTATTATGAATTTATTCAGCTAAAGGGAAGGAGGAGACACTTTGGATAATTCCGTCTTTGCGATAAGCGATTAGCACTGGCCGTTCCGAACGGTACACGATGCATGAGTAACTGACAGTTGGTTTAAAACAAAGAGCATGGATTCAACTTCCGCGTAAAGAATGATAGTATGCGTTCTCTCTCTTCCTTTGGAGGGTGTAATAACGGACGCCCTCTGCAGTACGCACCGGCAAACGTTCTCGACGATGAGATATTAAGTAACTGTTGGATTCGGATGCTTAGTAAGTAAATATCCGGCCGTCGTAGAAAGAAAAAGACATTGAAACAGTTTTCGTTTTCGACAGTGATAAGTACACTCTGCACGCACACACACACACACATACAAAAACACAACCAAAAAAAAAAAAAAAAAAAAAAAATGGGGGGAGGGACAGTTCTACTGAACCGCTGGACGAAATTTAATTTGCGTTTTTTATGTCTCGAAAACGCGGATTAGGATATAAGATTTATATATAGTATTGTTCTAACATACATACTTTGACAAAAAATCGGACTTTTCTGAAAAGACTTACCGATTTTTTTCAATATTTCGATTATACTATTCAAATTACGCCTAAATATTAAATGTTGTAAAATTTGGGGATAAGTTTACTGAGAAATTTAAAAATTTATCTTGACGCCCTTTTTTCAGTTTGCGCCAAGAATAATTCACTTCGAAAAAATTCTTATTTTATGGTAACCCACTTTCCTTTCCCTTTTTACATCATGCACAAGTGGATAATGACCAATATTTTAAATGCGTTTTCTATATGCTTACAAGTGGATACTTGTAAGGGATCTTGAAGTTACCATTGAGCTCCAGAACACGTGTCAAAGTATTCATTGTTAAAGAGAATAATTAAGCGAAATTCTGAGTCCACAATGAAACGAATGGGTATTCGTTATGTTCAGTCAGAAGGCGAAACAAAACAACAGCTGAACAATTAGGGTAGACTAAAATCAAGGAAATTGCATTGATAAGATACGTTAAGATTGAAATATTGATACGTCAGGTATGATAAGATACGTCATGATATGATATGATAAAGTACGTCATGATATGATATGATAAAGTAAGTCATGATAAAATATGATAAGATACGTCAAGATTGAATACGTAAATTGCATTGATAAGATACGTCGCTTTCCAGGCAAGACTTCATACTTTTAAATCATAATGTTACCAGAAAGATCAATCTTTAAAATACTTGACTTCCGAAGATAGAAGAGTTCCCCACCCCCGAAAAATGTATTGTTTCATTACTCCTTAATTCAGCAATAAGTAGCTCTGTAGCATAATAGATACTAAACTATGAATACATTGATAAAACACTGATACATTATAAATTGAATAAGGTTACAAATTCAACAAAAGTAACTCAAAAATGTTCAATTCATGTTATTAAAATCTTTTATATTAAAACTGAGACAGATTACAGATCTGCATAAACTGTTCATCAATATTTTATTCAGTAATCCTAAGTACATATTGTTAAAAATACTTTTTTTCGCTGACAGGAAATGGTTTATAACAGTGCAACGGAAGGTCAAATAAAGCGAATATAATTTTAAAAACATTAATGGTATAGCACGCAAAATACTACGTCTAGTTTACCTTAGTTGTTTAAACTTTTAACATAAAGTATACAGTTTACTACCTGACTGCGGTAAACCTGTAGCGCGATATCGCAGCCAAATGTGGCACTTCAGCTCGCATAGGTGCCCAAAGTTTAGCAAATCCGCTTGAAGGCACTGAAGGAAAGAGAAAAAGATGGAAAGAGCTTGAGAAGAGGCAATGAGAAAAAAGCGACTTTCTTCATCAGACCCAAAAGAAGGCAGTCGTTGTAATTCAATTTCTAGCCCAGTGCCGTTCTCCGGTGGCGTAGTTTTTAAGCAAATAGGCCGGGGAGGACGGATCGAAGCAAGAAGCCGAATGAGAAATAGATGGAAAGATGGAGACAAACATTCACTTCTCTTCCCTGGCTGCTCCCATCCTCTTACCTGCAACCCCGATCTCTAGGGGGAGAGGTCCCATATACACAAATGCTTCTTTTGCCTTTTATGATGAATTCGTGCCACACAGGTTACACCTAAGTTGTACGAATTGTTCATACCGAAGCATTCTAGTGGTCCCCGTCCTGAACACAGTATTTTGTTCATGAAATATGTGAGCTGTGAGCTACTGCATAGTACAGGTTTAATAATACAATATGTTACATCATGCATAGTGTGTTTGCACATAAATTGAGAAATGTTATAGGGATATAGTTAGATGTGTTGAGATTTTCGATGCAGTGTGTGACGTTCGTTTTGTGGAGAAGATAAGTTTGGCAATGAGAAATTTTGCAAACTTTACTTCGCTTTTATCTACTATCCAACGGAGAAACTTTGAGTAATGAGTGCAGACCGTTTAACTACCAAAACACACGATAAGAACGTCCTAATTAAAGATTTTATTTCAAATAATTTTAGGTGATGGTGGCCGAAATGGGAGCTTGCGAAGGTTTGGTTTGAAGTAAATTGTATTGGATTTCTTTATTTATAAAATCGTAAAATATTTATTTTCAAGAGACGTTAATTACTTCATCTACAATTAAATTCGTACAGCGTTTGTTTCGCAATCTAAGATTTTTCAATCTTTTAAACTACATTAAATACTATATTCCCAGACGGAAAATTGAATTCCAACAAAATTACAAAATTCAATGTTATAACTACAGTTCTGGATCCAAAAAGGTCGATTAAACAAGCTTGGAATGCTCTTTGTTTGATTAAATATGTAACATCAAAAACTGTATCAAAAGTTACCATACACGACATTTTCAAGACGAATGGTTACTCTTTGCCTCTTTATATTTCAAGGGTTTCCTTCAAATAAGGAGTATGACAACTCTATGAACTTAGAGAAATCAGTTAATAGCCGTCAAAATACATATAAATAGCGTAAATGATATTATAAATTCGATATCACATTTTGACAATTTTTTGAAAAGCATATAATATATAATCCTTAAAAAGATATATAAACTAAGCTGTTAGGTTTTTACACAGGTTTAACAAAATAAGTAGTGGCAGTGGGCTGTTTGGATAACAAAACAAGCATTTTTAACAATTGAGTTAAATAGAATTCAGGTAATTAAAAAAGGCAAAGAAATCTTTAACTTTATTTCTCCGAATTTTCTTTGTAGGTAATATTTACAAAACGTTGCTATAAGAAGGACGAAAATCTCTCCATGAAATTCTAAAACTGCTTTTACCTCTGTTACTTCTAATTCTGAATTATATATATTTAATTCAAATGTTATGAAGACAAGACTTTTCTTAATTCTCGGCTTTTTTACAAGAACATTTTATTTTAGATCAAATCTTCAGTTGTATGTCTCGTATAATAATTTAATTACAGCATTAAATCTTAAATGTTAGAAATGTAGTGACAAGAAAATCTAGTATAACGAAAATTTCAATTTACCTGTTGCTCTATTACTACTATGTTCTCCTGAAAATTTTAGCTAAAGGCAAATATTCACAACTTGGTTAAACAGATAAAACCAATGAATACTTGAAGCTCATTCCTAATTCCGATTCTTAATTGCCCTACCAGTGGCCGAAAGAAGATTACTGCATACTAATACTTTAGCCCCGATTCAAATCCATGTAACAGATATCAGATTATTTCCATGTAATGGATCCATGATTTCAGGCGAACGGGCTGGCTGCATGGGCGTTTTCGTGGTTTTCCCCATGTGTAACGTGTATACGAGCCAGTTTCCCTCAGAAAGTCTTCCCTAGTGTGCGTTACCATAATCTACTAAACCAATTAAACCAACCAACGAGTTGCACTGGTTTTTTTCAACATGACACGACTTTCAACATGAGTTAAGGGAATGCAAGAGTTTGTCCCTTCGCAAGTTCTTCATGAAGTGGATATCCCTCGAATTCGCTGCAGTATTAAATAAATTAACTGAGTTTAGGCGACCGAAAGAACAGGCTGCATTAGAATGCAGTGCATTAGAATGCTGCATTAGTATTTCTCGTATACGATGTGAAACTGTAAGCGTCATTAGGTTTGTTCAAGAAGGAAAAATGAAAAACGTGCAGTGCCCTCGCCGGGGTTCTAACTCCGGAACTTCCGGTTGCTAGCCGGACGTTCTTACACCACGAAGGCACGCGGTAAGGAGGGAGAAAAACTTTACAAAATGATGTATTCCTCGAAAGAAAGCCAGACATATAAGCATAATTTCTAATGTAGATTAACCATAGAATGCTTTGTCATAACACATGATCAAATCTAACGTTTTTATCTTTATATATAACTTTTATCCCTTACACATTTATTTTTGTATAATATTTCTTTGTACTTCAGATTTCTCTGTGTAAATTATTGTACTGGGTATTCTATTGCATTATTATTGTATTTTTTATAGGTTTTGGACCTCTGTATGGCATAAGAATATACCATACAGAGCATTATAAATAAAAGCTAGCTGCATTATAAATAAAAAAAATAATCTAAAGCAAAGGAGAAATACTCAAGAAGAGAGAAAGTTATTTCTTACCAAAATTACTTGTTATAATAAAGTAAAATATATGCTTCCATGACAGGTAAATTATTAGAAGACGAAAGAAAAAAATAAAGATATACACAACCAAATTCCAAATTATCAATTACCTTACACAAAGACACCAAGTGTATTTTAGTTTTTCCTGACAAATATAGTCATTAATGTCAGAAACTTAAATTACTCCCAGCGGAGGTAATAATTGAATTTTAATTTGCAATATTATCAAGCTTATAAGACTATTTTATTCCTTTCCAGTTAATATAGAATTCCCTATGTAGCTCAAAATAGCGATCACTTCTAATAAAATAATTTCCTAATTTTTGAATACAAAAACTCGCTTTCAGAAAAATGCAAATGAATGTCATTTACAATCAGAAGATTCAAAGAGTTCAAAGATAAGATTCTGACATTTTAATTTCTTCTTTTCTATATTGTTTATATTTCTAAAAGAGGTTTATGAACTTATGATACTGAAAGTCGATACTGGCATAAAACCAATTAAAAAAGATCAAAAACAAAAAAAATTAAATTAAATTAAATTAAAGATAATTATAGCGTTGAGATTTTAAAATGACATTCAACAGGCTAGGCTGCTACATTTCTTTTTTGAAGGAGAAAGAGTCCAAACTAATAATAAATAATACTGGCACACACACATACTAAAAAAAAATATTTATCAACTGAATATTTCTAATATTTTCCTAATGATATTTATCTGCACTTCGATGACACGAAGGTGTCGGCAAAGGATTTAAGGAAATTTTCTGTTATGATTATTAAGCGAAATTTGATATGATTTCGGATTTCTTGGGTGTGAAATGCATGCACACCACGCATTCAAGAAAAGCAATGCGGCGCTTATTAATGTATTGCAGAGTGACGCCTGGTTAATAATAATTAAAAAATTGTCTTTACATTTGATATACAACTGATTATATGATAACTATAAGAATTTCATGTTGGAAATTTACTGATATTTACAATCACAAATATAAGAACTGAAGTACATTTTTGAATCTAAGCAAAATTCAGGATTACATTTATGTCAGTTAAAAAAAAAACACCTCCCTGCTTATTTCAAGAGATACAAGTACAGAGAACCCCTGCTTCAAAGAGTAAAACTATTCTAGAAAGAATGGCCACTTTATAAAAACAAATAAAAATGACTTAATGCTCTATGTTGCTCCTACTAAAGAGTAAAGGCAAATGATTAATTTCTTACGAAAATAGCAGCGACACTTGCTTTTTGCCAAGTCGAAAGGGCAGAATTCTATATATATTCTACCGAAAGTTAAGAAACAGTTAAGAGTCTTAATATTCCAGAAGTGAAAGGAAACGACAATAGTACGTACACATAGTAAACGTAGTTTATAATAACGCATAGTTAATGCGTATAGTTTAATAACGCATAGTTTCTTTTTGCGGCTAGATATTAAATTAATATTTAAGCATTTAACAATGAGGAAGAGACTGAAATGGTTACAAATGAAAACACTTTAAAGCACAGCCAAAGAACAGTCACTATCGTTTCTTAAAATATGTTTAGGCTTCACAAACACCAATTAGATGATTTTTGCGAAATAATGAATATAGAAATAGAGCTTTATTAAAATATTTTATATTGTATTTATTCAAATACAATATAAAATATTTTACATTTTTATCTGCTTTTTATTAAAATATTTTATATTGTATTTATTCAAATACAATATAAAATATTTTACATTTTTATCTGCTTTTTATTAAAATATTTTCTATTTTAATAAAAAGTAGTTCTTTTCACATGAAATGTTTTAACGTAATTCATTTTAACTTAGCGCGATAGTTTAAATTTATTTTCTATTCATCAGATAATAGTCAAAATTATTAGATCACTGATGCCTCGCTAGCAAGAAAGAGGGAACTTTTTAGATTGCGCTTGATCTTTATAAGTTCGTTTGAAAGAAATTTTTTAGGCTGAGATTAGATAACTAAAATGCCTTAGAGAAGACTTTAATTTAAATATTTTATTATTTTAATTAAAATTTTACTTTACAGAAAAGTAGGTCCACTATAGCATTATTTCTTTAAGTTTATTAAATATCGTATTCTGGTATTCTGTTGTTGTTGTTGTGACTTATCTCACTTGGCTGACAATACCATCAGAAAAAGCCCACGAAATTCATCGTGGCAAGGACTGCAAGATCGCGCCTGTTGTTAGTAAAAGCCTTAAGCACCATATAGGTGTCAATATGACTTACTTTCTCAGTTACACCCCAAATTTTAATGATTAGCAGCCCGGAGAAATGGGTCAGAGGCTATCCCCTCTTACCCTACCGCCAATCTTAAGAATACTTTCGGCTCGCCGTATTATTTAGAGTGCCGTCATACAGATGCTATACATTTACAATCATCCCTACCTTTTCCGGGATTCGAACCTAGGCCCTTCGGTACGACAGTTACTGTCGCTAACTACTGTCCCGGTTGGGCAGCATATTATATTCTAATAAAGATTTCAAATTGCAATGTTTCCACAATTAATAACCAAGCATGGTTTCCACCTAAATATATTAAAAATTCTCAGTATAGAAATGTCTGTTTCCGTAAGAAAGCATCTTAAATATTTTTACAATAGATTAGTTATTGCCTTTAGCGACAGAATAAAATAATGAATTATATCAAAAATTTAAATGTTTGATATCGCCAGTATTAAAATCTGTTGGAATAAACAATAAAAACAAAGGCAGATTGAGTTGTGCTACTCACAGTTGTGGAAATTTTATTTCAAATACACAGTCGTATGGAAGTCAGTTCTAGATTCTCATATTGAATACATATGTAATTTTACAAGTAGGTAGAAAATGATATTTAAGTTGAAGAATTAGTATCTCTATAGAATTTATCAGCATAGAAGTTAAAGCTAAATGCTTGAGAAGAGAAATCTATTAGAATGCTATGATCTGAACTGCATTAAAAAATAAGTTCTTGCGATTTAGTGCAGCAGATTATAAAAGAAAGACTTGTAAATTTTAAACAGAGTTATAAATTTTCAAAAGTTTTAAGGGAAAATAAAGCTATATTTCTCAACATGCAAAATATTATAAAAGTGAAACTTCAACAATATACAAAAAAAAAAAGGTAAATAAATATTCCATCTATGGAATTTCAAAGCTCTGGAAATTGTAGTAAATAAAGTATAAAAAAGAATTTTCCCGAAATTTCTAGTAATACAAATCGTCTTAGAACTTGTTTCATTATGTTAAGTTATGTTTATTTTAGCATACTTTTACTTAGGCTTGATTATGTGTTACAGAACGTATGCGTGTAATGTAGTATTGCGATTTAAATTAGACTCAATATGGGAATTTCTGATATGCTGACTAGCAGAAACTTAAACTTGTGTTCAAAAACCTTTCACTGCCAGGACTACTGGCTTGAAATAAGGTTTTCAGTACGCCATCATCTATTTATTCATATTTCGAACAAAGGTTACACATTCACATCGAGATGGTTTGCATCATTTCCATTATTTTTATATTTGCATGGCTTTTCATCAGTAAGAAAAAACGAGAAACAGAGAGTGAGAGAGAATATGATTATTGAGAGACATTCATATCTATACTGTCATTGAGGACGCACTAGATCTCCATGATATGATGGTAAACGTCACTATGATACTCATAGAAGCCTGTTACGAGTACCTGTGAAATACTGTTACTCATGTTTTTGTTAAACGTAGAATATCTTAATTAAATATTATGAATGTCAGCAAATGCGTCAAAACTGTGTATTTTCTCTATATAAATTGTCATGAATTAAAATGTATGTAGATAAATAGTTTGATTTGCTGATATTTGATCTTATTTAGAAACTAAAATAGAGGCATATAAATTTATATGACTAATTTTAAGAATTTAAAAGAACTGTAGTATTTAAAACTCCGCGACATACTACATAATTAAAGTTTACATCAAGAACTAAATTTTTAAAAGGTAAAATCAATTTATGCACAAATGCAGTAATTATATAAAATCAATTTATGCACTAATACAGTAATTATCTAAAATCAATTTATGCACTATTACAGTAATTATCTAAAATCAATTTATGCACTAATAGTAATTATCTAAAATCAATTTATGCGCTAATACAGTAATTATCTAAAATCAATTTATGCACTAATACAGAGAGCAAGTATTACTATTTAATTATTATTCCCTCCTTTTGAGACTATGAACCAGTCCTTAACAACTTACACAAGGATTCACAGCTGGTATTTTTTTTTTTTTTTTTTTTTTTTTTTTTTTTTTTTTTGATTTTATTGACCATATGGTAATTGATAAAATCAAAAAAAAAAAAAAAATACCATTGCTAGAAGAATATAAGACCAATAGGCATGCCAGTTTAGGCACTAATACAGAAAGTATGCACAACTATTTAATTATAATTCTTCCTTTGGAGACTATGAACGAGTCCTTAAGAACTTACAAGGATTCACTGCTGTGGTATGGTAAACTCCAAAAAGATACCATTGCGAGAAGAATATAAGACCAATAGGCATGCCAATTTATGCACTAATACAGAGAATATGCACAACTATTTAATTATAATTCTTCCTTTGGAGACTATGAACCAGTCCTTAACAACTTACAAGGATTCACTGTTGTCATATGGTAAGATACAATCCAACAATACACCATTTCTAGAGGAATATAAGACCAATAGACATGCCACTTTATACACCAATACAGAGAGTATGCTCAAACTGTTTAATTATAATTCTTCTTCTTGAGACTATGAATTTGTCCTTAACAACTTGCAAGGATTCACTGTAGCCATGTGGTAAGAACAAATACAAAAAGATACCATTGTTAAATGACTATAAGGCCTATAGACATCCTATAGACATCCTTAACCCTACCGGTCAACGGAATTAAGGCACTTACAGAGATAAAGAAAGCTTAAATAAAGTTGGTGGTAGAGGAAACAAGGATGCGGTCTAGCAATTTGTTTCTGCCTCTCGATGCTGATCCCCAGCGCAAGGGGGAGGGTAGAACAGAAAAAAAGAGAAGAAAAAGAGGAGCAAGAAGAAAAAAGGTCGTGTGCGTAGGTAGGGTCTTGTATCCCAGTGGTTATCGATTGCTCCAGAGAGGGAGCAGAAGACAGCATCCATCAGATGATAATGAGGCAGGGTAATGGCCCCCTTTTGCTCTCCCCACTTTTCCCTTCTTCCACCTACCCTTTCCGCAGTGGTCTCTCTCACGTGACCTGGACGTGCCGAGTTGAGGAGTTTATCGTACTCTCGCGGCCGCGCACAAAGAAAAGAGCACAGAGAACTCGAATCACGCCTATGGATTTTTTCCGTCTTCTTTATCCTTTTTTTTCCTTATTGCCCCAGCCTCTCTCTCTTTTTCCCTTGAAAGGGATTTGCTGGCGCTATCACGCCACATTGAGTCGAGTATCTGGCATGGATAGAGTGAGGTGGTTAGTTACAGGGTTGCCACATTTCGTCGTGTAGAAGTGAGAAGGACTACTTTATTATTTTGAACGAGAAGTGGTACCAAGGTGGTGATTATACCTATTCATATATTTTCAAGCACAGACATGAATATTAAGAAAAGTAAATACTACGTTATATAGAGAATAGATGAAAGATTTAAACATCCTTCTGTTAGTCACGAGGTCTGAAGCAAACAGTTGCTGTCAATATATAAAACATTAATATCAAAATTAATCTTCAAAAATTTTTAATAAAATTAGATTCAATAAATGGACATTAGAAATAAATAATTAAATTGTAATTAAGTTTACCCAAATGAATCTTTAAAAGAAGTTAACTTTTTATGGACTAATGGCAGTAAAGACTCAAATACAATCTATGACAGAAGCTGTAGAAAAATTTTATCGAATATAAAAGCGTTAAGAAGAAAGATAAGTAAAGGCAAAGCATCGCAAATACTTTAGGAAGGCCTTAGAGTATATCCATATTAAAAAGAGTCATGAAAACAAACACGCAAGTAGCTTAGCTAGAATTTGTAATTTCGAAATTCTGATTGTTTTGTGAAGTTTAAACACTGGAAAACATTGGAGTGTTTGACACATAAAGTTGAAATATAATATGTCTTTAGAAAAAACGAGAATATAATGTTTCAGAAAAGTATATTATAATAAAGAAAGGAAAATACAAATAGTTTCAGACTGAACTGATGTTATAGCTTCATCACTAAGGACTACATACCGAGATGTAGTTAAAATTCAAGCCAAGTTGATAAGCTTCGCTATGATTTAGTTGGTTATAGTTTCACTAAATATTAGCGCATAGTTATATATCATGCGAAAATATCGAAGTTTATCCGAATCAGATACAACCACAGAAAAATGCTCGACTATGTAAAGAAGAAGAAAATTAGTATAATATAATGAGAACAGAAAGGAGGGGAGGAAAAACTTTAAAATCGTTTTTATTATCAAGAAAAAAAAAACTGAGGATGATTGTTTAAAACAAAATCCGGGTAAATTATTTGATTTAAAATGATTACCTAGTTCTATCTGACTAGGTAATCAGATATAAGTCAGATAGAACTAGGTAATCATATATCAATATCTGATATTGATGCTCGTTGATTTTTAGTACGAAATTAAGCTATTTACAGTTTAATCAGAATGAAATACTGAAATGGAACTAATATCAATACCAGACTTAACTTTGCTAATTTTAAATTTCATACAGAACAGCAGCTTTCCAGTGCAACACTTACGCATTATTCAGATATCAATAAAAAATCATTAAAATATTAGTACAAAAATCTTGCTCTTCAGAAGACTTCATACATATCTAATTTATTCTTCAGAATATGAAAATTCTTGAAACCTAGATCTATTTCGAACAAGATCTCTTAAAAACTCATATCTTTACCAGTGCTATAAATAGGATTTTCTAGAAGAAAATTTTCTAAATTAAATATAAATATCATTATTACAGATAGATTTGGAATAACATAAAGTTAATATTTCAAAAATTCAAGAAACTTGGAAATGGTTTCTACCCACATGCTTTCCTCAAATACTTAAGAGGTTTGTCAACATTCCTTCAAATGGAATTCTACAAGGACTTTTTTAAGTGCATCTATAAAATTCTTACTTGAACCATCGTCGCAGCTCTCATTTTTGAAAACCAAACCAATATCAGATGTGCATCATCGAATGCAAAATTCTCCTCCTACACTTTTTTAATGTGCTCAGTTTACTAATATTTCATCAATGCGTTATCGTCAAACAGAAGCGTTTGCACATCATCGAAAAAAAAATCATCAGAAGATTACTTAAGGAATCAACACTTAGGAACTTATTTCAAGTCATGAATTTATTTTTAATATACACTCTGAAATTCCAATTAACAATGTGTATGGATTATTGGTTTTACAGACTATCCTTGCATTGTTTCTATACAAAGTTCTCAGACCAGAATTTGAAGGAGAAGAAAAATGTGTGATATTTTGGAAAGAAAAAAGCCTGATTTTTGAATCTCATTACTGAGGCTTGCAATGGAATCAAACGCTTAATTAAATTCAGATTGAAATAGGATTGACGACTGTTAGGGTAAAATAAGACTGCTCATCTATGAAAAAGCCTGAACAGTCGTTCAATTTATTCCTGGCTTCAGCTCTGAAAAGTATAAGCAAAGGTAATACAGAAACATGGATAGATAAAGCCAAGAATAAATGAAGTCTATATAATTTTACTGCAGCAAGACAATCTTGATGGATTGAATCACAGTAAACAGAGCGCGAAAAAAAAAGCAAAGACGAAGTAGTTATTATTAATGTTCACTTGTCTGACCTTATAGTGAGCCCAAGCCCACGAAATTGCTCGTGGCAAAATGTTGGCAACAGCCTTGAGCACCTTACAGGTGACAGTGCAATTTAGCTAAGTTCCGCCTCCCAATTTTGATGCAGAGCACCCCGGGGGAACGTGTCTGAGGGTCTCCCACCCCTCTTCCCCTACCACCAACATCTCAAAAGGACTTTCGGCTCGCTGCATATTTATAGTACCCCATGCCGCACAGATACTATGCATTTACAAACAATCATGCCGTCTTCAGGATTAGTACCCGGGGCCTTCGGCACGGCAATTAGCGACACTAACCACTATACCGGTTGGACGGCGAGACGAAGTTAAAGTACTAAACATAGCCATATGTAGAACAATTTTAAACAATCTGAATGAAAAAAAAACTGAATTTCAGCTTAATGATATGGCAGTTACGTGCGTTTGCCTGTATTGCGTGAAAAATTGTCGAGATGGTTCTAGAACAAGCGCATACTTGCTAAAAAGAAAAGAAACCCCTTTTTTTTTCCTTTAAAAAAATCTTCTTTAAAATAAGGAACATATCTTATATTAAAGAAATATGACTCCTTCATTAATCAAAAACAAAAAATCTATTGATGAACGTTTTCAAATGAATAATTGAATAATTGAGAAAACTATGCAACTTTTCAATTATTTTAATTACGCTCTATTTTTAGTAGCATCATATATTATACCGGGGTGTCTGTATATTTTTAATTTATCCGTGCATAACCTTCATTAAATAGTACAGATAAAAGGAAGTTCAGGGCATTTCTCAGTTTCATAAGGATTTTAGACATTTAAAAAGCGTGTACCAGGTGAAATATGTATTTATACAGCTGTAAAATAATTTTAAGTGCACAAGCCAAACTGCATAAAACTCTTAAATGAACAAAATTACATAAACATGCCATAAGTTAACCTTAGCAACGAACTACCATAGAGCTCGTGAATGTTTAGCTCTTCATTATGTTGTTCTGTTTATATATAAACAGTTATTATCCTTCACTGTTACAAGATTATTAAAGAGAATTTCAGTGCTTATATATATACATATATATTAGTGATTAAGGATTATTATGTTTGTATATTTAATTGATTACCGTATAAATTTAAAACTCTAATTAAAACGAATTCTTCTAAAAGTATTAATCAATTTGGCTATGGCTATGATACTCATTGCTATTCTAAATTGGTAAAAGCTTATACAGACGTACTAACAATTTTATTGTTAAATACAGTTATGGTTATGGTTATGGTTAACTGTTAAATACAGTTTATTGTTAAATACAATTAACTGCTTGTTAATATATTAGTAGTTACTTGAGTTCAGATAGTAAAAAAAAGATTAGCGTTTAATTTCACACAATACAAATATTAAAATTTGCGTTTTGTAAACTGGACGAATCATTCTTCAATAAATAAAAATTAACTCACGCAGTAATCAAAAACAGAACACAAGATACATACTAATAATTTCTCACTGCAATGGTATTATACAAAAAAAAAAAAAAAAAAAAAAAAAAAAAAAAAAAACACCCGAATAGTAAACTTCAGATATTTACTTTTTAGGTGTTTAAACTAAATTTACAAGCTCAGTAACCCTGTACAAAGTTTTGCTCTTGCTTAAATTTACATTTTAACGTCAAATCTGTTCATTTGTCAGTAAGTTATTCTTTTCCTTCAGTGGCATGTCTTCTGATTTCCAACAATTCCCTTATTGACAACCCTTATCCTTAATTCCAACCTTCCCTTCTTCATGCCAACAATTCTCTTATTGACCATTCCCTTCTGAAAATATTCGAACCTATTTTTTATCCAGTTATACTCAAATTTCAGTGCAAAATTAAAAGAATTTGCAAATAATGCCAAATTTCTGAAAACCTAATGGGCATTCCGTAATGAAATTCAGTATGAATGTACAGTTATAACAGAAAACGAAATGTAATATTGAGGGGTATCAGCAACCCCTATACCGACAATGTTAAATGGGCCATTTTCGATGTACCCTTTTCTCAAAATCTGCTGTAGATACACGCTTGAAATTTTTGTGTAATTAAAGTATACCTATCTGATTATACTGAAATGAGCTTTTCAAACATTTTGAATTTTAGAGTAATTTACAGAATATTTTGTTAGACACAGTAAAATTTAGCACTTTTCTCACACAAAGAAATTTTTAAAATTTTTTTTCCTAAATTTATCACAAAAAGCTCATTTTCGTAAATATTAGAAAACCTAATAAATAAGCTATACGTTTGGAGAAAAACTCGTTTTTATGTAAAACTCCTCATTGATCAAAGTAGTAGATGACAAATTAAAACTAGATTTTTTACAGTTCTAATTTTCATAGAGATTAAAGAATGGTATTTTTAGAAAGTAAAAGTATAGGGAATTTGAAAATGCAAAAATCCGAAATCACAATTTCTTGCAGATTTTGGGGTTCTAACACTCCTTAAAAAGTAATTTTATGCGCAAGATAATCATTAAATTTCATAATGCAATGCTGTCCAAAATCCACGTTGTGATATCGAACTGAAAATTAGTATGGTACGGAGTATGGTGCCTTCTCTCAAGCCGATAGTTTGCGCAGCAAAATGACATACTGGACAGGCGGCAGATGAGGAGTCCCTGCGGCAGTCGATCTCACTCCTTCAGTAAGGTAGTTCAACTCCGAAAAAAAAAAACTTGGAAGGGGATGGCGAAATGAAATTGATTTCCAAAGCACATCCTACACATGCTCTGTGCGGGTTACGGTTAGGAGATCTGGCTAGCCAATCCATGAGGCAATTACCCTCACTTTCCAGGCAATCGTCGACCAGCTGAGTCCTATGTAGATGAACGCAGCCGTCCATTAACAAGAACCCAGCCCTTGAAAAGTCGAACATAGAGCTCTAAGATCTCCTCTCTATAACTCATAATAATCATGCAGCCTTTAACAAGCATGCGCAGGGATATGTGGCCATTCAAAATAAATGGCTGTCCAAACTATAACGCCTCCACCACCGTAATGATCCTTTCCCTTGATGAGGGAGGGATGGTATCGCGTTCCACGCTCTCTTTAGATAGTACACTGAGAATCAGTGTCCAGGCTGAATCTCAACTCATTTGCAAAAAGCGCAGTGCTCCGCTGAAATCTAGTCGTCGGTTCATCTTGCCAACAAAGCGCGTTCTTTTGTGTGCTGCAATGAGCGGGATGCAAACAGCCACTCTTCTTGCATGCAGCCGTATCACATAAAGTTTTCAGGCAAATTGTAGACCGGAAAACTCTTAATGTCAGCATACAGCTCACGTGTGAGTTGTGAAGCTGTAGCAGTTGCGTGTCGCCGCGCTAAAAGTGCCAAGTAATAGTCCTCATTGTGGATGTTGTTCGATCTTGTCCAGGTACTCTCGATATCAGTGTCCTGAAACTGTATTCACAACCTGCAGACAACACTGGGTGTTAGACTAAGATCTGTAGATACCTGCGCTTGTGAACGGCGTGTTTCCAGGCTACGGAAAATTCATTCCATCATCCATATGTTCATAGCTACTCATTTTAACTGATACCTTCTACAATTTACCCAAACCTTGCCAGAAACACGGCGCATATCATGAAGGAGTATCGGCACATAAATCGCCGAAAACCCCTTTCGCTCTTATACCCCTCCACAGTTACAGGTCCAGGTAGTGGAGTTAATCTAAATTAACACAGTTACAGGTAGTTAACACAGTTACAGGTAGTGGAGTTAATCTAAATAAAATAAATTAAAAATTTAATATAAATATTTGCAATCTTCAGTTAAGATAAACATGCCGAATATTAATTAGAATCACACTATAAGTATTTCTCCCGCCTTCTCAACATGCCATTGTGGTGTAGTGGTCATTTTTCACCTATTCCTGACATTTAAAAAAACCTAATGTCTATACAACACCTTTATTATATTCAGGAAAAGCATTAATAAATTAAAAAACGTTTTTTTCCACAGAAAGTTTAACTAAGACATTTAATGATACAATCCTATACTATGTTCTTCAATTTTCCGGATGTTTATACATTTGTTTTATTGTAGTTAAAGAAAAGCAATCATGGAATTGTCCTTGAAATATCTTGTCTAAAATTATTATGCGTTGAGTAGCAAAACGATCAGTGTTGAAAATGAATGAATTTGAGATTATTAAACAGATCATATCAAAATCGTTAATGTAAGAATTGAGAAAATGGCACGAATTTATAAATTATAAACACCTTTTCAGTCTACAGAACAGTAAAGAAAATTCTGTTCGAAAAGTACAAATTTATATCATGGTGACAATGTGGATTGTGGGAAGATTCCATTTATTCTTCAAAAAGGATTCAATATATAAGAAAGGAATGAGAATGACATTAATAAATTTAAATAAGATACAGAATAAGACACATATGAAACGTACTAAATGAATCAATTGACATTAAAAAAATTAATTTGTAGCTGTTCATATAAAATTACATAAATGCAAATCATGTGTAAAACATGTAAAAGAAAGGATGACTGGCTTAAAATTCTTTATGCATTTCTGGTTTCCAGAATTTCAAAACATCTACATATGTTTTCTGATTTTGGTTTATAATATAAGTTATCATCCAGTAAACTCAAAGTATACACCACAAATAAGGAGTTAGCAATTTTCTTACTATGCGTGATATTCCACTAATTGCCAGAGGAATTCTATACATCTCAGTACTAAGGTCTCTTTATATTTGAAGCAAATTACCCCACAGATAGAAAATTTTTTAGTTCTAAAATGTTCTCTTTCATCAATAGAAAGTTGAGAAAATGTTATGTTCCCGATTTTTACTACGTTATCAAACTTTCCAGGAAATTCATTTAGCGGCTTTGAGAAGAAGACCCAACTAATGGCAAATGCATCTCCTAATGGATCGAATTTGAGAGACTGAATAGATATTGACAAAACGGCCATGAACGGAAATACGCTTACCATTACATTCATAGCTTTTCAACCCCAATCTCCAAGCAGGCATAATTATTTTCCGTTACACTGCCAAGAAAATCAAAGTATCCAGAAATCATTATTTAGGATAAGCACCATCGACAAAATAATTAGAGCGAAAGAAGGCTGAACGGGGGATTACTCTTTGGCAAGGGCACATTTTCTCAGCAAAGAGAAACAACAGACAGTAAGGCCGGGGCAACGTGTGGGAACTTAACTTAGAAAATACTACGGCCGTGTAGAATGGGAAGACATCCAGAGGAGGGAGAGGACCTGGCCACAAGTTCGGCCAACACATTTTAAGAGGATTCCCAGATCGCCCTCTGATCAGCAATCGCGCCGGAATCACTCTCCAGAAAGGACGAGATCACCTGAAACGCTTGGCACTCAGCACCACCAGCTCCATAAGAGAGAGAATGAGAGAAGGAATGAGAGATGGGAGGTGGTAGAGAGTGGGGCTGCCATTACGCGCCGCATTTGCTACCGGCGGGCGGTAAGGTGAAGGGGGTAGAAGAGTAGTCTCCGCCCCAATCCTCTTAAGAGAGAGCTCGTGCCGGCTCGGTGGGCGCCCGGATTACTTAATCTTGGCCATCAGATTGGCGGCCGGAACTTGTTCGCGTCTTTATTGCCCGAAAGCCCTGTTGACCAATGGGATTACACGAGACGCCGGCTTTATGTCTTCGCGCCCCGAATAAAAAAAAAGATGAAGAAAAGAAAAGAAGCACTGAAAAGGGAGCTTTCGCAAATCTAGTATGGCTATGGAATACCTTGGTCCTCAAACTCAAGTACATCCTGAAAAAAATATTTTGTCACATTAATCTGAGGACTACGCATATCATATATACCTTTACTTACAACACAAAGTTGTCGTTGTTTACCTCCGAGTTTCAGTAAAATGTTAAAAATGGCTCAAAATATCTAAATGATATTCACATGACGTAGCCACGATGTACAAACGAACATCTGCGAGCTTAAATCATAAGTGTCTGTTTGGTATTAATCATACTCTTTTTAAAAATAGGCATAATTAATTATTCATGCACAATGACGTGGATATTAATTTAATGTAAACCAGTCAATGAACTATTGCTTGTGTCAGCAAATTTCTTATAAATATTAAACGGAATATGAGTACTAAATAAATTATAATTAATAACAAGCTTTCAGACGAAATTAATTTAGATAGAATTTGGAGGACAAAATTCGTCGCTTTATGAAAATCATCAAGCATTTATAACAGAACTAAGTTTATAACACTCTAATAATACAATACTTACTTCTCATAGCATTGTAATGGTAATATACCCTTGCAACTTGGAAAATTATCAGCCTTAGCTATTTCGTAGATGTCTGGCTCTGAATCTACAAAGATACGACAAATCTTCGAATCCACGAAAAGCATTTTCTACAGGACCTTAATTTCTGAAAGCTCGTGAAGCTCATAATTTTGTCTGTTATTTAGAATTTCAAAATTCATTCAAAATGATGGTAAAGAAAGAGTGCCAAAACAAAAGCCATTCGAAAACAATTTGGGCATCTGAGTAAAATTTGAATATTACAAAAGCTTTTCTTATTTATTTATTTTTATATATATATATTTTATTTTGGTGGAGGTGATGGAACACAGTACAAAATTGATAAAAATATTAATTTCAATATGTGTTTTCATCAGCAAAAGTTTGGGCATCAGGCTAATAAGCATACACATTTTAGCACTACAGAAAGTTTAGAATTGCAAAGCTTATCAGTTACATGCATCTAAGCTTACTCCTTTTGTAGAGACATTAGCATTTTTTGGATACAGGAAAGAAGAAAAATGAACAACGCCTTCGCCGGAACTCGAACCACGGGCCTCTCGAATACGCGCCGAGCATGCTGACCGCTACACTACGAAGGCATGCTAAGAAGGAGAGAGAAATACCTTATATACTCCCCCTTTTAAAGGGCGACTGGGGATTAGGAGACGCAATTGCCAAATCCTGGGGGCGGAGAATCATCATCCACCACTCTTTTAGTTCGTGCACCACTGTAGAGACATTAGTATTTATTTATTTATTTACTTTGAAGCAGGAGAGATGAAAAATGAGCAACGCCTTCGCCGGGATTCGAACCACGGGCCTCTCGAATGCGCGCTGAGCGCTACACTACGAAGGCATGCTAAGAAGGCGGGAGAAATACCTTATACTTTTAGTTCATGAACACAGACTGAAATGCACATGATTTATTATAATTTCACATAACACAAAATTTTGTCCAGCTAATGTGATAATTTTTCATAAATGCTAGAATAATCAGATTTTTTTAGTAAGTAAAAACAGCAAACATAACGCTTTTATAACTAAACTTGCATTGAAATTTTTCTCAACTGATAAAGTAATATCTTTTCCTATTCCTATGCCTAGCTTTATTGAGTAAAAACCATAATATCATTTGTATCATGTGAGCATTTTAAGATTAACTTTAATTCGGCTAGATAATTACGATAGAAATTAATTGCAAGGCCTGTTTGTCTTTAAAATATATCTATATATTTTTTCTTCACGATTTCGGATCCTAATTTAAAAAAAAAAAAAAAAAACTCTCAGGGAGTAAACTATAGGTAAACTAGGTTATCATTATTTTTCTATACTATCAACAGAAAAAAGTTATTTTAATATATTACTATGTATCTTGAATTTTATTTAAATTTAATTTAATATATTTTGTATTATTTTCGTTTTTGGCTTACCATTTCGATAACTTATAGATCATCCAATATACTGGTTTCAATGGCGAGTAACATAGGTCCTTCTCCTTCAGAAGGTGGGATTCGAGTCTAAATTTACGCTTTAAAAAAGGGAAAAAAGTTTAAAATTTAACGGTCACCTAAAAGGGTGTGTTAAGATTTTTACACTCCAGCTAACCCACTTCTTTTTATCTTTTTAGCTTTTACGCATTTTTAGCCTTCGCACTTACACCAAATACAAATTAACAACAAAATTTCAAGCATTTTAACAGCAGCATAGAAGCATATGTTTAGAATTCCCGATGCAGCGTCAAGTGCTAGAAGGCATTTTTACACTTTTTTCAGTCTTCTCTCAGTTCACCGTATCACTATTGTTTCCTTAGTAAGATGGCTTTTATTATTAACGTTTTTGGTGTTTAATTTATAATTAAATATCACGCTCTTTGGACTTACCCCACATACAATTCCATAGCAATTTCACAAAATATTTAAAAACAGTTTAAATTTGGAATTTCCGACAGACAGTCTCGGTACATTAGAGATAAAAATGTTTCATTCAGTACAGAGGTGCCACTGCTCGGCTTGAAATCGATGAGTTTGAAAATCAAAAATAAATTCAAATTTTGCTAGATATGAAATAGATAATAAAATTAATTCGAAATTAGTCCACATGCAATCTTCTAGTGGAAGTCTATGTTATTCAAAACTGGATGTCTCTAAGTACCGTCATTTTTTCACAGGGCGAGAAACACATATACATTCATGCATATTCTTCATTATTTTATTTCTCTAAATATAATACAAGGCGATAATATTTGGTGGCAACAATTTCAAAAGTGATCTGCCACCAAATCTCGTTTCGAGACTAATAGCACATTAGGGCTAATTCTCTCTTGGGTTAAAAAAATTGGGGTATATTTCTTTTCTGAAGAATATGACCTATCAGCGCTCCTTGAAATCTATGGAATTTAACATAAAATCTGCATTAATCTTTTTCAATCCCCCATCGACTAAAATCTGAATTTTTTTTCATCCCCATAGTCTAATTTTTTACTTTACTTTAGCGCATTGCTCTCTCATATATTTTTCATTTGAGTCATTTCTGATTCACTTGATTCCTTGCTGAGTGCTGATTTCTGTTGTTAACATCGTATGAAAGTTTCATTTTAAATCTTGCAACAGAAGCTCCATAACATGTTCTATACTAGTGCTTTCAAAATGATAAAATTTATTTTTCTATAACGTTCAAACGCTATTTCTGTTATGATTTGTCGATAAAGGCATGGATTTAATTTTTTTTTCACGAAAATTAGCATTAAAAACCCAAGTTTACCAGCACTCATAAAATTCATTAAACCTGAATGCCAATCTTTAATGCAAATTTTACCTGTCAAAAATATCTGTGGTCAATTTCGATGTTTATTACAATATTTTACATTTTTCTTTCGTGTACAATAAATAGTCTGGGATTGCAGGTTCTTGCTCTGTAACTTTCTATTTCCGCATTCGTGATTGTACGTCTTAGAAAGAATATGAAGATATTTTTAGAAGCGTTTTAACGGACTGTTTGAAAATAATGAAAACAGAGAACAATGGTTTACGCAATATACGATTAGCATGATGAACCAAGGCGAATTGAAATGACAATAACAAATGAACGATGATGGGAAACCTGCGCAATTTCCTCTAAAGTGAAATAGATTCAAAGCATGCATATGGATTTATTCTCTCCCACAAACGGTATTTTCTTTCAAGGGTTATAATTTTATGATTTAATGCTCGTTTTTAAAAGTGCGGTTTTAGTTTAATCTATTTTTTTAAAAACACTCCGTCTGCTGTTTTCGTTTAAGGAGATTATATTTACTTGGAAATTGCCTCAGTAGAATTATTATATTAGTTAACATGCTTTCTCGGAAAATAGCATTTTCAAACTAGTACTCTATCTTAAATAAATAAGCTTTTCTGTAAAGAAACTTTTCAAGGAAAATATATTATTAGTATGATTATTTTCATTCAAAAGATTCATTTAAAAAAGACTATTTTAATAAATCAAAATAGCAAACCTGAATTATTCCTGTTTTAAGTCTCTAATAAAAAAAACTTTCTATTATTAAATACATTATAAAAAATTTGGAAGACTTAAATTTTCATTTGAAAATCTGTTAACTGGAAAACTTACAAAAACTATGGAATTATTAACAAACAAACATTTTCTTTTCCTAATATAATGCAATTGTTTTTCTCTTAAAAAGTCCATCAAGCGTCAAAAGCTAAAATTCACTTATGTGATAGTTATTGAACAGTCATTAAGTTTGCTCCACAAACTCGCCCCGCAGAAGACTGATGAATGAGTTCTTCATTATACTGTAAACAGATTTACAAAATTTGTATACATTCTGACTATACATTTTTCTAAATAATACAAATTACGATGAAGGAACTGTATGTCAGCGCAAGAAAAATGTGCAGTGCTTCTAAACAAACAAAGTTTACAACAGCTTATACTTTTTCTTTAGTTTGTGGTTTACACAAAGCAGAATGATGACTCAGAAGAAAATATTCTAACAGCGTCACTTTGTAGAGGCATTAAGTTTTTTTGATGCAGAAGATGTGAAAAATGTGCAATGCCATCCACAGAACTCGAACCTGGACCTCTCGAATACGCGCCGAGTGCGCTACTGTTATACTACGAAAGCATGCAGAAAGGAGAGAGAAAATATAACTTTACTAAATATACCCATTCATGTTATTACAGTTTCACCACATTTACAAGTATGAAAACCTGTGCTGCTAATTGCAGTAACAAAATCCTAAACCTTTACATTTATCTGAGAATGTACAAGCCCTCAAATCAACGAAATTATCTTTTATTGCATCAATAGGTACGCTAGAACTCAATCATGAGGTCTCCAGATATTTGAGATTTTAGTTACAAGATTCACTCTTTTTTCTTCATAGGTTAGGAAACTCGTATCCATTACTAAATCATTTACATTAATTTACTTTTAATTTTTTAACTTAAATAAAAAGAAGATAATAAGTACAGCACATACTTTTAAAAAGCTATAAAATTAATTTTGTCAATGCGCCTGTCATACATATTGGCATTAACGTTTGATAGATCTGTATTAGTTACTTTTCAAAAAATAGACTAAAAAATGGTGACGTTACATAAATTCTTCTCGACCGACAAGCATTTTGATAAGCTACCCAGCTGCAGTGAATAGCTTAGTATTACCTCTTTAATATACTTTTTTTTTTATTCTTGAGCATAAAACGCCAATTACTTTTTTTAATATGAAATACTGTAATATTTTTTTTCATCTGAAATTAAAGCATTTCATTTTTAACAGCACAATATTTGTTGAAATTAAATACATAGAGTTGAAAACTTCCCTTACTAGTATTACAATATTTGACAACTTAGTTATACATACCTTTTAAACAACCGAATTATCTGTACCAATTATCATCTTAAAAATAGAACCCAATTATCCTTACCTTTTAGGATGTAAGGATAAACTCTGGTCTCATTTATTTCAGAATTTAGAAATCATACTCTTCTGATAAAAAGTATACATGTACGAACAGCAGGTTAAAAATCTATTGAAACTTTAGGTGATGCTATTTTCAGTTAGAATAGATGATGTGGGTTATTATGGAACAGAAACGAATTCTAGAATGTTTAATTAATTAATGAACAAAAATAATGGTTACATTCTACGCCATAATCGTTCCTGTGGCAAGGAATAATATCTTTAGCTAAAATAGTCTGCAACTTGTCCCTTAACACGAAGAAACTTTTATAGTAGTTTGTTGAGAAATATTTTGCAGCCATATTTGTCTGAAAAGAAGCTACACCAAATATAAACATGTAAAACAGCAAATTTTACGAAAGCAGTATAGAAACTTATAACTTAAAAAATTAAGATAACAGATGATGTTATAACATTCATCAAATAAGTTTCAATTTTCTATCTGTGGCAAAAATCTTACACAATTATTCTCAATAGTTCATTTTAATAAAACCTTTCAGTAGGCTAAAGCAAAAAATAATGACTCTTAAAACAATTCAAATGAATAATGTTCAAGTTTTTTTAATTGTTTCTCGGTTTGAACTAATATGTTTCCTTCATAAGATCACGACAAAAATGAAATGAAAATAACTCTTTCCAGAAAGTAAACAAATTTATTTCAATCAATAGACTGTTAAATAAATATAAATGAGCATAATCATAATACTTTAGTTTAAATAAATTAAAATGTATAAAATTTAATACATGAGTATGACGTACTCATACGTTAAATCACCTAATTTAAATAATAAATAAAATATTATCTTATTTATTTTTATGTAGAAGCATATTTCTCCACAAATCATTTTTTCTTAAAATCGATAACAGCAGATAAAACAGCTCTTCACACGCTGATTGCCCTACAGCTTCACAGCAACAGGTGTCGCTACCGATAATTAAAAGTAATTAATTTCCTTAAACGAAGCCAGTAGAGTGTTTTAAGCCACACTCATTAAGCTCCCTTTTAAACACCACCAAAAACAATGAAAACGTTGAAAAAATACTTCACTCCGAAAAGGAAAAATTTAAAAAAATACATAGAGGGAGGGAAAGGGGAAAGAGAGAACGCTCATTAAGGTTCTAATTAAAAGCACTTAATGCATCAGGAGGAGGTTTTTGAGGCGATGGTGTAAACATGTTCTTCTGTGCTTTTAATTCCCCTTTGTGGCCTTTTAATCACCCGTCAAATGAGCCGCACTCTTAATTGTTACTAATTAGCGCCCAGGAATAAATCACCGCTTCATTCCGCCGCGATTTTTAACTCTTTCTTTTTCTACGTCATCGCCCTACCCGACTTCCGTTTTTGCTACCCTTGGATGATCTCGAATTTTTCTAATTTATTTCCTTTCCTTCCTTTTTCTTTCTCTTTTTAATTTGAAAGCGTAGGGTTTTCTTTTTGCAAATGTAGGGTATATAGCGTACAAGAAAACCTTTCCGTGATGGAAAAGGAGAAATTAAATCGTTAATTACTTAATTAGCTATGAAAATAAAAATTTAGAGTATCGGCATTTTCCGGCTTTATCAAATAGAAACCCGCGGATTTGAATTCCAAGCTCGTTTGGCAATATCCAATTACATTTTACTTTCAGAAGCAAATTGTTTAGCCTTTACAAGTGAGATCCATTGCCCATTGCGTTATGATTGAATAGATCTCATGATTATATATATTTTCTTCCCTTCTGCATAATAGGAATTACAATTAACAGAAGTATTTAAACAACATGGACAAAAGGAATTCATGTATCATGGACTATTTCTGCTATTATAGAAATTAAATTTTATACTATTTTCACAGAAGAAGATAAATAAATAAAATTACTTGTTTGGATACTATTAGAAAAATCTATAAGCAATTAATGTAGTATATTTCTCAGCTTTCGACGCGTTTCGAGTTATGTTAATCAGAACTAGATTGAGAAATAACGCAATAATAATGCAGAATTTTCATAGCATGTAAAATTATTTTGAATTTAATTTGCATTTGCGTTTCTTTTAACGCCTGATCTAGGAACGCCGCTGCAAAATATCACGTAAAAGTATGTCTCTCACACGTTTTTGTAAATACTCTCCCTCCCCCCATCCATCCTGTCGAGCATCAGATCCAGTTCAGCAGCCCAAGATGAGCTGATTTAAGTAAGTGCAAGCTTTCAAAGTCCAACAAAAAGAAACATCCTCTTACTAGAAAAACAAGACTGATATTTAGGACGAATTTATAGGCTCTCAATTATTCCATCATGCAGATATGCACAGAAAATGAACAATTGCTTTAGCGAAGGAAAAAAAATAGCTAATACAATCTATAGAAACTTATTAATTAGAATTATTATTATTATTAATTAGATAATTTAATAATAGATCAATTATTATTATTATTAATTAGATAATTTAATACCAGTCATCTAATACCAGACGACTCAAATTTTCACAATTGCCTTTTTTGTTTCGGTTGAAAAAAAGCAAGTTTCTGGTGTCATGGTGTGCGGTCACATGAGTGTCATGGTCACAAGCCTTCTTTAGAATACAAAAGATTTCTCTTCTTCCATAACCTTCTTATTCCTGGATACATCACCCACTGAGCATGTTTGGGATTTCATCGGTCGGGGACTCGCTAGTACAGCTGGTGGGGCGGTGGGGCACACACTAAGACTGAACTTAAACGTCTTGTCGAAGCCATATGAAATGCCATTCCCCAGGATTACATTCAGAACCTGTATGATTCAATCCCACGACACGTACAGCGTGTGTCAGTATGGCGGACACACAAAGTACTGATTTCCGACGTTCGTTTTGTTTTTTCGTCTTGTAAATTTTATCATTTATTTGTACCTCTATTAGTAATATGTGAAATAATTATCATTCATTTCCGACAATTCCTTTATAGTGCTGCATTTTTCACAAAAATTAATGTACATTGTGCAGTTAAGTATCTTTTAACAGACACATTATATAACAACAATGGAGACCATATGTCTTTTTGTACGCAGGTTTTAGGGCCACTGTGAGAGTTGTTTCAGGAGGTAATCATTCTTACTCTCCGCCCCCAAAAAATTCTAATTTCGATTAACAATAGGCATAAGAAAAGTATTATAAATGTTTGTGACCCTTCAATATTCCTATTCTATCAAACGACCAATCTTCTTACTGTAAATCAAACAAAATAAAATTAAGTTATTTTACACAAAAATAAAATAATAATTATCTTACTGTTAGCTAACAAAATAAAAGCCCTTTCAGTTCAAATCACTTTCAGTGACAGGTGCACAAAACACTTTTTATTAATAATCGTTTGTCATAATTTCTGTTAAGGACAACCATCTGTCACCTGATCAAAAAAATGTTTTTTTCAAAAAGCTCTTTCCATTATTAGTTTTTAGTGGATCACGGATTATCACCGTTAAGATTTTTATTTTTAACTATTTATCTTAGGTTACGTATATTTATCTTATGTAACTCTTATGTTATTAACTAATTACTTGTTATATAAAGATCATAAGAAAGCTCAATAAACAAACAAAAAAAAAACTATTAGCCGTTTTAAGAGCACCATTTTCATTGTTTATTTCCGACTGAAATCTTGAAATCTTGAAAGAAGTATTTTATATAAATATCGACTGTAGATTTCAAGTTAATTAATAATTTCAACTAACTTCTAAAATGGTAAAAACATCTTACATTATAGTTCAAGAAAGGAGAAAATCTACATAAAGCATAATTTTTACTAACTTATATTCTCCAACACTTTAAAAAGTAATTATAAACTGCCTTTCAGAACGAGATCGATACATTTTAACACATTATTAATTATATTATTCTGCAACATGTCATAAATTGATAAATTTTACACAGTGAAATTTAGTCGTAAAAAAGCAGAAATATTGAAGTATACTGGAGTATTAAGAGCAATTCGTAATGGCTTTACCTTATTCCAGACCAAAAAGAAAAAATGTTCAGTTCAGAGTCATAGCAGATATAAAAGACGTTATCATACTTAATCCAAAGCTGCTATTTCCAAATTTTTCTCTGACGATTAAATCCTCTTGAATTCGAGAATTTTATTAATATATTACAACTAAAATGATTTTAAAATTTTATAAATGTAAACAAGAGTCAATATTCATATTGAAATAGAAGTCACAAATGTTACTGCATAATGATTTTTTTAATAACACAGTAACATTCTCAATGCAAAGATGGTTTCGCTGAAATGAACTTCTAAAGAAAGTGTTCGAAAGCACAAGAATATGTAAATAAATAAATGTATTTAACTGTATTATTTATTTATAAGGAAAATTCAACTTAAACTCTTGCCAAAATAAAAGCTGTCTGGCAAACCTGCGAGGAAGCAAGCGGAGCAAGAGTATTACAATCTTCGTCGTTTATGTAACTGAAACTCGTCTTATACCGCACAATGATTTCGAGAAGGGAAAAAAATAAGATGTAAACATTTCAAAAGCAAGCCTTAATTTCATCAATTAGTCAGTTATTCGGATAGTGCAATGATGGGGCCGTCGAAAAACAAAGCGAAATGGGACGACTAAAAAAAATCACTTTTTTTATTACGATGGGCTGCCTCATTTCCAAGAACTATTTCTGAAGACTTTAATCCAAAAATTCCACAGAATTCTTTCGGTTCGCAGATGAGAATGATTTTTTCCCCTTCTCTCCGGGTACAGGAAAGGGAGGGCCGAGGTATAAAAAAATAAAGAAAAGTGTGCCTGCCTTTGCCGCTTAAATATTTACGCGAACTACGAAACTGCCCACCCCTCCACCAAGATTCTCACAGAAAGAGAGAGAGAAGAGACTTCTTTTTATTTGTCACAAACCGTAGAAGTGAGGTTTCGGATCAGACGAAACACACACACACACATACACAGTCACAAACAAGCAAACAAACAAAAAAAAAGTGTTTCCGCAAATGCAGCAGATGCTCCCTCGCCAGCTCTCTCTTTCTCTCTTGCATTCTCATTTGTATTTCGTGTACAGAACGTAGAAGGGGGGTCGGGAAAGACCTCCCTGATTGGAATTTCACATGCTTTTCGGTCGAAGCGACGGCACAGAATTAAAATAAACAAAGTGGATAGGCGCTTCTACATCGGAATTCGCAATTCTGCAAATCGCCGCCGGAGAGGGGGGAGAAGAGAAAAGAACAGCATTTCATTCCTCTTCAGCTTAGAGGGAAGTAAGGGACACGTCGAAATCTTCTTCAGTGAAAAACCATGGGGTTACAATCCTTTCCCTTATAGTCGCATTTGAAGACGAAGACCTAAGGCAAAAAGGAGAACTTCTTCCTCCTGCTCCAGAGGCAAAATATGAAATCTGCTAGAAATGCGTTACAAAAACTTACGCAACTGTAACTGACACTAGCTTTCGATTGGATAAGGGTTTAAAGTAAATTTTTGATATACATCGCAACTACATTATTCTCCACATCAATGTAAAATTCCCAATTTCTATCCGTTTAAGGAAGTAAACTAAATATGTTTACTTGCATTTTAAACGGCCCAATTTCATTTCTCGTGTTAGTAAGCACAGAACACGATGATAATAGCTTTCTTCTTAGAACTAAAGCTAAAACATTTCTCCACTAGGCGATCGTAAAGATGTGGTGATTGCAACTAGCTAACGGAGAAGGAACTGAAATATTTAAAACACAGTTCGCAGACAAAAAAAAAAAAAAAAGTCACGGAAATAGTGGATTAAAAACAAAATTATACCAAGATACAATGATGTAAAGTTATATTCATACATTCTAAAGCCACAATTTCCTCACAGGCATTAAGCACCAATTAATACATCCCTTGAAAGGCTAAATAAAATATACCTAGATAAAAATAACACAAAAGTTTAGCAAAATGTACTTAACGAAGTGACAAATAAAAGGAGTTTCTGTGAAAACAACGGAGTTCTAAATCGCAAAACGATTTAGATGAATCAAAATATTTGTCATGTAAATTCGCTCCATAAATAGAGTTCTCGTGAATCTTTATGGAAGTATTACAGAATGACAAACAATAACACATAACATGATTTTACAGCTTTCTTATGCCAACTTGACAGTTGAATGTCAGAAATGATGGAACACTGATAAGATGCATTTTGAATTATTAACAATAAAACAAGGATAGCTAAGCAAGGATTTTCTTGCTTTTTACATATGCGTTTCTTGTAAGATTTCAGTTACACAACTCGTTTAACGCAATTTATCACATAATTAATCTTAGCAGTTTTATTTTTGTCTTCAGACTCGTTAATTTACGATGTGCGAAATGATTCTTTAGTCTCTTTAGAAAGAAAAGAAAGATTTTTTTAGGAATGATTCTTTAGTGTTTTGTAATTAAGAATTATGTTTATAACTACCAGTCACATCTGCTAATCAAATTAGTAACATGTTAAAACTAACGTACACGCGTTATTCAAAACTCTCTTTATTTTTCACTCGGATTAAATTCACATTTTGCGATGATTCCGTCGTAAGAAATTTTGCCGACAGCAATGGACGCAGCTTCAATTCCTGTATACAAGTTGATAGCTTGTTTGTTGTATCTTCTCTATCTTGAGGTGTAGTAGTTTCAGTTCATTTTCTGAGCAATGGGATAGGATTTTGAGGCATGGAATGGGGGTAAGTTCAGCAGTCTCTCCAGACACGACCAAATCTATATGTGTCGGTCCAAAATATTAATTTCACGGCATTTTAAATAAAAACAATTTTGCTAAGTATGTGATAGAAATTAAAACACTAATTTCATTGAAACATTTGATAGAAAAGATCCCTGAGCTATTTTTAAATAAATACGTAACAAAATATACCAATGAAAAATCTAAGGTACATATCATAAAAGTAAAATTTCTAATGCCATTAAATTATAATTTCTTTTTCGTATAAATACCTTTAACATACAGCCATTCTCAATACCTCATATTAAATATGAGGACAAAAGTATTTAATAACATAAATCAGCTTACAAAACTTTTCTTACACATACGTAGCCGCGTATAGTATGTTCGAGTCACCTTTAAGGTTAATTAGAACGACGCCCATTTATTTGCTTAGTTGACATTAATGCCCTAACTCACGTAATTAATTCCGAAAACAACTCCGGTGCCAACTCAAAACATTTCTTTTTTAAATCATAGCAAAGTAAGTAATGAATGACAGTCTCAAGCACAATCCCAGTATGCAATGCTTGAAGTCAACACGTTTTTATAAGGGAAAAAACTTGAGTCGACAGAAAACATTACTAGTTCGTAAAGAGTGTTCAGTCATTTGTAATTTTCTTTTCAAAAGATTTACAACGATTTTTGAGACACCATTTTGCAAAAGAATTCTCTTTTTCGCTAAAAGATTTCCCAGATTGAAAGTAAAAGGAAAAAAAATACAAAAAGTCAATGGAAACATGACATCTTAATTTTATTACATTTTATTAAAGCCGGGACTAAATAGGGCAAACGGTTTAGAAATTCGTTCTTGTTTTCCATAACGCTTCTTTCAAGACGATTAAGAATCTTTTGTAAAGACACAAAGTGTCGTCTTTTGTTTCCAACGTGTCATCCGATAAACACGTTACATAGTGACATACACACACAAAGAACATAGTAAAAAGAGAATTTAAACAAAAGAGCGAAAAGAAAGCGAGAGAAAATGTCAATTAATGCTTTCTCCACTCGCATAAAAGCTTACTTAATGAGCGATAACATCCTTACAGCCAGCATCTAATTACTCAGCCATTTTTGGTCATCATTCAATAAGAAATGATTAAAACGCTTGCAAATGTGCAGTTAGCTAATATACAAAGTTTTAATGTAAAAAAAAAAAAAAAAAAAAAAAAAGACCCAGATCTACGTTTATTCAACTTTTTAGTATTGCAACCTACAGGAAAAAACATGCCAGAGAAAGATGACCCTTTAAAGAATTTACTGAGATAACAATAACTAAATACAGTGAACTTTGTCCTAACCGATCACCCACAATTCCAGATTATACTGGTAATTTGTAGAGGTAATTGTCTTAAGAGCTGTTGTTTTTAATGCAGTTATTTATATAGGTTCTCAGAAACATTGGTCACTAGGTCATCTGAAGCAGGTAGTCGCAAAAGACAGGGTTCCTTGTGTACCTAATAACTAGCAATTAATTAATTACTGTAAATTAATTCATTATTATAAAGCAATACATATGTAAAATACAAAATGTTTCGTGGCTCATTAAAATCTTTCTCCCGATATACTGTTGGTCGCTCATAATCCATTGACGTTGACTGAAAATAAGACGAAGCTTACATGCAGGTCAACACAATTCACCAGAAAATTGAATAAACTAGTCAAAGGAAGTCACCAGTTAACTTTTATTATCGTATGGAAGTCAAAGTAATTTGGTCAGCTATTTAAGAGCAGAAAACTACTGAATTACTGAGTAACACATTGTCTTTTCATTTATCATATACTAGGAAGCTGGGTAACTATAAGAAAGGTTGCAATTGATAATGGAAAATCATTCCCTGCGTAGAAATATCTACAGTATAATGTAACCAGTTCTGAAGCAGTATATTTTAAAAGCAATTACAAGAATATTTATTCCAGGGCCATTATAGGTCAAACACAGAAAAATCAGTACAATCAATGAATTCAGTTAGCTTATATTAATGCCTTAATCATATTCGTTGTATAATAAAGACTGTAATTAGATTTTAACTCAAAAGTTAGACCTTTTAGATGATTTGTGCTACGACTGAAATACAGTCCTTGCAAACAACAGAGATAAAGAATGCTCGCAGACTAAGAAAGAGAGATTTTATGAAGCACATTTGGCATCTGTATAAATTTAATATGGCAAGTTGAGTTATGAATTCTTCCAAATATATAAGCAACCAGACATTGCCAAGTATGTCTGAAAGAGGAAAAGTGTAGTCGACTAAGTATATATGGTTTGGACTTGAAGACAAAGTCTACAAAAGATTATTTTTTAGCAAAGTCAACATGCGATAAGCCAATAAATAAAAAAAATCTTATTATTGTGTAGTCGAATAATTTATCATTTTAAATATTAGAAACTTGAGAGCTCTTGCTGAGAGGAAGGATAAAATGGAATAGACACATTGAAGAAAACCAAGACCATTGGTTATCGTTCCAATGAAAAAACATTTTTAACATTAAATTAATATAATACATTCCAATTATAAAATAATGCATTTTTAACAAACACTAGATGAATTGGCATAATATTTCTTGGGAGTATTTGGAATATCAACTTCATTAATTCATAAACACCTAACTTTTTCATTTGGAACTGGCAATAGATGAAGACGAAAAGAAGCAACAAGTTTAAAAAATACAAAAATAAATAAAAGTTTTATTAAAAACTCCTTTGAACAGGTTTTCGGAAGATGTAATGAATAATAAAAATTACAAATTCTTCCAAAAGATAAAACATTATGTGTGGTTCAAAATGGCGCGAATATAGTACTTGGTGCTAATCCGGTTAATGAGCGTAATGAAAGCGGTTGGTTATAAAGAAAATACCGCCTCTTAAGGGCTCATTGTTTTAGCCAATATCATTAACCCCTTCTCGCTGTTAATGGCTCGTCGCCGACGTTTAATTGAAAGATACTTTTTTTTTCCACCGAGGAGGAAAAACGATTTCAAATATTCGCTCTGATCCCCGTTTAGAAGCTTTTGTGCTTTTATGGAGAAATTTTTGGAGTGACTGGGCATTCCAAATGCGTGAATAAAGTGACATTAAAATATTTAAACGCAATGTCGTGTATTAATTAATGGTTGCACTTCAGTTCGGCATTTGTTTTCGCGTTTAAGAGAGCTAAATTAGTTTTATTCTTATTGGAAAATTAAGTTTTTACTTATTTATTTATTGCTAAAGGATTCAGAATAAATGAAATGATCAAATTCCGGAAAGGCCTTATAGTATTTAATGTAAAAAAAGTCGGAAAGGAAAGGAGGTATGGTATTTTTATGCTGCTTCCTAGATAGCAGATTTTATTATTTACAATTACAACAAAACTTAATCACAATTATAGCGTATTATTTTTTAACAGTTGCAATAAGAGTAGCTGAAAGCTTCCTCCAATTACTAAATGCTTCAAAAAATAATATTAGCAAATTTAAGAAAAAACCGTAAGGTTAAGCAAAGAAACTTTCTTCTAATATTCAACTTCATGCGAAAAATTTTATATTTTCACTCAACCGCATGCTTATACAGCATGTATCATCTCAGCACCAACCTTGATATACTTAATTACTTTTACATTATTGATTAGGAAAATCTGTGGCGGAAAATAAGGTAACAAGTGTTAATAAAGGTTGAATATCCATTGTTTATAAAATTTAAAAAATGAATTTCTGAGATTCTGTAGATTATTAGAAAATTTCCACTTGTAATTTTTTTTTACTTTTCTCAGAACAACGAATTCGATTTCGGTTTCTAGAGTACCTGAATGCGAGTTTTCAAATTTGAAATCTCATTCATAACTTATATGATCATGTGACGTGATTCTTTCATCCTTATTTATGTTTCTGGTAAAACTCGTTGCTCATTATGAAGCCTTACAAAAAAAATGAAGGTTGGAATTTTGACGGCCATGTAAATGATTTGTCTCTGCCTTCCAATCATTAGGCATTTTCTTGTACTGGGCATTTTCTTATACTGAAATTACTCATCTATACTGGTTCATCCCACTGTCGTGGAAATACAACATTCGGAACTGAAGGTGTAAAGCATATTCGATTAGGAATTAGAGTAGTATGAAGGGGGGAGGGAAAGGCTTGCGTTGCCAAACATGGAGGGGGGAAAAACCTTTTGAAATAACAGGCAATATCTCGTTAAATGTTTCTTCTGAAACAAAGAATACAGATGAAACTAAACTGTTTTGGGACATAGATGAATATTTTCTCATCCAGGAAATCATTCCAGAGTATGCGAAAACATTACCCAGTTAGTACGAAACATCTGGCTGCCGGTAGGCGTTTCATTCAAAAAACGGTTGTAGACTCATTAGGTTATTTTGAAGCAGGAATACATGAAAAATGAGCAATGCCCTCGCCGGGACTCGAACCTGGATCTCTCGAATAAGCGCTGAATGTGCTACGGTTACACCAAGAAGGCATGTTGGAAGGAGGGAGAAATTACTGAATATACTTCCCATTTTAAAGGACGACTGGGATTAGAGAACCTAATCCTCTAATTCCTAAAATCCTTGTCGTGAAGAATTATTGTCCACCACCGTTTAGTATTATTGTCCACCACCGTTTAGTATTATTGTCCACCACCGTTTAGTTCGAGCACCATTTGTAAAGTCATTAGGTTATTTTGAAGCAGGAGTACATGAAAAATGAGCAATGCCCTCGCCAAAACTCAAACATAAATCTCTTGTATGCGCGCCAAGTATTCTACCGTTACCCCACGAAGGCATGCTGGAAGGAGGGAGAAAATACCTGATAAGGTAGCACAATTAACAAGGTAGAATAAACAGTTGGAGAAGTTTCGCCAAATACTAATTTAACATTTGCGTAAGTAATTGCACGTATTTACGTATTACGTACATAATTGCATGTATCAGAGCGGTTTTCGTTAAGGGGTATCAGCAACCCCTATGCCGACAATGTTAAATTGGCCATTTTCGATGTACCTTTTCTGAAAATCTGCTGTAGATACACGCTTGAAATTTTTTGTGTAATTAAAGTATACCTATCTGATTATATTGAAATGAGCTTTTGAAACATTTTGAATTTTAGAGTAATTTACAGAATATTTTTTAGGCATAGTAAAATTTAGCACTTTTCTCACACAATTTTTTTTTTTAATTTTGTTTTCTTAGTTTAACACAAAATGCTCATTTCAGTAAATATTGGGAAACCTAATAAATAAGCTATAAAATGTTTAGATACCTGTGACCAGTAGTTCCTGAGAAAGGGTACATCGAGTATAAAAAAAATCACGCTTGGAGAAAAACGCGTTTTTATGTAAAAATTCTCATTGATCAAAGCAGTCGATGACAAATTAAAACTAGATTTTTTACAGTTCTAATTTTCATAGTGATTAAAGAATGGTATTTTTAGAAAGATAAAAGTGTACAGAATTTGAAAATGCAAAAATTCGAAATCAGAATTTTTTGAAGATTTTTGGGTTCCAACGCTGCTTAACGAATGTTCGTAATTAATTGAGATGAATTAAATGTTTTTCAGACAGGAAAAATATAACAGGTATGCGCATGTATAACAAATATACCCAGACTTTTTTGTCTACAGGGCTTTGCAAGTCGTACCTTTTAAATATTAGGCGTAATCTTTTAAATATTAGTAATATCACGCCATTCGCGCCCTTTCTGGCCAAACGAGTCATATCCCTTAGTAAACCACATTGTTTTACAAATGTGTTCGTCTCCCTGTAATATTTGTGAGGAAGACCACGAAAAGCATATGATTCAGTGCCTAAAATGCAAAGGATGGTACATGACTTACGTGCTGCAGTTGACAAGAAAATGAAAAAATTTCTGTTGAAATTAATTGTATAGAAAAATTAATTGAGAAAAAGAAATTTTTATTAGAATTGTCCAATTTTAAATGTGGTACCGCTTAAGCTATAGATGGTACTTGGAGTAATGGTTGTATAAGACGTATTAAGTTCATGTTCATAAATAATTTTATTAATTTTATCCAAAAGAGTAGAGTGTATGGAATTTTATTGTAATAAATATCAGCAACAACATCACAAGATATTATTGCTACATCTTACATCATAGATCCTACAATTTACATCTATTTTTTCTTATGGGGTCCGACCTACAGAACCTTACACTACGTAGTTTCTTAATCAGGAGAATAAGTTATGCATTTTCTATATGCTTTGTATTCATAATTTGCTTGAAATTCCACACAACATGTCCTTAAATATTAACTGACTACCAGCCATTAGAATTAAGAAAAAAATTTAAATCAAGAAGAAGAAAATAATTTAAACCAAAGACAACTCAGACATCTTTAAGTAAGGCAAAATTTTTGCATTGACAATGCGTATTTCTAATTACTTCTTTCAAAAAATAAAAATAACTTATTATAATAAATATAATGTAATAATTAGAAATACTCATTGACAATGCGTATTTCTAAGTACTTCTTTCAAAAAATAAAAATAATTCTTCTTTAAATTATAAAATATTTTCTAAAGCGATAAATCATGATTTACGCATCAATAATGATTTGATTTAAGCATTAATTTTGTGACAACATTATTTTTATTGGAAATTCCTGTAAAAAAATAAGCGAAATATTTAATCTAAAAATAAGCAAAAATAAATGCGGTATTTTCAGAAATTAATTCGTTTCTCTCGGTGAAAGAAAATGAGTTAAAAATGCCAAACACGTTACGAATCTATTTAAATATAATATTAATTTAATTAATGCCTTTCAATAGAAAATTAACCAGATATCAAGTTACTTTATTTAGTATTTATTAGTGTCAGCATTTATTTTATGCGTGTGAAAGATCAACAATATACACAGACAGATAGTTAAAATTTGGAAAACTAGTTATGAACCAGAAATTTCTTAATATAGCAGCGTGAGATATTATTCATGAGGCAATAACAAATAGCATTGCTAAAGCAGAAAATAAGGAAAATATTAGTACACCATTTCACATAAACAAGTATGTTGCATATTTGTGAAAAACAGCTTAAAAGGAAAGAAAACATCTTGTCAAAAACACTGCAGCCTACAGTTACGAAATTCTCCGAAATGACTACCGGGCAAAAGGAAAGGATGTCTAGACAGAAGCCATACAGTTAGGAATCACAAAAGTCAGTCAGTTATTGTTGGAAATATTTCTGCCTCATATATGAGACAACAGTGTAATATTATATTTAATATAATATACTTTAAAATTTTATACAAAAAGAGGAATGAATACAAAGCCATAGACTTAGTGTGGCATTGTGGTTTCATATTACTTCCCTAAAGTTTCTCATCAAAATTCTAACACAAAACAGTTTTCTCTTGAATTGAGTATGTTGTAATGCCAAGCAAAGAAGCTATATGGAAGGAAATAAACGGCGAAATACTAAATATATGATTTATTTGATATATTTCAGAATAAATCTATATGTATATTCTTTACTTTAAAGATTTTATTTTACATTGTTAGTCAGTTTTCCTGAATTCATTTCAATGCTAGCCAGCTCCTTCCAGTATTGGTAGTTTTGTCCCTTCATATGTTCGAAACTTGCTTCAGAAGTACCACAAGCAGGAAAAAAGAAGCGGCCCGAGTTGATGCAAGGCGAAAGGACGCACTCTCTCCTTGTAGCAACCAGAATTAAATACAGATCAGGAACTGGAAGTGTGTAACTACCAAAAGCTTTGACAGAAACACAAGAATTAGGAAGAGGTTTAAGATAAACTAAACTCAGTGACACAACAGCCCTTAGTGAGCCATGGCCTGCAGTGCCTTGATACCTGCTTTCTTGGGCCTGCAGTGCCTTTATACCTGCTTTCTGCTTACCGTGGGCTTCGGGGTGCATGAGTATCCCGGACAAGTGGTCAGCTTATCGCAAGACCCCCAGTGTTTAGTTACCAAGAGAACTTGGTACTCATTTCATCGCCAGAATTCACAGCTTAGTGTGCTTCTGTTACGTAATGAAAGAGTTAGAAAATGTTGATGATTTTGTCTTTATTTTATAAGGTATTTCTTCCGCCTTCTTCGCATGCCTTCGTGGTGTGGTAGTCTGCACGCTTGGCGTGTATTCCAGAGGTCCGTGATTCGATTGCCGGGGAAGGCGTTGCATATTTTTCATCTTTCCTGCTTCCAAAATACCTAATGTCTCTACAATTTCTAATCATTAATAAATTTCCCCAGCAACGGTTGTATTTGCATTTAGTTTATTATTATTATTATTATTATTTTGTTTAACGTTTTAAAGAGTAATTCTTAAGAAAACTTCTCTTGTCTTTAGATGTAAGTTTCAAGTCGCAATCGGGAATAGACCCAAGTTCTAAAGGTCACCAAAATACTTTCTTAGATCAAAGAAAAGCATGTAAAACTACATAAGAAATGAATCCTCTAAAAGTTAACCCACTTTATAAATCTGCCATTGCTTTATTTTTCCGCATATTATTGCAAATAATTAAAATTCATATTTTGCAAGAAGATTTATAAATTTCATGTGAACAGTTTCAGTAATATTATTGCTATTGGCACGAATATTACAAAAATAGCTATATTGGGAAACTCAGCGTTATTGTAAATTACTAAATTGGAAAAGGAATTAACTAGCTCCTCAGACTCAAACCAGAAAAGAAAATAAGTAATGGCGTTATAGATACCTTATTCATAAGATACAACAGAAAAATATTAGTAATTTTATAGTTCAGAGGCCAATAATTAGGATCATCAACGAAAATTTCATATTTTCGGAGAAGGGAGAATGCGGTCAACCTTTTATTTATCTGTTAGGTATTTAGTTTTAGTTTATAAATATAAAAAAGTACTCTTATCCAAATTTTGGCATTTATCAACATTTTTCACATTTTTTGTTATTTAATTTATAAAACATCTTAAAAAGTCATGTAAATCTAGATAAATATATATATTTATCTAGATTTATTTTTCGAATTTGGAAAGGAGAGGGAAATGATTTTCTAGCATTGGAGAAAGGGATGCATGGTGCAAAAATCTTTTAGAACTTCTGTCATAGTTAAGTAAGAATTAATTGTATGTTTGTTGGAAGAAAGTTACAATATTTAAATTTAGATAACGCACAACTTGCAATTGATTATTATTTTTTTTAAATACATCTTTTTAAAATAATTACTTAGTCAATGAACAGTCAAAGGACAGTAATTATTATGAGGTATTTTCTCCCTCCTTCCAGCGCATGCCTTCGTGGTGCAACGGTTAGCACACTCGCCGCGTATTCGAGAGGTCTAGGTTCGAGGCGAGAATTGCTCATTCTTCACATCTCCTGCTTTAAAAATCATAATAAATCTACATTGGCGGCCGAACTAAAAGGTGGTGAATGATGATTCTTCACCATAAAGATTTGGCGATAAGGTCCCTTATTACCCAGTCGCCGTTTAAAAGGGGGAGTATATAAGGTATTCTCTGCTTCCTTTCAGCATGCTTTCGTGGTATAACAGTTAGCACACACGGAGCGTATTCGAGAGGTCCAGGTTCGAGTCCCGGTGAAGGCATTGCACATTTTTTACGTCTCCTGCTAGCAAAAATCCTAATGACTTTACAATGTTGCTAGTTAAATTTTTGGCATTGGTTCAGCAAGCAGACTTATTCAGCTAAAGTTTAGATTTAACATTAATATTCAAAATTTTATTCCAAAAGAGGGGAATTATTAGAAATGAAGAAATATTTCCTCAGAATTTCACACTTAACGTCATTAATGATAATATATCCGCATCAGCAGTTTAAGAAAATTCTAGTTGCACAAATTAACAGTCGAGATATTAAAATTCCATAAGTTAACATTCCTTGCAAACACTTTTCTTTTGTAAATTAACAAGTTAATTTTCGAAACCGGAGATTGTACAGAGAAACTTTAAGTTTCAATCCATCTCTTTAAGTTTATTATTGGCAAATTTTCAAATTACTGAAAATATTGAGATTCTACAACTAATGATGAGAAAGAGTACAATTTTCTTTTCTGTTTTCTATCAATGAGATAGTTCAGATTTATAAATAAACACTTTCAGAAATCTCGTGCTGAGTAAAATTAAGATACAGTTCATTACCCCCCACAGCATTTTTTTTAGTTATATACTTTTTCTCTCTTCGTTTTTTATTGTTTAAAGTTAATTTAGAATGATAAAAATTCAACCTATTCGGTTTGTTATGCAAAAACGAATCCATAAAAATTTAAGCATAAGGCATAAACGGTGCGCTTTCTGCAGCTAAAATGAAACAAGCGTAACAATAAAAACAGGTGGCGGGTATTATATTAACTGCTATACGCGCTTTCACGAAATCGGTTTCTTCTTTATGTGCACAGTCCCACCGCACACCGACTTTGGGATGGATCCATTCCAACTTCCATCTAGAAACTGTCATTTGCGGGTCTTTGTAGTTTACAGTTTTACATAATTATGAGACGGAGACACATATGAAAGCCACCGCTGTGAAAGTAATTTTCTTCCATTTATGCGTGGCCGCGTTTCCCGTACCTGTTTCTCAAATTCCATTAGTGGAATCGAAAGGGAACAATAGTGCGGAAATCCTTTCCGAAAACAAGCGAATGAATGAATAATAATAATACGGACATATCTAGTCTAGTAGAGGCAAAAAAATTACATAAATAAAACGAATAAAACACAGAAAGAGAGAAACAGACAGAAAGAATTGTACGTCTTTTGCAGAAAAGGTCTCGTCGCTTATTAATGATGACAAGTCGCAAACGAGCTTAGACTTTTTCTAAAGTCTTTCGTTTTCCGGTAATTATTTAGACGGAATAATTTCAGATAACGATGACGGGCAAAAAACCTTATCGTTCCTGACGGCGGGATTAAAACAAAACAAAAAAAAAAGGACATACCGAGAAAAAAAACAGCCCCTCCCCCCCGGGGCCAAATGTCGTTATCGCTTTTGCGCGTCTCTCTTTTGTTTTCTAATGATTAGAGGCGAGAAAGTAATGCATTACGGATAAAAATCTGCTAAATGCTGAAATGCGGAGCAGCTGCCATTTAAGAACACAAAAAACAAAAAAATCGCCTCCATATTCATTGCAACAGTAAACTTAGAAAGCACGCAACACAAGAAGAAAATGTCAATTATTTTTTAATGCTCATAATCTATCACAGGCATGCAAAGTAAAACACAATACATTCGTATACCATGAAAAAGTATGAATTACGAATAATAAATCTCCAGCCATCAAAACACTTATATACCTTTATCAATATTTCCCTCCAAACACTTGAACCTAAACATTTGAAGTATAACGTGCAGCTTGAAATATGCCCAAATCGTTATTGCCGAAAACGAGTTTAAATACATTTAGTCATAAACGTACTAGAATCATATAATCACAAAAGTACGTTCTTCTCATGAGCTCTAAGACAGCATTTCAGGAGCAAATGCTTGGATGGATGGCGGGAGAAATAACTAATAAGAGCAGATGCAAAACCAAAGAACCATTCGGGAACGTACAAATCGAAAACACTAAACATAATTTACACGATGTGTCTCATAAATTTAATACCATAGGGAATATTATAGGAATTGATGCAAATGATTTCTATACATTAAACACAAGATCAGTCAAATGACCCCTCCAGTATTTCATGTTTATTACTGGATAAAAGTAGGAACAACTAAACTGCGAGCACGACAGATGCTTTCTTGCAGCAGATGAAAACTTGTTCAGGCGTAAACGAAGATTTTAAACAATCTCAGAACAAAAATCCAAACAGTGTCAGGCATGAATCTCATTAGGCCGTTCAGCACTTTTAGATTTCGAAACAGTCAACACACCCCTTAACAGAAACCCATCATTCTAGTGGCTTGGAAACGGGCAACTAATTCCTAAGATGATGAGCCTGATCAGTCGTTACACTGGAAACAGCATAGAAACCATTCCGTTAACAGATTAACAAAATCTGCGAACAGCAATAAATGAAATGCGTACACTAAATATGATCAATCCGAATGTTAGCTAAGTAGAAACAATATAATAGACACAAAACAGCGCATTGCATTGTAATACAACGAGCTTCAAAACTAGATGCACAATTGTAAGATATCACCAGAAATTGCAGGCGAACAGATGACGAAAAAACAATAAGACAATACAAATTCGAAAACTGAAATCGAAATTTCAGAAAAATGAATATATTTCTGAAATACTTCAGAAAAAATGAATATATTATTAAGAAATATAAAATTACAGGTAGTTTAAGTTCCGCAATTTAAAGTGCATAGGGACTTTATTCTGTAGAAGTTAAATCAAAGTCCTTCTGATCCTATGACAAGCGAGTTATCACTCCATCTAAAATATTATGACAAAAGTCTTGAGTAGATTTTAAATAACCTTTTTATTTAATTTTCAAACGAACGAAAGCACAACTTGTGCGTACAAATAAATGTTGCCACTTGGGGGTACTTAAAATAGCATAAGCTGAAATTTCAAATGTATTCGGAGATAATGTATTCGGAGACTACACAAGTTGGTGTACTTAAGCTAGCTCAATATTTCTTAAAGCGCGTTTTTAACGTCGGTTAACGAAATGGCTAAATTCGGAGTAATCACTGGCAGAACTGGGTCGTATGACGTAAACTGCAGGCAAGGCTGCCAAAAGCTCTAATGCTAAAACATTCAAAACAGTCGACCTAAAAAATACTGAACCATCTAATATGCATTTTGGTAAAGACTACGGAAAGGAGAAGTTATAGTAAAGGTGTAAATCATAATAATTTGTCAAATAACATAAAATACTCTACGAATGCAGCCAGTTAATTGAAGATGTTAATCAAAGCTTTCTATGTATGCTATAATTTTCTTGCTTGCATGCACGATTTCTTCGAAACCATTGGTCAGAATAATAATAATAATAATAATAATAATAATAAAACTTCTTTGCCCCTCGCCTAAAATTTTAGAAATTATTTTTAATTATGTTAAAAAATTATTGATTTTGGAGCTACGAAAATAAAATAAATAAATAAATAAAATGTTATTTTATTTTTTAATTATTTTTTATTATTATTATTTATATATTTGTTATTTTTTATGTTATTTTATATGTTATTTTTTAACATAATTCTATTATTTTTAACTCAGGACATTTTAACTAAACATTATTTTTATTATTTTCAAAAACAAACCAGCTAAAATACTAATATATTTGTATAATGTTGCAGCGCAGTACATATTACAACATTACGTGAATAACAAAAAAGATAATCTATTTAAAATATTTTAATATTTGTTATATAAACACCTAATGTAAAACTTTATTAACATATATATTTGTGCAATCCAGTAGTTTAAAATTTTGTAAAGCAAATTAACACTCCAAACTGCTGTTCCATATTATTGAAAGATAATCAAGAAGATGTAGTTTTCTGCGGGAATGCTATTATACTATACAAACTACTATTCTCAAATGACACTGAACCATTTATTAAGTACTATCCAACCCTGGAAGGCGTTATTCTGATTAGCTTTTTCATGACATTTAGAGTCGTCCAGTAGGTGTGCCAAATACAAAAGGGAGCACAGTGAAGATTTCAAAAGGCTTTTTCAGTAGTCGCTTTGGTATCTTAAAAGGTATTTCTCCCTTCCTAGCGTGACTTCGTGGTGTAGTGGTTCTGCATGCTGGGCCGGTATTCCAAAGGTCCATGGTTCGATTCCCGGGGAAGGTGATTGCTCATTTTTCATCTCTTTTGCTTCAAAAAAAAATCTCTACAGTGGCGCCCGAACTAAAAGGTTGTTCGATGATGAGTCTCCACACCAAGCATTTGGCGATTGGTCCGCTAAAAACTCCAGTCGCCCTTTAAAAGGAGGATTATATAAGATATTTCTCCCTTCCTAGCGTGCCTTCGGGGTGTAGTGGTTCTGCACGCTGGGCCGGTATTCCAGAGGTCCGTGGCTCGATTCCCGGTGAAGGCGACTGCTAATGTTTCATCTTGCCCGCTTCCAAAAATACCTAATGTCTCTAAAAGCTTTTATCATTTATCTAACAACTAAAACAATTCATATTATTCTTTTCTTTATTCCGGAAAGCTAATATGAACAGAAGAAATGAAACCTTAAAAAGTTCCTGTCGCAGAAATCATATTATAAGGTATTTTCTCCCGCCTTCTTACCATGCCTTCGTAGTGTAGTGGTCAGCATCCTCGGCGAGACAGGCCCGTGGTTCGATTCCAGACGAGGGCATTGCTCAATTTTCCTCTCTTCAGCTTCAAAATAACCTAATGTCTCTACAGTAGCGCTCGAACAAAAAAGGTGGTGGATGACGTTTCCCCACCACCAGGATTTGGTGATTGAGTCCCCTACTCTCCATTCGCCCTTTAAAAGGGAAGTATATAAGGTATTTCTCCCGCCTTCTTAGCATGCCTTCGTAATGTAGTGGTCAGCACGCTAGGCGCATATTCGAGAGGTCGGTGGTTCGATTCCCGGCGAGGGCATTGCTCATTTTTCATCTCTCCACCTTCGAAATAACCTAATGTATCTACAACATCCATCTACTACATTCGGAAAAATATCACTCCGAATGTGCGCATGAAAGCGCTCATGGTTGCGATTGGTTTCATCAACCAAATTGGAAAGAAAACAGGTTTTGTAAAACATTTTCCTAATGAATAACTAATATTAAAAACATGCTTGGTAAGAAACTGGAAAACAAAAATGGCGGCGGACACCGTTAACCCAGGATTCAAAGCGGTTTTAGCATCAGGGTAATGGCTTTCTTGTAAATCAAGAGAGGCGCGAATGTTAAATCCTTAACGATGGGTGGGGTGTGGGGAAGGGAGTAATATTGTTAGCGCTTCCTCACTATTTCCAGCGATAATCTCATCAGGCAGCCTGCAATCCTGTCACCTAGAAAATTGGGACTCCCAGAATCAAGAACAAAACAAGACGGCAGGGGAAGGACGGGGGAAAAAAGTGGGAATTATTATTGAATAAAAAATGAAGACGGTCCTTCCTAATTGTTTGTCGCGATGAAAGGCATTTACCGATAATCAAAAAAGACAGATTCGAAATCCTATTAGAGAGACTTTTTGCCCGTGTCAAACGAAAAGCCAGGAAAGAGTATTTTCAAAACACACGAACAGAGATGATGAACAAAACGGAAAAAAAAAAAAAAAAAAAAAAAAAAAAGATAAATTTCTAAACGACATCTAAGATAAGAATAGAAGGTTTCTTAAAAAGAAACAGGTATACAAAAAGAACACTCACAACAGACAGAAGACACTTCTTTAAAAGAATGTATCTTTTATCTGATCCCGCTTCTCTAATAAAACATTAGTTACATGTTCTTTTATTTTTCAACTCTTTCTTGGAGAAGATCTACTCTTGCTAAAAGAATTTAAGAATTACTTAGGGGGAGTTAAGCCAATTTATTTTTTAATTCTTGATAGAGCTTTAGTCAACAATTTATTTCATAAGAGAAAAACAAATACATTTCTAAATGCAGTCGGTAAATACATGTCAGAAACGTAAAGCCTAGTTTTATCGGATTTACTGTTCTAAAAGATTAGAACTTCATGCTGTCGGTGACATTTAATATACACTGAAATTAACGTTCGATTGAAGCAAGTAGAAGTTTCATTGAATTCAGATCCTTTATTAGCAGAGTAGTACAAAATATAGTTAATTGATTCACTACGATATATAAAGAGTCGGCCACAGATTAAAAGTTTCTTTACGGAAGCTCAGAAATAATTTTAAAGAGTTCAGATTGTACTCAAAGGGAAGATTTAATAAGTTTAAACTTTATAATAAGTAAATAAGATTTAATAAGTAAAACTATAACTGGCTTGGCGGGATTGCTAGAAAATTAAAGTAACACATCCATCCATCCAATTCCAATCATTGACTGCTGCGCTCTCTTATAGGAAATAAGAGATAGGTACACAAGAGACAGATAAACCGAGAAAAACACCAGTCATCAAATGGGTTAGTTTCTCATAGCTACTATACAACAGGAACGGATATTCAGAAATTTTTCAAGGAAGAAGTGTAGTGACAGAAAAAAAAAGGGATGGCCCGTAGATATTACGAAAACATTCCCTTTTGCAGAGTGATCATTTGGACTTGGTGTGAGCTTTTCCGCACCAGGAAAGGATCGCAAACAACATTGCAAAAGGTTAATGGTAATATCAGTCTCTGAAAATCCTTTAAAGTAAATACCATCTTTTGGGAATATTAAAAGTCTGCACTCAGATCTGGTTCATATGCGCATGCAGGGGTAATGACAAAGAGTTCTCACAAAGGTACTACGGCAGCTTGACAAAAATGATGATGAATTTGGAAAAATATATTGTTTAACTGGACGAATGGCATATAAATAACCGTATGGTACCCAATTTATTTATAGAGGTAGTGATAAAGATATAGGGAATTATGTTATACTAGAATAATTATTTATTGATAAATAATTGCTAATACAAATTAAACTTGTTGAGGTTGAATGTTTATACTATAAAAGAGTTTTACATTTATATAATAATAATCAATGCCAGGACTTAAATGTAAAACATCAGAGTACTATGCTTATTACGCAGCATACAGAAGCTACCGAATTTTTTCGTGAACAACTGAGAAATAGATGAAATATGGCAGAACTATATACAGTTACATGTAGAATGTAATTTTTATATCACAAAAAGTAATACGAAGAAGAAAACACTTAATGTAATATTTACATTTTAAGGGACACAAACTGGTGTTTGAATAAAAGAACAGTGGCGTTAATCACAAAACTCTAAAGTCGTTATTAATGCTCTGGTAGATTTGGGTTTATATATATTTCTGTTTTCACTAGTTTTAACTGAAATCTTACAAATCAAGTCAGTTTAGAAATAGGCTTTGTGTTGCAAACTTGCAAAGTTCAAAAAAGGTTATGCTAGGTATTTTTCGGCTTTGTTTAGGTTGGGAAATACGTTTTTAACCCCGGTCTTTATTTTTTTAGTTTAAGTGTATTGTTTTGTTTGTTTTTTAAATCAAAGTACGTTTAAATAATTACGCCACAAAAGATTTTATATCATAGATAAAGTCTTTACTACTATTATACACAAAAGCACAAACAATTAAATCTCATGAATTCATCCAATTTAGCCAAAAAATACAAAAAATGAAAGAATCTTGGCATCGAATGCCACTAAAATGAAAGTTTCTTCAGTCTGTAAATTTAAAGAGCGAATACCTGCAACGTTTCAAAAATTTTCTAAGAATTATTCAGTTAGCATAAATCGAGATGACAACTATCTAAATATGTAAGCGACTACAATACTTTCTATTTTCCTTTAGATAAAATTTATATTTAACGAGAAAAATTTTAATTAATTTGACGTCTCCTTAGAAGTCATTCTACATCATATACTACTTTGTAAACGCTCCAGCATGCAGGCTTAATTGTATTTGTGAAAGCAGCGAAAAATTATCAGTGGGTAAGATTAATGTGCATTTCTTTTCATCTGCAGCCAATATGTTTTACTGTGATTGAAATGCTTTCCTTAGCCACAACGGAAATCTATAATCCTTATAATTAAAACTCAGTGTCTTCCTCCTTCACTCTAAAGCAAGATGACCAGACGACCCGCTTTTGACGGGACAGTCCCGATTTTTAACAATTCGTTCCGCTTCTCGCGGCGTTTTAAAAAAAGTCCCGATTTTTGGAAAAAACGCACAGTGTGGCTACTTCACAGGATATAAGTCTTATATTATTTTTTTTAAATTTTATAATGTTAAATTTTAATAATAACAAATAATTGTTCACAACTGATTATCGAGATCTGCTTATCAAAGTTCGCATTGCTGATCAGTTGTTAGGATTCAACTACCATTGTTGGCAATGACGAAACTTAATGGCACCACCACTTAATGGCATTTTTTGGCATTGGCAATGACGAAAACACTTTGCAACTGTCTCTCAGACGATACATGATAGTGCGTGCTAGAGTTAGTTAAACAAATGATGTCAACAAATCAGGTATTCATATAATTTAGCTACATAATTTATGTACGAGTATTTATTTCATAAACACATAAATTTTCTTAAATTTAGCAGACCGTACTCATAATATTTATATTTCATAGTGGCGGCAAAAGGTTTAGCGTCGGCCTTGAATGTGACGCTGACGACTTACTTTACGGCAAATTCGGAGGAAAAATAATACAAATTAGTATTGTTATTATTTAGAAAGAAATATAGGATTAAAATTAAAATAATTTTTAGAATATAGTTACTTTATAACAAACAAATTAATTAAATTTTTAAACTAACAATAAAATATGTTCATGTAATTATGTACCTACTTACTGTGTCTTTAAGCAATATATATATATCTAGAGAAAAATTTATAAATTTATAATAAATTACTTCCTTATATCTTTAACATAATGAGTGAAAACAGAAGATGCAAATTCAAAGATGATCTAAGAAGTGAATTTCCTTTTGTTAAAAAAACCAAAAGCGATTACATGGTAAAATGTAAGAAATGTAATGATGAATTTTCTATTTCGCCCGGCTGGAAAAATGATATTTTAAAACATTCGGGGACACAGAAACATAAAATATGTTTAAATACTACTGCATCTTCCTCCAAAACGCAAGAATTCTTTCGGAAAACAATTTATGGAGACGAAGAAAAGAAATTAGCATTAGCAGGAGGACTTATGTCTTTGCTTGCTAATAATCACAATCATTCCTTCAGATCTTGTACAACACAAGCTGTCCAAAAGTTGTTCAACAAAAACGCCAGCAATCTACTGAGAGAATTCACTCAAATGAGAAATATGCCAAAGAATAAAATAATGCTATACGTAATTTTTTAATGTATTATATTTGTAAATTGTTCTTATGTTGGAATCAGGGAAAAAAATGTATTACAATACTATTTTTTCGTTCTATGAAAATTTGTGTTGCTCCATATAGACCAAATTTTTAATCAAAAATCCCTCCCCATGTAAATGGTGTCCCGCTTTACCAATGTTAAAATCTGGGCACCTTACAAACCACCTAAGAGATCAAATAGTGAAAAATATTTTCAGTCATATGGAAAGTCCATTTCTTGCTCAGTCTTTCCCAATGAGCTCCTTTGATTCTCAGTGTTCTCATTAAACGAAAACAAATCCCAAATAGCAAATAGAAATGTCAACAAGATACTCAGAACGATGGCTGAAAGATAAATCCGCACTATTTTAAACGTTGCATGATTCCTTTGCCCATTCTCGCGGATCGAGGTACGTGAATGGGTGAAACATAGCGAATCTTTTCTAAAACGCATATTGACCATAGAATGGGTTTCCTTTACTGCTGCTCCCATTGACGGCGAGCGAGTTTGCGAAGGAAAGGACACTGGCTGAGCTGTCCAAACAAAACTGCGGACAGACTCTCCCCAGGGGACTTCGGGAAGAGAAAGTTCCGTTTCCATGGTGACTGCATCCGACGCGTAGATTTGCTCTCGAGACGTCCCTGGACAACCCCCTTTTTCCAAGAGCGGAAATCGTTTCATCTCTCGATGGGTTTTCCTTTCTTCTTCTGATCTTTTCCTCTCTTCCGAAGATCTCCAGGGGTTTCGTAGGATTTGGAGGATGAAGGGGTACGAGGAGACAAACAGAGAACCAAGGCAGCGAACAGGCCTAACAATAGCGTGACACACTCCAAAGAAAATAAGCAGTGATAGGAGGAAGATCGCACAGGTGCAGAAACTTAGAACATTCCTTTCCCTTATTTTTTCAAAAGTTGCATCCAATACAGATATATATCGAGTTAAACAAGAAAAAGTATTATTCCTTAGCGGGTACTTTTACATCATTTCTTTGTATTATTACGTTTGGAAGGAATATATGCACCAATCTCCTAACAGCATACAGTTAAATTCTTGATGACTTGTCTTAGCGGCTGCACAAAAGCCCATTGCGATCATTCAAAATCTCTCAAGGACACAGACTGTATCTAATTGTATTCTAACAAGGTACTATATAAATCTGACAAAGACAGGCTGACGATTTTGTTTCCTGTAGTAAATATAAACAAGAAGCAAGGATCAGTGAAAAAGTTATTATCTGGGATGCAAGCAATAAGATTAACTTGGAATATTCATCAAATATTTAGAACAATTTTAAGAAGTAAATCGCTACATTGATCACTACTCTTCAGCAGCTCATTATTAAACTGTTCCAATACTTTATGCCAAAAAAGGTTCAAAAGATGTTGTCACATCAATTTATAAAAAGATTTTTTTTTTGTCGAGTTTTAAATTGGAAGATAAAACACCGCTATTTGAAGCATAAGAAGACATTAAGAAATTTTTCGCGATTGCTCTCTATGTACCATGGTAATTCTGCAGTACGGCCAAACCATTTCAGCACATTAACAAGAAACGTTTTCCTGCATGTTACTGTTACAAGCACATAATCACAGAATAATATTTAAAATGTGGAATTTTATTTAGAAACTTCAAACATTACTTGTAAAGATATCAGAGATTACAGATTTCCCAGATGATAATGATTAGATACATCTTCATATTCTTCGATGCTCAAGCTGAAAACTTAATTTAAATACTAGTAGCCCAGTCGTTAAATGATATAAAAAATTTGCAATAATGTAAATGCAGTTGTGATGTTAAATGATGATTCGATTATGTTTATAAGAAGTTTTCCAAAGTTTAACTATCTTGTTAAAAATGTCATAAATATAGGCTAAAAGTAAATAATGTTACTGCATCACCTAAATTCGAAATTTCAGGTGAAATTCCAGAATTACAAAATAGCATGATGTAGCAGAAACTATTTTATGATAAAATAAGCTGCTCTGGGTGGTATGGAGGTTAGCGCAGGATAACAGATTTCCACACAGTTAAATTTGAATCCCAGATAAGGTATGAATACTGTGACTGTAGCTTTTTTGTGACATGAAAATCCGTCGAGACGAAAGTCAAGAGACCTTTCGAGAGGTGGTAAGGAAAGAGGAGCATGTGATCACCGGATTCTGTCCGCCAACATTGGCATGGGGCATAGGCAAATGGGCTCGTGTGTTTTACCTAAATTAGATTATCCAGTCTAAGGTAATAAATGTTGAATAAACGAAAAGGCTATTCGCATTTTACTTGAATCTGAGTTTTTCGATCTGATGTTTTAGCTTTAACAAAGCATTCAAGGGATAAGAGTCTGAAGGGATACTTTCTTAGAGGAGTCTCCATAACTAGAAACTGAGATATTTTACATGAAATATGGAAAACTATTATATTGAAACTTATTGAGGCACTGGGAATCCAACCACGCCCGAGTTATGTCTTAAATATTCTTGTTATATAGCTACAGTTAAGTCTTAAAGATAGGATTACTACATAGAATGATTTGATGAACTAAATGTTCCATATCCCATTCACCCCCATAAGCTCAGGAAAATAATAAAATGCCGTGTTTTTAATCTCAGATTTCAGCATATAATATATTTTTTTTAAAAAATGGAGAAGCTTAAGTGCTGTATAGCATTTAAAAAATCAATAAAGCTCCTACATGGGTTTGAACCATGAGTAATGGATGCACGTGAAAATTCTGAATAAGATCAGGCAGACAGTTTTTGCAGTATACGATTCAATAACTCATGTTGCGAATGCCATATGTATAGGTGAGAGAAACATCAGTATAAATCTATGAACATTAAAAAAAAGCTTAATGTAGTAAGTTACTTTAAATTTATGCCCGGCTTTCTCCTTTAAAAACAACTTCCCTTGCCTTGAATTTACTCACTCGCGCTGCTCAAATTTTCGAGTCTTTTGGCTCATTAGGAAACGGGAGAAAACTTACCAGCTGGGCATGCAGATGGCGGCACCGTCGCTAATTCAAAAAGAAGTAATTTTCGATTGAGATATTAAGCGGATCATTTTCACCCACAACAGATACTCCTTCTCGTCTCGGGCGAGGGATAAATAATTCATGATGAGACATTATCTTGGGAGAAGATTCCTCCTGATTTGATTTCTCATTTTCTCCTTTCATCGTTTGGGAATGAAAAGTAGAATTTTGAAGTTATACGGAGCAGAATTCTCTTAAAACAGTTTCCTTTCCATAAGGATAAGAGTTTTTTTTTTTTTTTTTTTTTTTTTCCCCGTTAAGCCCGAGTTAGTATTTAAATTAAATTATACTTTACACTACTGGTTTCTCCACTACCAATCTTTCAGAAAACCTTCAAGCAGACACATTTGAAGTTCTCATTCCTCACTGACACTCAAATATCGTTGGTTTATCTGCGAAAAGAAACTGAATACAGCATCGGTGGCAGACCTATAGGCCGAGGGCCTGGGCGGAAATTTCCTTTGGGACCCACCCATATAAAATGTCAAAGCAAATATACAACGAACAGTTATTTAATGAAAACTAAATAGTTAAAATAATTTGGGAAACAAGAAATCTTAAGACTAAAAATATAGCTTAGATTTAGCAGACAAACATATATTTAAAAACGTTTATTAATCTACCATTTTTATGATTTTAAAAAAGTGCTTTTAACTTTTCTGTCAATGAAAAAATAAATTTTTTTTTTTTTTTTTTTTTTTTTTTTTTTGTGAGCTTTGACTGCGGAATTTTTTTTTACAGCGTCATTAAAATTTTTACTACCACATTTTCAGTGGAAAGGGTTGCCAACCCGTTAAGTCTTACTAGGCTCATTTTTGATCGAAGTCAGCTTTTAATCAAATTTGAAAAGTTTCCCTCGTGAAAACCAACTGAAATCACACTGTCAAAAATGGCTTTAGTGTCAAATTTAAATTAAAGACTAATTCTGGGAAGTCTATTTCCACAATGAACTTTAATATTTTCAATGCAGACCACTTTTTAGCTTCGTATATGCTTTTATTAAAGTTATTCCTAGGTATAAGTAGATATACTTAAAACATTAAAGTTTTTCGGAGATTTCCCTGATCAGAAAACAGGGACTGTCCACCCCCTCTCGGTACGCATCTACTTGGCATTTTAACTCGACTATTCATCAATTCTTCGGAAGTTTCTCTACTCTAAATGATTTTCAGCTGTAAATAAATGCATGCAAATGTACATTACGCATTTCAAAATATAAACCTGAAGATTTAAAACAGGATGAAAGAAAACAAATGTCAAGTTGAAAATTTCACATCATATTTTAACATCTCGAAGTGTAAAGTAACACTTAAAAAAATAAATAAATATAAAAATCATAAAGGTTTGCAAAATTGTAATCTGATTTTCATATGCTAATTATCCAATTTAACAGCTGAAACAGTTTCAAACTAAACAGTTACTATTAGCCTTTTAGTTTAAAAATGAATCTTCCAGGAATTCAAAATAGCGAATATACAAATTCTCGAGAGCATTAGGTTTTCCGCAGCTTGAGAAAGAAGACCTTGCCAGGATTCGAACCGTAGATTTTCAGTTTGCTAGGTGGACGTGCTGTGTTACAAAACAGCACACATGGCAGTAGGCGATAATTCCTTATATTCTCTCTCACATAAATAGCGACTGGGAAGAGGCACAAGAACTAGTCGACCGAATCCACTTAACGAATTATCGTCTGTCACATTTTAGTTTGGAAATGAGAAAAATAGAGAGATTAATTAGACATTTCGGAGCATAAAACATAAAAGGTCATGAAACGTGTCCTCGTCAGGATTCGTACCACGGATATTCCACTGTTAGCTAAACCTGATAACCATTTACAGTAGAAAATTCCTTACAAAATTATGCATTTAAAATGAGTTCTTCAAGACAGCAGTGCTAAATGATATAATAAAAATTTGCTATGATATTATCTCATCCTAAATTATTGCCACGTGGAGATTCATGCTCTTATTTAATAAAGATAAGACTTAATTAATTACAGTGTAGCTGTGCATTCTCTGGACCGCTAACGCTCGAGGCTTGCAACAAATGTTTCCCGCAAGTGGCAATAGTTCATAATTTTCTAAGACACTAAATCCGTTTACGGAAAATAATAAACATATCCGGAAAAATTTCATTCGACGTCGTTAAAAAAAAAAAAAGAAAGAGTGAGAAGAGCCAAGATGATTAATGCTAATAAAAATAATTAATGCTACGAAACAATTAAATATTGAGTTAGAACTGCGCTCAGGGGGGGGGGAACTCTGACATGAGAAAAATAATTCGCTTCAATTTCCACAATCAGTTGTTTTCTATATTGTGATATCAGTTGTTTTCTATATTCTATATTTCCATATAATCAGTTGTTTTCTATATATTATTTCCACAAATCAGTTGTTTCTATATTATTTCTATATTACGATGATTTTGACATCACAAATTAATTATCATCCACTATACTGTAATCAATCACTGTAGCAAATTACTTACAATTTTGAGTTAAATTGTAAGCTTAACAAAATTCCGAGTCTGCGAATGATAATAAATCAGACTAAATGAACTTGCACCAATATGAGTGAATTATTGCTTTAACTGATTCTGATACGGATATTATTACGGATATGTTTTTACTATGGCTCCACTTTAGCATTTCATTGAGGTTACTTTTTTAAATGCGATTTTGTTTTATTCGTCACAAATTCATAACTGATTAAGTGTTCTACTTAATGAGAACACTATAAACACCCTTAACTCAAGCAAGAATCGATTATAGCATCTAGAGCACGTGAAGCCACTACGCTAACCACTTCATCACAAAAGAGGACTTTCAAGGAGGCACTCAGTCACTTAACCTCGCACACAAACACTAATTCAATATTTAAAAAGCATTCATTGCAGTAACTTTCTTGTTTTTAAACTTATTCGCAAGTGCTAGCTTTTTTTCAATTCATCAATAAAAGTAAACAGAACTCTACTATTCCTTCCAGTTGACATTTAAAGAAGTATTTTCATTTTTACAAATCTAAGTAATTCCTTAATTTGTTGTTGCATATTATTATTTTATTTTAAACAGTTATAGATGCTGAATAACTGTTTTTCTTGTTGTCTAATTTATATGCAAGTTTTTCAGACGAATATGCAGAGACATATGCATAGCCAGAGGCGGTCCGTCCGCCTTGTGCGGCACATTTCTTGGGTAGCATTTATCAAGCGAAACGTAATTTTATACAGCTCAGACGTAGGGATCGTCGGAGTAAAAATAAGGACTGGGGTGAACTAAACTAAAGGAAAGGTATGTAGGAATTACTTTAATTATCTAATAGCTATTTTTAATTTTGATACCCTTTCCTTTAAATTCTTGTTTTCCACCTACAAGTCCCTGCCAGAATGAGATTTCATTATCGCATTTTATGTAAATGAAATAGAAGCAGTATTTAATGGGAAGTTTAGTCACTTCCTTAGAAGTGCTCAGAAGTTCTCAGTACAACGTGTTTTACCTTCGAACCACGTCTTAAGCCTATTTTACTACATTTGACCGTAGTCTTACGCAGCTGTTATTATTCACCAGTGAGGTTTAATTACGGGTCAAATCGGTTAATTATTTCTGTACACCTTTGGCTAATGTTTAGCTAGTTAGAATGAGTTTAGTTCCTTATTTTCTAGCTTAAGTTAAAGTCCAAGTGGGCGCTTCCCCGTAATCCTAAGAGGGGCTGTCTGTAATATTTCTTTGAGTGAATAAAAGGGTATTTTAACCATTTTTAACCATTCTTTGGACATATTTTATAGTAGCACGAAGACTAGCGAATAGTCGTTAGACGCTTCAGTATAGTAGCCAAGGACACGTAAATTAACTAGAATTTCATAGGCAACTTTAATTATCTGCCTAAAGCGAGGAATACCTTCCTGAAGTTCTGTATGAATGGCTTAGAAACGTGGAACTGGTTCAGATTCCTGTTACGACAGGAAAGCCGAATTGTCTGGTATTCACGTCTTTGTCTCACGTCAAGTATGTGTGAATACAACCTTACATACAAACAGAGTATACCGCAAAAAGCTTATGCAGATACCCCATTCTTTAAGATTTGACCCCAAGTCGGCATTTAGTCATCTCATCCACTCTGTCATTGCTGGGGTAAAGAATCACGAGATACTGAATTTTCATACAAAATTTAATTAAGGAAGAAATGCTTCTACATTGGACTAAGTATGCAAAGAAATCCCAACGAGATTCCAATAGCTTCATGGCCTTGCTACGTAATTTTTACTCCAACTAAGTTTGAATGAAAAATGCGAATGCCGATTATTATGAACACAATGACTTAAACGAGGAGGAATTTCTCACTGAGAGAGAAATAGTTTAGAATTTTATTTTGAAATCGCTTTGGAACACAAAACAAAAAGGTGGAAAGACAATCACTTTGGACGTCTGTAGTTTATTTTAAAATGCAGTCAGCAGAACGCAATTCCAAATATTGTAGAAATTTCTGAAAATTGTCCTTGCAGTTTCTGTAACTGTTACTAGTTGCGAGAGGAATATTTCTAAACACCTATCGATTAAGAAATGTTTAAGATTCAAAATAATATACCCTGCGTTTAAGAAATCATACTAGGCTGTTTACGGAACAGCAACTAAAATAATGAAACAAACTTCTACAATGTAATCGACAATTTTGCTAACAGCTAAACAAGCAAAATAGCACTTCAGAATGTTGAACTCAAAGTTTTATTTAAAAAAATAAATATAGAAATTTTATTTGTTTACAGATATGTCGTTTCGATATTTTATATACTTTTTTTTGGTGTGCACTGAGAAGAGCGGTAAATATATAACCGGGGAGCGGCTAAAACTCTGGCTATGACACTCTGGCTGGTATAATATAAGGGCTAAACAATCAAATCGAAACAGTGGGCGGCCAAATAAAACATTTGAAATCGCAACACAATGCATGCATTTTTTGTTGAGAGCCTCGAATGATTTTGAATTTTCTCAACGGCAGTAGTATGTAAAGTTTGAATTTTCATTTTTATTAGAAGTATCGACTTCAAACATTGGGATTTGTAGGACATAAATAAGAGAAATGTCCTAGTTCAAAAGATGGTAAATTGTTTGTCTAGTAAATGTTTTCACGACAGAGGTCTTTTTGTGCATCTAAGGCTCCTGTCTGTTTAAAAAAAGCAAAGAACTTCGTCCAATCGGGGTAACTACTGCAAGGTAAAAAAACGCGTATATGAAAAATGCGTAATGACATTAAAAAGACATGAAAAAAAGGTTTAAAACTGACTATAATTATGGCAAAATTCAGCAACCTCTTCATATCATTCTTTTCTACAAAAACTGCCTACTGAAATTTTCACATAATTAACAGCTGTTCACGATCCAACAGTTACAAAAGGCCTCTGACAACTAGCGAGCATACAAACTGCTTTCAGTACGTAAGATAGCAAAACTTAGACAATATGCAATGTATTTCTTCGTCGATAAGTTCAGCTTCACTATTTTTCCACTATTGGGAAGAATTTATGAGTAGAATACTCCTTAGAGAAGGTAGAAGTGGCGTGGTAGCGGCGTATGATCCAAAATGTCTCATGCTTATAGAGAGTATGCAGGTGGACAGGTGATGGTCTACGCCGCAATGCTTCAAAACCCTCTGCAAAGGTTAATTATTCTTAAAGGTTACATCAATGTCAAGGACTATCGATGTATTTTAGAGGGATAAATCTATCCAATCCTTCAAGCACTGCATTCTAAATGAAGTGCCGAAAATAAAAATGACAATGGATTATCTCGTACCGCAGAGCTAATTACAAAGTTATTTGAATGAGTTTGAATATCCTTCATGTCCTGCGCAATCCCTTGATCTCAGAACTATTGAATTTCTTTGGAAAGTGATTCTTTGAAAAGACTGAGTTGGAAATTATTTCCTTTCTACGCTGCGATGAAGTGAAACAACCACTGATTTGCAATAGAAATGGTTACAAATACTTTTAGTAGCTACGCAAAACTTACCTCGGTTATTTCCAAAGCAACCACTATAGTACTGACTTCCTAGAAACAGCCTACACCGTGTTAAATAAAATATTACATTCCAGATACAGGTGTTTCAGATGCATTACCAGCCTCAATATAAAATAATACAATTTATAAATCACGCCGCAAATGAAGTTGCGATTAAACGCACGCAAGTATCGACACTTAGAATCAAATTCTAAGCGTCGGGACTGCTAGGTAGTGAAAACAAATTCGTAAGTAAAAGTTATTTCATTGGTGAGACTAATCCATAAATGGTTAAGATCTAGAATTCAATAATTTCTTTCTTTGAATTAAGGAAGCTAATTTGAGCTACATTAATATTAAGCTACTTAAAATTACAATTAGTACAATCATCAATAATTTTCTCTCAGCAAGAATGGCTAGATAAATGGTTTAATTATTGAATAGTAGTAAGTTTTGTTACTTGGACTTAAATGATATTAGCTGGCTGGAAATAATTCAGTTGTCTCACTTTAGGGTTCTAATAAGTTAAAATAAATAACAAAGCTTGTTGCAATTTTAATCGTAAAAGTGTTAACAATTTTTTAATTTAAATATTTATGGCCAAAATATACACAGAGAACACTCTGTTGGGCAATCGTTTATGATTCCAGCTGATTTTTGGCTTCTGTAAAGCTGGTCATTTTATAAACATGATGTTCAGTACCGATGTTTATTTATGTTCTGAGAAATACTAGTCAGTTTGAAAGGTGGCTAAGGTCTTTTCAATGTCATAGGAAGGAATCGCGACGTTCTAGTCGAACTTGCTATATACATACGGAAGACTGTATACTTCATGATTATAAGAGTACAGAACGTTTAAATGGAAATAAACTATGCAAAAGTTAATGGTTATTTATGACACTGTTAGAGAATGAAGCATCAAATATATATTTCAGATGAAACTGAGCAAGCAACTTTATCTTAACAGAAAATGAAAATTTGTTTAGAGGTCTTCGCACAAGGCCTTTAAATTTTCACTCAGTCACTAACGCAGTAATTAAATCAACCTTGTAAATAAATCTAGCGTAAAAATGTATGTAAATTTCAGCGGCATTTTCTAATTAATAATTCATGTAAAGAGAAAATTATCAGGTAATTATAATGAACTAAGAACCTGTACTTTGATCACAATTTTTAATTATAAAATTAGCCTGTCTTCCGCTACATACGAAACGAGTAATAAACTATTCACACATGAAACTAAAAATGTCAACTACTGAATAATTTCTACATATAATTACTCATCACATGCAATTTCATAGAGAAAAGACATTTCCGTTTCTCAGTCGACAGCTGGCAGCGTTGTAGGTTTATCCTTTTTTTATCTTTCATACACAAAACGAAATCAGCGCTTTTATTGACATCTCATCATAAAGCTGAAAGCTTGAAATGTGCTAAAAGCAAAATATCACGGACTGACGCTTGTAAGCATGTCATACGCGGTGACGACGAAAAATTCAATTTAGATGGCCCGATCGATAGGCAATATTAATAGCATGACTAAAAGGAAAAAGCATTTATTCTAAATGACAGCAAGGAGAAAACTTAATAATGGTCTTCTCTCGGCTCAGGAAAATACCTCTGATTGTAATGTTTACTTGTCGGAGAAACATTCAGCATTACAAAAGAATTTTTGAGCAGTTAGTTGTGCAAGTAGCATAAAATATTTCTCTCAAAAACTGGTTTTTCATGAAGACATAACAAAAACACATACAGCAGATGGCGTCTGTGAATGGTTTTAGTAGGCTGAGCTCTAATTATTGATTGTCTCTCGAAAATTTTGTAAAGAAGTGAGAATTTCAGTTGACGTGTTCCAGAATTTAATCGTAACAGAATCAAACAAAACACCGCAAAAGGCAATTTTATTGGACACTAAAAGATGCAACGCTTCACATGGCAAAAAATTAGAAATGTTGTTTCATGCTTTTGAAAGAGGCTGTACTCTTTCTCGATGCATTAATAATAGCCTTCCTGTCCAACTAAAAAGATGACAAAACCATTTTTAATCATCAGTGAAATTATAGAATATAAAAATAACTAATTTATCATAAATACAGTTACAGCCGCGGTTTTGTATAAAGAATTACATATTTTACATTGCAAACAAATGCAACATTTATCTTTTTGGCTATTTATTATTTTTGGCTATTATTACATTATTTCACAACTTATAAGGATTTTTAGTAGTGTAACTTGTAACACTAGTAACACTATTGTAACTTTCACTATGATAACTTGTAACACTACTGTAACTTTCAGTATTGTAATTTGTGACACTATTATAACTTTCACTATTGTAACTTTCACTATGCTAACTTGTGACTAACTTTTTGCTAGACGTTTAGCAACTTATTTGAAGCCCTGAAATGCAAGAGAGAAGTACAAGACAAACTTGACAAAAGTGTAAAACAAGATGAACGGAAGGTACACCTGGTGCTTACAAGTCTGCCAGCATTCATGGCGAGAAACTCAAAGTAGAAATTCAAACGTAAAGCTAAATTTAAATAACTAATAGCCAAAGACTACACACAGCAATTTACAGCGAAGTTGACTCAAATTTAAAACTCTTTATCTTAACAATCTCAAAACTACACTTAAACACACGCGAAAGCGGAAAGAGAGAAGTGGCAGTAAAGATTCAAAACATAAAATTACTGGTTATTGAAATTAAAGAGACCTCACAAACAAAAATTTTAAACTGCTTCAATCTTAATTTGTCTTTTCCTATATATTTAATGTGTACATTAAAAAATTACCTATAATACAATCTATCAGTTTTCTACAAATCACTACTTTTGTAACTACTCACATTGTAATTTTATCTACAGATTCGCTGTTTAAAATATGCAGAAGATGTCCGTTCTTTGTCAAGCTCAAATCGAAGATCAGATTCCATTTTATCTGTGCCTGACAAACAGATTAACACACTGAGGACAGCGCAACTCAACTCGATCTGTCTTCATCTCTTTTAACGAAACAAATGACAAAGCAAGCAAAGGATACAGTAACGATAAAAGATAATCTTTTGTAAACATAGGGATAACTAATGTATAAGAAAGAGTAAGAGCTGTAGAAAGAAGTTCTTTTACTTTATCGAGAGGTAAATAAAGTATATTTGACTCGACTACAGAAAAGCTATACTCAAAACACTACAATAAAGGATACAAACAATTGAACTGATATAAAGATCAAAGGTCTGAAATGCAGATAGAACTTACTCTCTACAACACTATATTCCAAACTGCCTGTAGAACATTTGGCATAGATTTGAATGAAATTACAGTGATACGAAAATTGAATCACTGATTCTAAAATCCCAGGAGTTTACGTTTTCATGATTTTAGCCTCCTAATGCCATTTCGTTCTTTAAAAGAAACATTTTTCCGATAGCGATAAGAAGGACATATTTAATTAATTTCATCCATCTTTAGTTTTCTAATCTGAGTTTAAAAATGACGATAATAAAATATGGTTCTGTATAGCGACACGTGAGTGATAACATCATTCTCGATATTATTTATTAATCAAATTAATTATTTCATTGTTTTTTAACTGACAAAAATAGCTTGCAACGCCTTTTAAAGAACTCTGCAATACTTTACACGGAAATCTACAACCGCAGATTACTAGACAAGGTTCCATACACACTAACACATCAGATGCTTTGTTTTTTTTTTTTTTTCTTTTTTGTATAATGTACGTATTACCCATTTTTATGACACTCCTGCTTCCAACTTACCGTACGTTCAATTAAATGCTCATTATAACAATGTATACCACGTACTAAACAATATTGGCATCTTTTAACTTTGATAAGAGGGTAAGTCATGAATATATTTTGTCGTATGTATGAAACAAAAATGCAGATAATTAATTTTAAATTACGGCACATTCGAGCAAACTTGTAAATTGTACATTTCAAAGATTAAACTGTTAATGCAATAGTTATTGCCAGATTTATATATTTATGTTGTAATTAAATAGTTAATGTAAACAATTCTAATTCCTTTGTTTTGTTTTTGAAAAGGGAAAAAGTCTTGAGCCTTGAGTCTTGAGCATATCCCCTTCAAAAAGATAAAACTAACATTATGAGCACGATTAATCAACATAATAAGCTTTAACGTTTCATACGCTTCTGATTTAAAATAATTCATTAGATGATTATGTAAAAGTGTTTTTTGTTATTCACATGGAAATCTTTTTTAGATCTCCGCGTTATGTAAAATCCAGCGATTTCATTTGTATCTTAAACGGTTCCTTCCAAGAGTGTAGTTTTGAATAAAATACTAAATAAAAGATACATTCCTCAGGCCTAAGTCTTTCTTATGTATGAGAGTTTTTTTTTTAAAAAAAAAGCTCATATGTCTGTTACTTTTTAAAAGTAGCTGATTCACAATGTATGAAAAGCACTCGCAGCCTAAAAAGGAGCAGATCTATACAGGAATATTTAAAAGAAATCGTTCCGTTTTGACATCAGATTTGGAAGACCCCAGGAAATCACTAATACAGCCAGTCCCTTTTGTCATCAGGATGATCCTGGAATGAGACTTTAGTCTGTTACTTTACAATAGTTATTTCTTCCTTAGCTGGCTTGCCTCGTAACCCTGGTAGCGACATCCGCTGTAGATGCTCAAGTCTCCTAATTTCTTTTCTGCCTATTTCATTTCCCTTATAGAACGAATGAAAACTGGCCAATCTCAAATGAATTAGAGAAAATAAGTGCAGTGAGGTGATGACTTTTAATTTTTATTCCCAAATCGGGAAGAGTCGGAAAGGCCTTGAAGAGCCTATTTTAAAGTAACAAACTACAGGACTGTCTCTTTAGTATGATAAATATTTAAATTCTTAGGTATAATTACAGTCCATAGACAGATTTCCAGATCCGTTTCACTTTTCAAACTGTTGCCACCAAATTTTATCGCCTTGTGTTAAAGAAATTAAAAATGAAGAATCTGCCTAAATGTATGTATGTTTCTCGCATTGTGATAAAACAACGGTACCTAGAGCCATCAAATTTTAAATAACGTAATCCTCCTCCGAATAGGGGCATCTGAAAGCCCAAATTTGGAATTTGTTTTATTATCGATTTCATATTTTGTATTTTTGATTAAGAAACTCAATGATTTCAAAGACAGCAATGGCAAGACTGTGGTAAAACATTGTGGGAAAAACAACTTTATCTACAGCGCGCGAGACTAAAGATATGCTCATTTTAAAAATTATTTTGCGACATTGCTGTTTTTAGTGCAATTTATGGTTTAAGTCCGAAAACTGAGAAAATATTATTTAATAAAAGTTAAAAAAACGCCCCTTTGGGCGTAATGTAAAATCTGAAAGTTTTCAGAATTTTTTAAAATTTTTTATTTATTATTTTTTTTAAATTCCATCATTGCCTATTTTTTAATTTTACAAATTGCCCTTCGAGCTTACAAATTATTCATATTTTATACTAGAATTTAGGACACCCATCTGATAACATTTCCAGAATAAAATAAAATCGATGCTTAAAATTTTGTGCGGAATACAAAATGAAGGCACAGAAATAAATTTTACTCATTTTACAGACGTCCCCTGCTCATAAAACCAACTACCAAACGCAAAACATGATTTAAACATTTAACGCATAACATGATTGATCCAGCGCAACTGGATACAATGTTACCGCCATTAACCCATTTCATAATTGATTGCCTCCGAGAACGAGCATTTAAAAGCAGAATTGAATACAAGGAGGAGAATCACAATTCGCAGCTTTCACCGCCACAATTACATTTATCTCTTCCCCACCCGGTATTTGATTCAAAACTGTTCCAAAAATAAGTAATAAAAAAAGTAAAAAGAAAAGAAAAAAATGTCGAGGCGATGTCAACACAGACGTTTAAAATATTTTGAAAGGGCGATGAATATTTTTGCCTTACACTTAATTATCGCCCTCACATGTCGCAGTTTCTCCCCTACTTGCAATTTTTTTCTTTTTTCCCCCACTTTATTTATTTTTTTCTTCGAGGCGAATCAATATTTAAACGATAAGCTCCCTCATTCTCCCAAAATTAATATTTTATCCCTTCTTGCGTCCTCCAATCTCCCAGATAAGCTCCTTTATTCTTTTGAAACGCAAACAACCTCTTTGTACCAGACTCCGCACCAAAGACTTCTTTCTCCCCCCTCCCCTTCCACTTTCCCTTCTTTTTTTTTTTTTTTTTTTTTTTTTTTTTTTTTTTTTTGTCTCTTTACTCTGTGCATCCTTTTGCCCCTCCCCCCCCATGCCCAACTCTCGATATTATTTTTTTCATAAATGTGCCTTATCGTAGCCTTTGTTATTGTTGCTTACTTTTCTCTTTTCGTCTCATGAAAAGCGGAGAGCGAAAGCTCTCCCCCCCCCAGTTTTTTCTTTTAATTTTTTTTATCTCCCGCATTTTTTAAAGAGGGGGTGGGGAATCAAGGGTGGATACTAGAATCATTACTCCCTCTTTGCAAGGAAAAGGGGAAAAAATGCCGGAAAATTAAAGGAATACATAAAGTGTGGAGACAACGATGAAATTAGAAAAGGGATGGTTAGATGGGGAAAAAAATAAAAAAAAATACCCTTGATGGGGGAAGGAGAAAAAAATCTCACTACTTTTTTTCTTATACATTTTCTTAGTTCTTTTGTAACACTTTGGAACATTTCAGGATTAGAATAATAATAAAAAAAAATGTGGACGAGCGGCTAACGAGAAAAAAATAAGATAGAGGAAAGGGGGGGACGTTTTTAAAAAGCACTCCTTCCCCCTCGGCGATTCCCCTTTTTTTTCATTCCTGCTAAAGTTTAAAAAAGAATTATATACGTAAAGGGGGAGGGGAATGAGAAAAGAAAGTTCCTTATCAGGGTGGCACCTTAGCTCTAAATACGAACTAATCTGTCTTAAAAGCGGGTTGAAGAATGGAAGAATATCGCCTTAAAAGCATGCCCCTTTCTTCTCTCCTGTTTAATGCCCGCCGGAGAAGAGGCAGCCCCCAGGAGAGGTTTGGGTGATAAAGGTTCCCTTTTCAGCAAAAGAGGAGGTAGAATAATGAACATAACAGTTTTAATTCCGCATCGACTAACCTTCCTTTTAATTGTACCTGGTAACTCCTTCCAATCTGATCCTTCCTCTCTTTTGCATTTCCCATAGCATTGCTCATTTTTAAATCCCTTTCCTTTTAATATTCACTTTGGTGAAAGCGGGAACACGAGTGCAAGCAATACAGAGTGGAGTTTGGGGGGTTTAGAATAAGATTATGAGTTTTATTATGGAGAAAAAATATTCCGTTCTCTTCATCAAGAGATTGTTTGATGTGTTTGATTTATTTATTCCGGAATATGTTCAGTTAAGCAGTTTTGTATTACAGTATTGGCTAGAATACAAGATCGATTTATATATATATATATAAGAAATACACATTTTTACTTTTTTTTAACCACCTCGAAAGAAACCTCTTCGGGGAGTTCAATGCTTTCACACCGTGGATTCCTTGTCCCAGCTTGAAGGTCTGCAATAAATATTTTTCAAATGACAACAGAAAAACTTAGTATTATAACTTGAAGAAAATATTTATTGCAAATCTCAAGCTCAGTGGATTCAGTGAAATAAATGCAGAGCTACGTCTTGAACAATTAAGACTTCTGTTTAAAAATTAAATAAGTATACAAGTTTTCACATGACGTTAATTTACGATGGAATAGTACTATAGGAACGATGGAGTAGTACCAAGCTATTTTTCCTACTAGTTGGCATCGCCTTTCTGAACAGCTCAGTTTAAAACCAAGATTTCATGTTATATAACCACTGTTATTGGTTGGTTTGGTTTAATTAGTTTCGTTTATGACAAAGCATCGAGGGATATCTGCCTAAAAGAAGGGATGCCTTCGTAAAGGGCGTTTTCAGGGAAACTCGCTCGTATACATGGGGGAAAACAAGAAAGCGCCCATGCAGCCTGCTTGCTCCCCGGGATTTGAACCCCGGATCTACCAGTGTTCAGCGATCTTATCGCTCAGCCACTGGTGGGCCAACATTATTATTATGCTGCTCTGATCTATAGTCACTTGGGCAAACAGCACTTCGCTTTTTTTAGAGATCTGAATGAGACCTTTTTACAAAATTAACTGAGAAAAAAGAACCCTCTAACACTGTAAATTTTAGAGCGAAACTATGTATTAATTTTGAAAATAAAGGTGCTTCTAAATCGCATAAGAATAGTTTTTTTTTAATTTGAAAACGGCTATATCAAATTTGAAAGCTAAAGGAAAAATACTTTCTTATGGCATCAGGAAAATATTAATATTATTGGAAAGCATTCTATATAACTTTTATTTTCAAGATTTAATAATTATTCTACTTTCAATTTCAAACAAATGTGATTTAGATTCTTATCTGGAAAGAACTGAAACGATTCAGTTGAGAAGTTATTACAAGAAAATTTATCTAACTCGAAGCTATTTATCTAACTTGTAAGCAAAAATATTATGACGTGTAATAAGTGCAAAGCGCAAGAAAAATTGTTATAATGCTTCTTTTCTTTGCTACAAGTGGTGTTGCATATCATAGAAACTCGTTAAAATTTAAGGAATATGCAATTCGTAATGATTTGAAGAATTACTACGAGCAGTATAAAAAATAAGAAAGGTAATTCATGGTGAGAGCACGATGCACGAAAAGTCATTGCATACGATAGGTAGTACATGGTAAAAACATAAAGAAATATTATTCCTGATGCAAGTGTAAACGATTATCCAAGGTAAAAATATAATACGTGAAAAGTAAATCAAGATAAAAGTAGATAGAAGAAATGCTCTTGGTGATGTAAATATCCCACTCGATAAAAGAGTAAATTAAGAAAGGAAATAATTGCCTAGTAAAAGGTCTGCATTATTGAAGTTCATTCAAAAAGTTAAGTAAACATTTCGTGATGAATTTTAATAACGACAATGATCATCATAACGAGAAGGAAAAGCAATTTTCGATGAAGGCATGATCCACGAAATGCAAATAATGCTGAAAGCGTGAACTAAGATGAGAAATAGCCAACTGAGTTTCCCCAATGTAAATGTTCATTGAAGAAGTTGATAAATAAGCGATCGTGCCTTTTCAGAATATCAGTGACCAGCATGCATATACAGAATATAATTCATGAATAAAACTCGTATTATTCTTTAGGATCTAGCCTTTGAGAAAAATACCACGATAATCTTTACATAAACTATAAATTTAGGATGCATAAAATGCAAGCAAAGTTGATTTGCAATTAGGTTACAATGCATTATAAAATAATCTCCTTAACCCTATACAATCATTGGGTTATATCGATACAGGAACGTGAAAAATGTGCACTGGGATTCGAACTTCTGACCTCCCAAATACGTGTAGAGCGTGCTTCCAATGACACCACGTAGGCATGTGGTAAGTAAGGAGAAAATACTGCATATACTTCACCTTTTAAAAGGCGATGGGGATTAGGGAACCAGTCGTCAAATCCTGATGGTGACGATGAATTATTGTCCACCACCTTTTAATCTGGGAGCCACTTGTAGAGTCATTAGGTTATATGCATGCAGGAATGTGAAAAATATACCATACCCTCGAAGGTATTTGAATTCCGGACCTCCTAAATACAGGTCGAGCATACTTCCAGTTTCACCATGAAAGCATGAGGAAAGGAGGGAGAAAATAACTTATAACCCCTTTTTGAAGAAATTTTGGTTGAATATGTGGCAGCAGTTATCATAGTATTTGATGCATTAGCCGATAGATCTTAGAATTTAACTTTAGAAATAGAACAATTTAATTTCAAAGGAATTATTTTATTTTGCATTCGCTATTACAGAAATCGCTTTCCTCCCTCTAGACCGTTGACGTAATTGAAAACAATAATTCAACCAGCTTCCAGGTAAGCTGCAATTTCGATTATCTGTGGTTGGCACAAACCTGTTTTTAGTGAATCACATTTACGTCAAATAAATGGACAGAAATATAAATTATATTACGCACATATTCCCTTCAATGGCCATATTAAGTTTAGCTTATTATGATAACAAGATTGTCAACAAGTGGCAACAAGACTATGCTTGGCAGTTACTGAGATCTTCGACGATTTCTTATGAAAGTTTTCTCCTGAAAACATTTTCAAAATGAGAATAAACTAGTATCATTTGCTCTACAGCAAATTTCTTCTATATTGTGCAGAATAAAATTTTAATTTCCTAAATTTTATCAACTTCATAAGATGAATCGAAATCAGCCTCCCAACTAAAAGCTTTTCGATAAAAGACATAGACATTGCTCACATAGGTTATCTATTGTGAACAGTGGAAGCAGACATACGACTGCTCTGTAAGATTTAACTGTACAGTTTTCTTTTATTTGTTACGGTGTTTGCAAGGCAGAAGACAGCACCTCAGCCCTTTAGATATCTGTACCTACCAGATAGCGATCATAATTCACACCATTCCATTCCATCCAACCATAAAAAAATTATTAATGTTCAGAGCGTTTATAGACAAATTTCCAGTGTGAAGATAAAAATGTGTCTCCAACTAAAATCTACGGCAAGAGTATACACACGCTGAAAGGAAATAATTATATGAATGAGCAAGGAAAAGACACACTTCCATCCTTTTTTCCGAGTCAAATTAGATCAATAAGCCTTCATGTCACAGATTTGTGTCGTGCCAAATTGAGACGAACAAAAGCCTCACATTTAGACATCGCTCGCTTAAATGCGAATCTCCATACATCTTCGCACTCAGCCCCAGGGCGGCGCCGAGCCAAGCCCTTGGTAAATGAGACGATTCGGAGAAACATTGAGGAGTAATGTTAGCGCTGCTAAATTCGCATCAAACAGAAAAGCTTAACTCTGTCATCTTTCAAGGTGAATCTACAGTGAAAGAAAGGTTATTCCCCTCCCCCTACCCTAGAGAGGGGGTTTAAAATAGACGTGTTTATACAAGAGGAAAAAGAAAGAGACGGAAAGAGGAGGTGGAGAAGAGGGTTGGAAACAGAGTGTTGCTCGTTGGCAAGATTGTGCAGAAGATGTTTCTTGTAACGTGCTCCGTTATTTGGAGAGATTGTCAAATCTTTCTAGAAAGCCGCTCTAGAATGAAATAGGAGGTCTTTCTTTGAAGAGAGACTAGTGGGAAGGCAGAAAGTTAGGAGTTTCTAATTATAGATGAAATACGTAACGGGCTGCAGGTTGCGCGCTAAAGCATTCCCAACTTCCATCACTTCTCCAAGTGTTAATTTTTTGTCAGAGAGTGGCGGATTTATGATATTTTAACTTGGGATTTAGAATTATGCTCTTCTGCTTACTCAACTTACGCATTTATTTATAGCAATAAGAGTCTGATCCGACATATCGAAGTAAGTCACAGAACTAGCTTCTTTAAGAGGACTCTTTAGACTTGCATATGCTTAAAATTGAGGAATGTTGGAAGAGGTTCAAATGTATTCACAGAATATGCTGAAAAACAAGAAGATGACGTACTTCATGTAAAAGAAAGACGTGTGACTCAAACAAAATACAATTAGAAAACATACAGCATAATGGTAAATGGAATGGATATTGTAAAATACAAATTTAATTACGGAATCGGTGATGAATGAATTCGGTGAGCTTATGCAAGTTCGAAAATGGAATGAAAAAAGCAAACCACGTAGAATCTGGAGTAGGATGGATTTTGAAAACATGCACTCGAAAGCAGTGATAATTAGAAAATAAATTTTCAGGTTTTATTCTATTGATTATTGAAAGTCTAAAAAGAAATTAAATTGGACATAATCGTTTTGAAACAAGCAATTCATTATTTTTCTCTGCTTTGCAACTTCATTCAAAACGTTTATAAGGTATTTTCTTCCTCTTTCCCGCATGACTTCGTAGTGTAATTGGAAGCATACTCGAAGCGTATTCCAGAGGCCCAGGGTTCGTGTCCCGGCGAGGTCACAGCACTTCACATCTCCAGTTCAAAATAAAAATTTTCACACATTTTAACCTGAAAACATTTTCAAAATGAGAATAAACTAGTATCATTTTCCCTAAAGCAATTTCTTCTATATTGTCCAGAATACAATTTTAATTTCTTAAATTTAATCAAATTCATACGATGAATCGAAATCGGGCTCTCAACTAAAAGCATTTCAATAAAGGACATAGACATTGCTCACATAGCTTATCTAATGTGAACAGTGGAAGCAGGCATACGACTGTTCTGTAAGATGTAACTGTACAGTTTTCTTTATTTGTTACGGTGTTTGCAAGACAGAAGTACAGCACCTCAGCCCTTTAGATATCTGTACCTACCACATAGTCATCATAATTCACACCATTCCATTCCATCGAACCATAAAAAAAAATTGAGCACATTTTTCACGTCTCCAGTTCAAAATAAACATTTCCACCTGAAAACATTTTCAAAATGAGAATAAACTAGTATCATTTTATCTATGGCAATTTCTTCTATATTGTGCAGAATATGATTTTAATTTCCATTTTTCACATCTCCAAAATAACATAATGGTTCTATCCTTCATTAGAAAATAACTAAACTTTTCTGTAGACTTCAGTCATTGCTACTATTAAATATTAGTTTACTATTCAAATATTGGATATATAAGAGCAAAGATAAACTATTCTGCCATTTAAAAGACCAGGCGGAAAAAAAAATGGGTTAACGTAGAGAGGACTATGGAATTACAATACTTTTCTAATGCACTTCAATTTGTTGCGCGCGTCCATGTTCTTAATGCATTTAATGCACACAGAACCGATGATCGCTTTGTAGAGTCTTTAGGTTATTTGAATCAGGAGATGTGAAGAATGAGCAATGCCCTCGCCGGGACTTGAACCACGGACCTCTCGAATACGCGCCGAGTGAGCTGACCAGTACACCACGAAGGCTTGGTAAAAAGGCGGGAGAAATATCTTAGATAGCCTGATGAAATGTACTTTCCTAAAATAAAGATTTTGCAATTTGGGAACTTTTCACAAAAGTTTTCGTACTGCTCTTCTCAGTGTGACAGTAATTACTGCTTCAAACTACCAATAACATTAAACACATCATTTTTTTTAAAATTTATTCATCTATTTATATAATCCATCATATATATGATATAAACAGAACAATAAATTTTAGAAAATAAATAAATCTGAAAGTTTTCAGATTTTAACAGTCGCCCGAAAGGGTTTATTAAGGTTTTTTACGCTCTCACTTAGTTCGCAGTTTACCAGTCGGCTGTTACACTCATTCAAATTTACAATTACGAAAATTTTAAAAGCAGCATAGTAGTATTCAGATGCAACGCGTTGGCATACATTTTTCTGTTTTCTTCAACCTTTTCTCAGTTCATCATGTTATTGTGTAGTTTTCTTACTCAGATGGCTTTACAAAACTTTGCCTTTTTTATTATTAGCGCTTTGTGTTTTTTTTTTTTTTTCGGGGGGGGGGTCTTTTAAAGATCACATTCTTGGTGCTTACACCACATAATTCGATTCAACAGCAAAATCATCAAGTTTTTTAAAAACAGCATATCTTTGGAATTTTCGATACAGAGTTTCACGCGCTGGAGATAAAAATGCTTCATTCCGTGCTGTGTTGCCACTGCTCGTTTTGAAATCATTGAATTTCTTAATAAAAAATTCTTTAAAGTTTTACAAAATTAGAGATGGATAATAAAGCAATTCGAAATTGAAAATTCGGTCTTCTAAGTGCCCACGTTCGGGTAGAGAACTAGGTTATTCAAAATTTGATGGCTCTAGGTGGTTACAGCCGAAAACATCGCGGACGAAAACGTCGCGGAGAAAACAACGCAAGGCAAAAACGTCGTGCTACAAAACATCGTGGGAGAAAACATCGCAGTTCTAAAACATCGTGGTAAAAAAAATCGTAGTCAAAAATAAAGCGGTTCAAAAACTTCGCAGTTTAAAAACATCGTGGTAAAAAATAAAGTATCAACAAATCATCACATTACGATAACATCGCAGACATGCTTTTTTCAGGCTTTAATAACTGTAGATGGATATTCCCATAATGATTTGTGAGCGCAAGATGGAAAGAAGGATAATTTTTACTTTCATATTTTTTATTAACTAATAAATTTTTGCTGAGAAAATAAGAAGGAAACTTAAGCATACAAAATTAATGCAACTTAGCACCTAATAGAATATTAAACCGACATAGTTAACTAACAAAGGCCACTAATAAATCATTTTGTATAAAGTTTTTACTGGTAATTTTTCATGAAAAGTATAATCTATAAGTTCCATTTAATTTTCTATGCTAAAGTTTCCTTTGTAGTGAAGTGGCCGAAACCGCTATGCAAAACCTGAGTTGTGACATCAGGTTCAAAACAAAACACAGCATAATAAAATTTATTGAATGCTAAAAAAATGGCTACATGCAATTCTGCAGAGAAAAACCTATCTCTATCAAAAATCAACTTCTATACATTTTACGTGCGAGAGCAATTCGTGGCTCTCGAGCTTGCGTTTTTAACATTGCCAACGATTTAATTATTTTAATAAAGACTATTTTAACAACTATTGAAAATGTGTTTGTAAGTTAAAAAAAATAATAATTTTCAGCTTATGCTCACGAGATATCCTTGTACATATAAATCTTCAGTCTCTTCTTCTTTTATGTAACCTTATCACAGCTCCTCCCCTCATAAAGAAATTTTTCTTGACTATGGAAGGAAAAATTCTAAATACATTTCACTGCTTTCAAAACACAAGTGGTAACTATTTAAGTGAGAATGGAGAAGCCAGTTACATTACCCTGCACTTATTTCCAGATAACAAAATTGCATAAATACAACAAAAAGATTTAAATTTTGAATCTACACAAAGTACCTTTTCAGTTTACAAATTGCTAATATGTAACACAAAACATTTCATTCTAACCATTTTGAATAAGAAACACACAATGCAAACAAATTTAACTCTACAAACATATAATTCCAAAACGCTACAAAAATCATTTTTCAAACAACAGTTTACAGAACAAAAATGATTGTCTCCTCCATATACTTCATATGCTAAAGTTCCTGCTGTCCGTAGATCTGATCTCGAATAATCAATCACTGAGATAGGACACTCTTCAGCATTTACAACTATATTTGAATGAGGTCCCAATTTCTTTTTCTGACTTTATGATTTGTCAGTTCATCCAAAGAAAACTCGCCAATGGCTGGTAACGTCTCCTTATACATTGCATGCCATATAACATATGCATTTGATTCAGAATTATAATTAAACATCATTTTTACAGCAAGATTATTTGGAAGCAATTTCTCAGAAGAAAACGTCTTGATAGAAGTGGGGGTTTCGAATATCGAATTCCGCAGATCTTGTGTTCCTTCAGTATGGGATATAATACATTTTGTTAGGTGTTGAACATTATCATGAGTTTCTGTTGCTTGTGCTTCCGAGAATTCTGCTGGCGAAACATCCGCAAGAATAGTCCTTTCTTCTAAACTGATGTCTGAAATTTTAATGTCCTCCTCCGTATTACTGGTTAACCTCCTTTCTTCCGAATGCTCATTTTTAACGACCCTTTCAATTTCTATCTCTTTCTCTTCTTCCGATCTGGAATCTAAGTCTTCTGCACTCACTCTTTCTAAACTCCTGCGCGCATGCGCCTGACTACGAGTCTCCACAACATTCAAGAGAACCGGTCGTTCCCTAATTTCCTCAATCAACTGTGCAGTTTTATTCCCTAACAAATAGTACTCTTTATCTAACTTTACCGGAGTAACCGCTGCCTTTGTGGTGACCACACCAAAATCACCTTCAATGGTGACTTTCACCAAAGGTAAACATTTACATTCTGTGTCCAAAGGCTGTTTCACCCATACAGTTTCCCCTAATAAGTCATTAGTATTAATCCAAGTACTAATACACAGATCTATACCAGCTCCAGTATCTCTCAGATATTTTCTCTCTATCCCATTAATTACTGCTTTCTTGAAATACGGCTCAAAACATTTTCCTAAACTCTCCGTTCCTAGATTATTCACCAGATTAGCCTTATTCTTTTCCAGCGAAGGACAGTTAGGTCGGATATGTCCATCCTTTCCACATTGGTAACACCTTATTTTCCGCTGTTTCTCGAAACCTGCTTCATTGAAAACTTGCTTTTTTTTTAGGAGCCTCCACTTTTCTATGCTCCTCTGATTTAATTCTTTGATGACCACTACTTTTCTGATTATAACTACAGTTAGAATTTACATACCGCTCTCTGTTCTCAAATGTTTTCTTTAACACCACTCTCTGTTCTAACTTCCTCGTATCTCTTCGCAAAGCCTCATACTTGTCGCATTTCTCTGCTAAAATGGAAGCTGTTTTAAATTCTTCCCAATTGTCTAAGTAGTGCTCTCTTATTTCTAGAGGGACTCGCCGCTTAATTTGCTCAGTGAGCATAAGTTCCTTAAGACTTTCAAAATCTTGAACTTCTACTGAATCCAATCAACTCTCTAAATACACTCTCAATTCATACACTAAATCCACCCATAACATTCCGTTTTTTCTAGAATGGTCTTCAAATTTTGTTTTTAGTGCCCAAGAACTAAGCTTGAATCTCTGCATGAGTAATTTCTTAACATGCTGATAATCATCCCCTTTATCCGCTGGTTCTTTCACTATTAACTGGGCTACATCGTAAGGTAATAAAGGAATTAATTGCGAGACCGAATCAATCTCATTAACGTTCTCTTTTTGAGCTTGTTTCTCAAATAGCATAAAGAATAATGAAATATCTATATTACTCGGTTCAAAACGCGGTACTAGATCTTTCAAATTAACCTTTTTTTCTCTAGATTGTTCAACTTTCGAGGTGCTATTTTGGTAGACGGTGGCACGGATTTTGGCGATTTTTTGGAGATTTTCCTTTGGCGAGTAATACAACTTATGGTAAACCCATTGCTGGATAACAAGCAATGGGTTTACCATAAGTCATTTATGGTAACGGATACTTTGTTGTCATTTTATTTAAAAAATAGTGCGTTTTATTGTGCATAAATTCCGTGTTTAAAATATTATTTATGGCTTTTAAATATTAAAAATCAATTTAATTTTGCATTTTTATTTGAAATAAAAATGTTATTGTTTATCATATTTTATGAAATTTTATGTTGTGGATGATGTAATCAATGACGTCACCTTACTTTAAAAGTAATTTGTTTTAATATGTATAAATTTAATCTAATGTTTTAAACATTATTTATGGCTCTTAAATATTAAAATACAATTTAATTTTGCATTTTTTTTAAATGATTGTATTATGTATGAATTTTTAAATAATTTTAATTCTAGCCGTGATGTAATAAGCTCTCTGATTGGTTATAGAATATTTGTGCATTAACGAGCTGTAATCAGCTCCCTGATTGGTTACTGACAATTTGTGCATTTCCGGGCCGTTTTAAAATTTAATTTATATCTTCGAATTCCTTCAAAGATATTATCTAAATTATGATTCTGATTTTTTATTGTGGGACTTATCAATAAACAACAGGTTAAACACTCAAAAAAATGTAAGTACATATTTTTCTTTTATTTTATAATTGTATACTTCAATTTTTGTTAAAAAAATTAATACACTATTTTCAGAAATTGCTGAGATAATTATTGTCCATATGTTTTAATGTTAATTATATTCTATATAACGTATTTTAAAGTATTTGAATTTAATAATATTCTAATTCTTTTAAATGTTGGTATGACGGTTTTTAATTCGATATTCAATTTCAGTAATATTTTAATCTAATTAAACGTTGGCCCAATGTTTTTATAGCGGTGTTTTTATTCTCTTCTTTGCTATATGAAAGTAATAATAACCTTACTTTAGTATTTTATACTCATAGTAAATGTATTTATTTACACTTGCCTGCCATCTTAAAAAACGACATTTTCAACAAAAAAATTAATCCATTATTTCTAACGATATTTATTTATTTTTTTATTTATTTATTTTTTGAATACTTTACTATGCGTAAAAACAGCGTTTTTCAAGATGGCTGACGTTTGTAGAAATCGCGCCAACAATTGCGCCAACGTAAATCGCCAAAAATCCGTGCAACCGTCTACCAAAGTAGCACCACTTTCGAAACCGTGGAAGCTAGGCTATTAGTCTGAATCACATTCATCAGTTTTAACCTTTCCAATTCAAAAACTCGCTCCCGTTCCCGTTCCGCTCTCTCTTGTTCACGTTCCCGTTCTGCTCTCTCTTGTTCACGTTCCCGTTCTGCTCTCTCTTGTTCACGTTCCCGCTCTGCTCTCTCTTGCTCGGCTTTTTCTTCTGCTTTTCTCTGCTCAGCCGCAGCCCAAATTCTTGCCGCGTATTCTTTCGCAGCTTCTTCTTCATAGTCCTCGGCATTTAGAATAGCCTGCCTAATTTCTCTTACTCTATTTGCCTGACACACATTTGTTTCAAACTCCTCCGCTAACTCCAATAGCAGAGCTTTAGTAAATTTCCTCATAAACTCACCCATTATGGAAAATTAAAGAAAAATAACCTACCCCGAAAAACAACAACAGGTCTATCTCTCCAAAACTGAATAATTCCCTAACAATTCTGAACACAAATTGCCTTACAAACCATAATGATAATACCTATGCCTACAAACAAAGCGTATATTAAAAAAATGCTAATTAAGAGGCAACCTTTTCCTGCTCTATATCCAAAATAAGCCTAGTCTCGAATAACTGGCATAACTTCTCCAAAATCACAAAAATGGTACTCACCAATTTTGAAGACGCCTTCGATTGACTCTCCTGGCACTACTTGGATATTCTTCCGGGAAATTTCACTATTTTGTGGCACTAGATCACGCTTCCTTTGGCGTTTCCTTCTGACACACGTCACTTATCACTGAAGAGGCTTCACCACGCGAACTGTCCTTGCACGCAAAACTAGATCGTTCTTGAAGAGAAGAAAGTCTTTACTGTTAACATAAACCTCAAGTTCACAGGCGAAAAAGTCCGTTCCTAAATTTACTCTCAGGAACAATCCCTAAAAGCTGCCACCAACTTTTAATATTTACTGCTGTGGTGTAGTGGCCGAAACCGCTATGCAAAACCGCTATGAAAACGTGTTTGTAAGTTAAAAAAAAATAATAATTTTCAGCTTATGCTCACAAGACATCCTTGTCCATATAAATCTTCAGTCTCTTCTTCTTTTATGTAACCTTATCACAGCTTCTTAATTTTTCAGCAAAAATTTATTAGTTAACAAAAAAATGTGAAAGTAAAAATTATCCTTCTTTACATCTTGCGCTCACAAATCATAATGGGAATATTCATTTACAATTATTAAAACCTGAAAAAAAAGCATGTCTGCGATGTTATCGTCATACGATGATTTGTAGATACTTTATTTTTTACCACATCTTCGACGACGATGTTTTTAAACTGCGAAGTTTTTGAACCGCTTTATTTTCGACGTCGATGTTTTGTACCACGATGTTTTAGAAAGGTGATGTTTTCTCTTTGCGATGTTTTGTAGCACGACGTTTTCGCTTTACGTTGTTTTTTCCGCGACTTTTTCGTCCGCGATGTTTTTGCCGCGATGTTATCGCCGGACACCCTTCACGTAGATTCTTCATATTTCAATTTTTTTTAAATGTAATACAGGGAGATAATATTTGGTGGCAGAGATTTGAGAAAGGATCGCGTTAAAATGTTGCTGCCGTTTTGATTAATGTAATTACTTTTTATTTTACTTTGTTTTGTTCATTTAATTCTTTTGCAGAAAAATGGAGCTAATTTTTTTTCAATAATTGGAGAAGTGTTTGTGTTACATTCTCTCAAAATATACTGAATTTTTCCGTAAAAACCAACGATAAATTAGGTATGAATTCTGCTTAGTTCCAAATTTGTCTTTTCCAGAAAAATACGAGGGAAGAATAATTGCTTTAGTGTTGATTAAAAAAATATATAGTGAGAAATATAGCTTTCAACAATAGTTGCAAGGCTAATTAGAGGGAAAGTTTTATTCAGTATATGAAATTTTATATACTGAGTTTCGATTTTTGATGTGAAACTAAATTGACAAATTAACTGCCGAAAAGCAAAGAACACAGAACTTCCGTTTCATATACATTCAAACGTATTTAACTGAAAAGCAAAGACAGAAAACGGAGTGAATGTGATATCCAGAGTATTTCATTCTTGCAGGAAAACTTGATTTTGATAACCAAATGTTTACTCCAACAAGATATGCTAATGCTGCCCAACTGGAATAGTGGTTAGCGACGCTAACTGCTACTATAATATTTAAGATGCTTTCTTACTGAAGCAAAGATTTCTATACTAAGAATCTTTAATATATTTTGGTGGAAATATATAAGAATAAAAACAACTAAGCTCACAGAGCCAAGTAACAGAGTGGGTATATAAATATATATATTTATGTGCTTTGGGTTCGGCCGATTGCAACCAAAAAGGGGAGGTGCACAACTATATGTTATAGCAGTTCTATACACGAAATTCCAACGTTCTGAGGCTACTCGTTTTTAAGTTATGCGAGATACATACATACATACGTACGTAGAGACGCCACGAAAAAATCTCTTCTGAATCCATTTTAAATAAGTTTTGCGATCCATTTTGAGAAAACAAGTCCTTTATTCTGTCCTTACGTACAGATGTCACGCAAAAATATCGTTCAATTGCATTCGATAGCTTTCAAAATAGATATTTTCGTTGAAATATGATACCTGGAATTTTTCGTGATTAAACTTTCCTTTACTTCGTACAAGGAAGTAAAAAGACAGAGGCATGCGGTCAAGGCACAGAAAAAATCAAAATGATAGGTATGCTCGATTTTTCAGGATAGAAAAAGAGATAATCTCCAAACAAAAACAGCTTATGAACTTAAAAATAAAATTTTCATATTCCATGTACATTAGTGAAAGAAAGTAAGAAAAACTAAACCTGTGGATATATTAGAAGAATTAGAAAGGAGAGGGGAGTAAAAAGTTGAAAAAGGAAATTTTAAAATTTCTAAATTGAAATAGCTATTAGGAAGAAAAAGATGAAGAAGGGAAAAACGCCTTAAAAGGAAAAAAGAAATCAGGAATAGAAAGAAAAAAGGAGAAAAAGTAAAGGAAGAGAAAGAATTTCGAAAGAAAATGCCTACATTCATAGGATCAACACTGCCACTTGGATAGACAATGCATAGCGTCAACATGACCTAGAATCTACAGTAATATACGATGTCGCTAGTCAGTGGCACATGATCGACGTGATAAAAAATGAATATTGATACATATCTAACAATGGTAAAGAGGAACATTGCGTAGAGACAACACTGGCACAGTGTCGACACACCACAGGACTGCTGTTACTTTCAGAGGTGACAGGAAGGAGCAAACAGCACTAGCTCGGTTGACTTCAGAACATGTAAGGACCCTCAGATATTCCCGTGGTACTAAAACGTTTCCCACTTGAGCCAAACCTTAAAACCATGAAGCTACTGCGCACCATCTACTTAGTCATGTTCTTTCTCTTGGTGCGCGAAAATCTGCTGAAGAGACCTAATCTCGTGTTGGAAGTTATGAAGGCGAATCAACTTAATGAATAATCGACACCAGCATAAGCGTGAGAGGTTTACAGTCACATATACAAAGCGAGGACTTATAATTAGCGAGGACATATAACCCAAAAGAAAACAATTTGATTCTTTCTCTTTTGACTATGTACGTTTTGCGTTTATGTATTCTAAAGAGCTATTACTTAGGCCTGAAACCAGTTTTTGAGCTGCCGTGTCGCTTACGTGTCAGCAAGGATAGTGCCCATCCCAATCAACGTCGGTCCTGAGCAACATATACATCCCATAAAAATGACTCTATTATCATAACATCTCAAATATCAAATAAAAATTAAATATTAATCTTAAGAAAATGTAATATCCGAAATAAGAAAAAAATCAGATGTACCACAAAATAAAAGATCAGATAACATATTGGTGGAGTTTTATATTTATTAAAAAAACAGCTGGAAATTTGGAAAAATCTGAAAGCAAAATCTGTTAAAAATAAGAAAACGAGTGAGCTAAGGTGCACAATAATGAAAAGGAAGAGAAAAAGTAAGAAAATACAAAACTTCCGGAACAAAATAAAGGAAAGAAGGGAAGTCCATAATTTGGAGGAAAGAAATATCCCCCAACAAATGCAGTCTTCTCTCCGGATAAAACATTCAGTGCCCCGAACAAAGTAGAATTACATGTTTTGCTGCGTGAGACAGTACTGCCGCTTTCATAATTGCCACTGCAACAGTCGTCAGAAGGGGAGGGAGACGGAACGGGGTGGGTGGAGAGAGAGAGAATTCATTCTGAAGAGAGATTTCAAGTTGTCTGAGGATTCTATCAACGTGTAGGATAAATGTTTTCGTGCCGGGGGTTGGGATGTGTTTTCGCCCGCTCTAATCTGTTTTTAGCGTTTGTTTCCGCCACTTAGAACTGAAGCTTGGGAGGGTCGAGCAGAAGAGTTGAGTGACAAAGCAGACGACCGATGAATCAGCGGAAAAAATGCGCTCGGGTTAAAAAAAGCACGCTCCCGCCGTGATAAGTTTAGACACAAGAAAGAGAAACTGAGTGAGAGACTTTGCTTGTTGACAGAGAGAGGGGGGAGAGAGAGGAAGGCGATTTAAAAATGGAGACTCTTAGATAGAATTGGCGGTGTGAGACTATTTTTATAAGACATCAGAAAGCATCGCGGCTTTATTTTTCCGGAAGTCAACCGGGATGCTCTACAAACAATAAAACAAACTTCTGTTTTATCATTCGCCATCAGATTCATGTCACATTCTTTACACTCAAACCACAAATTCGACAATGGCACTAGTCAGCTATGGCGACGAAAAAAACTTGCAAAATAACACAAGCTGTTAATTTCTGCAAACAGAGGTTTAAAGAGAAAATAACAATGACTTCAACATAGCAAGACTCGGTTATAATAACCCGATCAATCTGAAAAGAAAAACTACGTACAATATTAACACCTTTTATCTTACGTTACTTTACAGCCTTGTTTCGTGAATTAATTAAAATTTAGTTCGCACTTGCCTCGTGGTTTATAAATGCAACGAAATAAATGGAAAAACACTGAAATCCCCTCAAATGCAGATGATAGACTCCTTCTGCCTCCGAAATCAAGTCCAGAAGTCATTTATGGCAAAATTTTGCCGTTGCCACTACTGATGTTTTGGCTTGATTATGATTTAAAAATTCTGACTTCTATAACTTGAAACTTTCATGCTGTGAAATCAGTTACAAAAGTAATACCTACAGCTTTTATGCTATGAAATCAAACATTAAAATAACAAATTAAAGCTTTTACAGCATCAAATCAAGCATAAGATTTACAAGTTATTTGCTGTCTAAATGAAAAAAAAATTCAGCATGCTGTTGCATCTCTGATAAGTATGATATAAGCTAATCAAGGATTACATCGAAACATTTTAAGCGAAATTGAGACGAAATTTCGAAATATATAATTTTTATCCCGATAATATGGGATACAAACTTAATAGAGCTTATTTTGCTTAGAATAAAATTTATTCAGTTTGGTTAGAAATTTCAGAATAAAAAAAAAGAAAAGAAAAAGAAAAAAGAAAGAAATAAACACCTAGAAGTGTTGAAAAGAGGCTCGGCTAATCCATACATTAAAAAGTTAAGACAAAAAAAAAGTAAGTTCTTAAATCATTTTCTTCGATTTCGTTAGATTGTAACAGCAGAGTGTTTCAGGATATATGCTAAACCAGAAATGATTTTGATATATGTTTTTAGTATATTAAACTAAATGCATTGATGCTCCTTTCAAATGATTTTTGGCTTTTCTGGAGATAATCACCATAGACAATATCGATTATATTCAATACTTTATCATATTTTCCTTTGGTAACTAAAATTAATGACTGCAAACATAAAGAGAAAAAAACATTACGTCATACTGATCGAAGTGCAATATGAAATAAGCAGTTTTATATACTTGGGCAATTATGTAACAAGTTTGATGTATGTCGAAACAGGAAAACAGATTCCAGTTTAAATTTCAACAGTGAAAGCCCATACAATTAGTTTAAAACCAGTAGAAACAAAACCACTTTAGTTTAAAATTAATTTTTTATGATCATAAAAACTTACTTTTGCAAAACTTCATCCTGCACATTTTATTCGGGGTGAAAAATGGAATTTTAGGAAAATAGGAAAAAAATAAACATTATGTGAAATAATGGTTTAATACTTGCATGAAATACACACAAAAAATACACTTTCAGATGACTGATGTGTTTTACATGAGTACACAAGTTCAAAATCTACTTTATTTTACTTATAACGTATTTTATACACACAAAGTGCAGCTTTAAAATTTTAGAAAACGTTTTTAACAGATCCCAAGAATAACTAACAGTATTTATTACAATGACATCTCAACTTACGTTTTTTTAAAAACATCACATACTTGCGGACGATTTTTATATACAGTGAATCATTTACTTTGATCCAGTAAACAAGGAGGCGAAAACTGAGCACAAAATAGCAAATAAATTGTTTCAGTAAAGCGAAATTAATCCCGATGTTTTGGAACAACGATGTTTTGGACTAGAGATGAAACCTGGTGCTTTGCTTATGATCTTGAAACAAAACAGCTTGAGTTGGATAATATATACTAGGAGCATAATAATATCGGTTTTTAGATATCTGGAATGAAGACCATTCTGGTAAATATTTTCGATTCGAAAGCAATACCTAAGGAGTGTGTTCCTTAGCAGGAGATGGTAAACTCCGTGTTTTAAAAGGATGTAATGGACAGACACGTGAACACAATTTCGAGTTTAAGACCTGAAAAGTTCCATCTAATAATTGGTTTCTGTTGAACGACAATGCAATATCATAAAATTCCATTTTCATGGAGCAAATTCTAGCAAAGAAAAGTGACAAAATTCTCAACCATCCTCCTTGTTCACAAGATATGCCACCTGAACCATGACTACTTTCTCCTCCTCCTCTTTAAACTTAAGAGGTGAGACTTCCTAAATGGCGAAGTCTCACCTCTTTAAGTTCATCATTTTAATAGATTGAAGTGATTCAGATAATCGGAACTAGAGACTTAGTATTTCAAAAGATGAATTCTGCGATGAAATCAAGATGCTCTGCCAAGCATTGTACAAGAATTATAAATTGAACAGTAAGCAGTATCAATGATATTTTCTTCAAAGTTCGACTTAATGGCAATATATTCCTAAAACTTTGTACACTTTTCCTTCCTCTTTCAAAACTGCGTCGGAGCTTCCTTTTTCTTGCGGAGGTTATTCGTTCCCCCCTCTCGTGGTATATGGCAATGTTTCCGATGGCAGACAAACAAATTTGGCTATTTCCGACAAATTTGGCTTAACTAACAAAGTGTCTGACCATAGGGAAAAACAATATTCAGTATATGGATTTCTTAAAGAAACAAATAGAGATCCTTATAGAAAGAAACAGAGAAAAGAAAATATGCAATGAAATATCATGAAAACGCGCGAATGTTGTAACTAAAGAGGAATAAAGATGATTACTTGCATTACATGTAAGGTAAAATATAACGAGTAAAGAATAAAAAATAATACTATCACACTTCCTTTAAAAAAGTACTTTTTAAAGACTAATTTCATTTTAGTTTAATTCTACCAAATATTTAACAACTTAGACCAAAAATATTACCTTCCTTTGATGTATAAGATAAAATAATAAGTACCACGGAGTATTTTGAAAAATAAACTAAACTAAACTCAGCGTCGCAATAGCCCTAGTAGGCTACGGCCTGCAATGCCTTATTCTGCTTTCTTAACCGTTAGGCTCCGGAGTGCATCAGCATATGCCCTGGGCAAGCGGTCGGCGAGTCGCTGGAACCCCTGTGTTTAGTACCCAAGCGAACTTGGTACTCATTGTATCACTCCACATAAGAGATGAAAGGCTTGCCCAGCCCGGGGATCGAACCTTGGACCTGTGATGCAGCTGCGGGACGCACTTCACCACGGGGTGGTCATTTTGAAAAATATTTAAGTCAAATTGCTACATAAGGAAATATATTACTATTATGGATTCATAAGTTAGTGCTTTTGCCCTCTTATTATTTTCTTCATGATGTTTTGAAAAGAAAAACGTCATAATTCAAAGAAACGCCTACCGCTCCAGACATGAAGGAATATGAGAACTTTCTTCTCAATAGCAACCTTATACAAATCCGAAATTATATTCATATGAAACCAGACATAGGAGAAAATGTACTCAATAACAGTAAAGAAAAATTCATTTTCAGATAAAATTTCATAACTCGTTTACAATATATATATATTTCAGAAAAACAGTATTTACTAGGAGATGGAAATTTTAAAATTCCTTTGAAATTTCTATAAAACATGCATACACGTAATATGTAAATGTATTTCTTATCAAAACCAGTGGAACAATTCTTTTATTAATGGATAAAAAAAATGTTTTTGTTGCAGATGAACATTGCTGATGAAAAAACAGCCGAAGTGACGCAATAACAGAGCTGATTCTCGCTTTTCGATTTGTGAAATATATTTGAAGAAAGAAGGCGAGTAAGCATAAGAATGTTAGCAGTAAAAACGCGAAAAGGAAAATGCGACATGTCTAAGACGAAAATCATGTTCATAATAAATCTCTTTGGGTTCAGCCTCATTCTGACTGGCTTTTAAGTTTCGATTTGCAAACTTGAAATTTTAATTGGTTTAAATATTTTGTAAGGGCCTGAAACAATCATATGGTGAATAGTTGATTTTGTAATGACGCAGTTCAGAGGGACTTATTATAAGCAATTGCTATTTTTAGTGTGGAAAATGGAAATAACCAACTTAAAACAGAGAGTTTAGAAACTATTCAAAATTAAAGTTAATATTCTGATTTACATATTTGTATCTTACTCTTATAGTCTTACTTATATATATTTTTTATCTTACTTATATAGACAAATTATATTACTCATTCGCAAAATTTTAGTAATGTACATAATAACGTAAGCAAAATTATAGCGATTTCTGTAATACATAAAAGACTATAAACCATTAACATAGTCAATGAAGCAAAAATTCTTTGACCTAAAATAAGCTTGAGGAAAAAAATTCTGCATGACTTGGGACATTTTATATATACATTAATATAAAAAAAACTGTAAACCAGGCACATGAAATAATACAGGTAAAATAGCTTAAAGGGATTCTCATTAAAATTAGGCAAAACATATGGCGGTATTTCATGCTGTAAACGAATAAATTTGCATTCTGATCCGCAACAGATAGGAATATAATTACACAAAGCTAAACAAATGAGAAGAGTTATAACTGTAAAAAAAAGCAAGACGGAAATTAAATACTTTCTTATAAAAATATAAAGTACCTAAATTAAAATATACCGTTCCGATGTAATTATGTAAAATAATAAGCAAATGAAAATTAAATTATTTCCTATAAAAATGGGCAGAAAAAAATATTGCTTAGGTACGAAAAATCAAGTGCCAGTAGAATGATAGGTGGAAATGTAAGGAAAAAGTCAAGACGCGTAAAAAATCATAATAAGTAAAAGAGTATATGTAAAAATAGCAGCTCAGAAACGAAGTTGACTAACAGGCAGTTTCTTTTGTTTACAGTAATTTTCAAAGCTTTCTTCAAGCCTGAGAGCCCTTCCTTACAGTAGTGGCAGTAGGGTAAAGAACGTGCGGGGCGCCACCCGTAAAACATGTTCCGAGAGGTCGCAAATATTTGAAGATTCTGTCGGGCGCTAATGCGCCATCTGTCAGAAGTAAAAGACGCCGCCCCAAGCAAAAAACAACCCAGGAAAAGAGATGCTCTAATAATAAACTCCTCACCGCCAATTATGTTGATTAAGGGCGATCCCTCAACACATTTTGATGCTTTTTTTTCTTTCCTTTACACTCAGCTCCTTGAATTTGACTTCCCTCATCCTTCTAAATCTTATTTTTTTATTTTCCCATCGAAAGAGAATCGTGAGGTCTCTGAGTTTCCTCAATCGTGATTCACCCCCTCGCAAGTAGCTAAAACTGCAAACGAATTGAATAAGTTGCATCCATCCAACTGTCACCTACGTTATCACCTTCTTTTTTTCTTTTAAAAGTATCAGGCTGTAAGACATTATTGCGTGATGCATCTAGGAGAAAGAATGATAAGGTAGTTTGCTGAGAGTGAGCATGAATCTAAGTGTCTCAGCCTCTTAAATGCTCCACTGAACTTAATTCTTGTCGAAATAAAACAAGAGTAAATTTTGTCGCAACTAGTGAAATACAAAAACACACAAATGTCACTTCTTCTATGATTTGGATTCTCATTAAAATAAAAGGGATTACTCACTGCCTCCGTTTTATATTTAGGTTATATTAGGTTATTTATAATCGATGATAAATAACCTAATATAATCTAAATATAAAACGGAGGATGATCTAAGATTATCCGCACGAGAAAGAATGCATTCGCAGAGAAGCTTTCTAGGGCAAACTGGATCTTTGATTCAAATTCTAACAAAGTTAAAATCGCATCTAACAATGTGATATCTCGCAAAGGAAGAAGAGCTAAATAAAACTATAAGAAAGCAAAGAAAACTGCTGTAGATTTTATTTTAGCAGAAGGGTTTTACGGTTCAATAATACCGCCATTTTCAGCTGCAACTAAAGGGAAGATAAAAATGTCTGTCGAAAACATCGTGGCGAAAACAATGCAAGGGAATAACGTTGTTGAATAAAACATTGTGAAAGAAAAGCAAGTAAGGAATTAAACATCGCAGTTCTAAGATATCGTACTAGAAAATAGAGTGGTACAAAAAGTTCGCAGTTTTAAATTCACAAATATCGCAGTAGAAAGATAAAACGCCTAAAAATCATCGCATGATGATAAAATCACAGACATTCATTTTCAGACTAAACATTTTAAGATATTTTTCGCATAATGATTTGTGAGTACAAAAAGTTACCTTTTTAAAATTTGTAATGGCAGATTCCCTGGGCTGGTAGACTGAGCCTTTCATCCCTAAGGCGGTCGATAAAATGAGTACTTGGGGACTGAACACCGGGGGTCCTGCGACAAACTGACCATTTGTCCAGGCAAGATGCACAAGCACCCCGGAGCCCACGGGTCTAAAAAGCAGATATCGGGGCACCGCCGGCAATGGCTCTCTAAGGGCTGTTTGTGCCGCTGAGTTTTGAGTTTAATGGCAGATTGCAAAGACAACTGTAGTCAAAACGAGCAAAGAAGAAAGAGAACAACAAACCTAAAAAGTCGACAGTATAATCTATAAATCTATTTTGTGTCTCGCCTTCCAATATCTTTCCCAGAGTGATCCAGCATTAACGCAGGACAACGACACATATATGAAGCATTCATCTCCTTATGAAGGTTGCACAATTTAGAATTTGGGGTTGAGATAGTGTTCATTAGATGCAGATGTTTTAAAAGGCAATCATGGCCAATCAACAAATCTTCCAGTCAGAGCACGAGTCTCAATAGATCGCAGTATGGTGGCTGCTCTACTATTTACAACATCCAAACCAGTACCTAAGTCGTCTACAGACGATTTGGCGCCTGCACGTCACACCTGCACGGTATGGATTTCGAAGCGGGGACCACGTAGAATCAGCGGCCCCTCGATTGCTCCGAGTCGAATAGGCCTCGTCGCCAGAGTAGTCTGACCCGTCCGGGACAGATGTACGCTCCGGCTAAAATAGCCCACCGACGTGCAAGGCACAAACGGTATCGTTGCAGTGATTAGGTGGGATTCTGACTTAGAGGCGTTCAGTCATAATCCCACGGATGGTAGCTTCGCACCACTGGTCACTCGACCAGGCACATGTACCAAGTTTCCGAACCTGCGGTTTCTCTCGTACTGAGCAGGATTACCAGCGCAACGACCAGTCGACAAAAGACAGCAACAGATTTCTTTCTGGGTCATAAAGGAATGTCAAAAAGTCTGTTAATCTGTACTTTATGATTGTTCCTTTCAATAATATCCTTCCAAAAAGCTTCTTTTTAGTCTTGATTACTCTTTTGGCAGTGTAAAAAGGGATGTGGTTATGAGATATTTAGAGAATATTGGTCCCTTTCTTTGCCAACAAATCTGCCTTATCATCTCGATGAAGGCCACAGTGTGGTGGCATCTATTGCACGGCAATTTCTTTGCCATCTTGAGCTAAGTTGTTTAGTAACTCTTGACATTTTAAAACATCAAATGAACATAAAAAGTAGCAGGTAATATTTTCCCCTCGGTATTTCATACTTTGTATTAAGCAAGCATTAATGCTATGTATAGCAGTTAATAGGATTTTAAACTGATGCTAGTCATTAATCAATTAATCTCTTTCATAAAGACATATTAGTATATTTTCATACTATACGTAACAGTAATTTTCACTGATTACTATGCTTTGAATGCTTAAGTTTCCTTATGCTTTTTCGATACACATTTATTAGTTACCAAATTATGAAATACAGAGATAAAAAAAATCGCTTGTTTCTTCTTGCGCTCATCATGCGAAATTTACTTAAATTTTGTTCAGTCAGAAAACGCATATTTGCGATGTTATCGTCACGCGATGATTTGTAGGTGCTTTATTTTTTCTACGAGATTTTGTAGATCGATGTTTTAGAAATGTGATATTTTCTCTTTGCTTTCTTTTCTCCCACGATGTTTTGTAAGATGAAGTTTCCTCCTTGCGTTGTTTTCTCTGCGATGCTTTTGTCGCCATATTTTAATCTGTAACAAAGTGCTACACCGAGTGCAGGACAACGACATCATTTCTTTCTTCTTGGGATACTTGTCCTTCTAATCTTTTTTAGCCGAGGAAGATTGTGTACAATTGTTAATCTTGCGTAAATGAAGTCGAAGGTAGTGTTAAATGACCAAAACACGTCTGCGGAATAAAATCTACGCCAATTAACCGTTGGTTTTCTTACAATGAGTATGATTAGACTCATCCTCGGTACTTCGCGTTGAAATATCTACAGAATCTTCAAAATTTGTTTCACTCAGAATTATTTTGGAGAAAATTTCCCAGATCTTTTGAAAGCTGTTATTACATTTTGATGTTTTTTAGGTTCACCAATAGATCTTAAACTCAAATTATATTTATGTATAATATTTACATCACACTATACTGACTCGAATATAAAATAGTAGTTGTTTATGTGAAACGATTCAGCATTTTTGAAGGCGGTTTTCAAGAAAAAGGCAAGGGTCCATATTACATTATCTCACATACATGAAATTAATATGCTCAAAAAATAATTAAGTGGTTTACATAAACATACTTTGAGGTAAAAGTAAATAAATATGTTTTCTTCTAAAATAAAAACTAAGGGTCAAGTGATATAAATTTCTTAACAATATATTATAATTAATAGTACGCTCCCCGTATAAGATCTTCACATTTTTCTGCAGATCGTTTTAAAGAAGAAATCAAACAAACGTCGGTTCAGCCTATGGTTAATACAGCATTTATTAATGTTTTACTGTTCATGGTCATGGTATGCAGTGGTTTGTGATACGAATTTCTCCTTAAATGTAATACTGAGACAAGGTTATCAAGGTTCCTAACACCAAAATTTTTGGAAGATTCGACACATTTCGCTTTATAATAACGCTTCGAATGTTGTTGCTGTTATTGTTGCTCATCCCCAAAGAAATCTAAAAGCTGCTAATTAAAAGATTTACATAAAATATAAAAGGCAATAATTCTTCATAAAATTAAACTTCAAAAGTTGTACCATTACTTTTTTAAAGTGATATAAACATTTTGCCACATAGATGGGAATGTAGTTAGCGACTTTGACTGCTACACCAAAGGGCCTGAGTTCGAATCCCGGAGAAGGCACAGATCTAAATTGTCTGCCCTTTCAGAGGAAGTTACGGTGGCCCACCTATTAGAGGCCTCCATTATAAAGTGACCACCACTTGCAGCTTTAGTAGTGGCCAACGCCTATAATGGCTAGTGCTCGCCATTAGGGGGGGTTATTTTAAAAGGCCTTAATTTAACATTAATATTTTAAAAGGCACATGGCCTTGAACAATGCAGAGTGTAAATGTTCGCATGGCTCCATACATAAGAAGATTCTTCTCAACAAATATGTTCTGAAATGTTAAGATTTGCTGCAACTTAAAACTTGTAGATGAACACTGTAGAACGTAACATGAAAAAAAAAAAAAAAAAAAAAAAAAAAAAAAAAAAAAAAAAAAAAAAAAAAGCATGTCAAAATTGTGTAAATGTATGTAAACGCTAATCTAGTTTATTATTTATTGTCATAAAATATACAAAATTCTATTAAAAAATTGTTTTAATTTTTTTCGATATTTATGTATTATATATATAAAACTCTATAGATTTCGAGGATGAACTAACAATGGTTCCACTTATTTTGCAAGATGATAAATATTTTTTTAAAAAATTGGGAATCTATGGTAGTTCATCCTCGAAATCAATAGAATCAAACATTTTATACGTGACTTACTTTATAATTAACACTGGTTTGTTTCCGTTCTTTAGATACCTATAGTGTTCTGAATGACATGAGAAAATCTTCATAAAAGTACTAATACAGAGATAACTCATTTTACAAAGAATGTGGGCTTACAGTATGGAAAACATATTTTCGTTTCCTTCCTTTTCCTAAATACCATCTTACTTTCTTTTACCTTCCTTTATTACAGAGTATATAATAGGTATAACGAACAAACAATTTTAATCAATTATTTACGTTATCTATTAAGATTTTCATCAATAGTAATTTAAGAAGTTTTGAGGGCTGCAAAAATCAGATGCAGATCTTTGCCATTTCTTACAAGAGTTAGCTGCGCATTGAAACATTTAATAAATCAGTCGATCAGTCTTAATGGAGCAATCATGAAAGAGGCAATGACTTTTCCACCCTTGGACCATGATAACCTTCTCCGATCTTTTCAATATATCAGACAAGGAAGGAAAATGCCATTTGCAATAAATGAAGTTAATGGATGAGAATATGAAAAAACAGCGATTGTTAAGCGGCTTGATCGACATCGGGCCGGCTAATCAGGAAAGAGCGCTGATATAGAAGATGAAACTTGAATGCGGATTTCCCTATTATATAGCCTGGGCGCCCTCGATGAAACTACTCGAAGAGTTTTTCCACGCTACGCCTTTTCCTCATCAAGATTGGATATTAAGCTATAAACCCAAGCAAGAAAGAATACAGTCATAAATTATCACCAATGCCTTGTTTGACATAATTTCCGCGATGATCCTTTGTATGATGTAAAGCTCAACATGCTATTTCACAAAATGATCAGCGTAGAACGATTAACATACGAGACATATGTATCGTTTTAATGATTCAGCTCTCCAAGAAAGAATCTAGTAACCTAATCCGGTTCCCTTTATAGAAATGCCATGTAATCATTAATGTACACATTATACATTCTAAAACTGTACATTGAATAGGTTCAGGAAACTTGCTCAACTAACTAGCTTCCTACGCAAATTAAGTATTGATCTCTAGCTTGGATTCATAAACTATGCAATGGTTATAAATGATGCATCTTCTCTAGTTAAATACATCCCCTGAAATAATTATTGCAAGTTGAATACGAAATAGTATATTTTAAGTTTCGTAAGATATAGCGCATTTAATCAAGTAATTGCAAAATGTAGGCTGGGATGTAGCACCTAAACTACATTCAGCACTTAAAATCACATAGCATTCATTTATCTAAAGATAAATGTAATTTTATACTATGTATATATATGTATGCTTATAAAGATACAAATTCCATTTTCGTTATGGCCTAACCATTGCAAGATAATAAGCTGTGGCGCACCGGAGAAAACTATCCGGGAATTTGCATTTTACATTAGAAATTGCTATTCTTCACATTTTGCCCATGTAAAAGTTAGGTTATCGGTATTTTATAGTACAGGATTCATTCAAAGGTTGCAAAAAGTGTATGCTTCAGGAACTGTCTAAAAGTCAGGTATGTGAGTAACTCGTATTCTTCATGAACAGTGTATAAATGGTGTTGATGATAATAATGTTATAATTTGGATTAAAATGTGGTAATATTACTTCAGTATATTAATAAATAATAATAATATTATCACAAGTATTAATAACAATGTCACTTAACAAAGAAAAATGACGCTAAAAATTTGAAAATATACATTGCTGGCCACCCAAATTGCAACACCAAGAAAGACAAGAGATATCACAATAAAACTTATTTAGTAGATAACATGTTGACCAAGAATCAAATAATTAAATTTATAGAATTCTATGAAGTGTAGTTACTTCCAGAATCAGTAGCCAGAGTAGCCGCCATTCTTGGAGATTACCGCTGCCACACGCCTCGGCATTGATTCAAAGAGACTTTGGATGTGTTCTTGGGGTACAACAGACCAAGCAGCTTTCACAGGTGACAGGTGACAGAGGACGGGGATGCCTGGCGTCTAACAGAGGTAAACAAGCAGCTTTCACACGTTGCCAAAGTTGATCTGATGTGGCAGCTTGGGATGTAATCTGGGTCAATCGTTCAGCAACCATGGACCTCATGTTTTCTATCGGCGAAAGATCCGAAGAGCGAGCCGGCCAGGGAAACAATTCAATCTGGCGATTGACGAAGAACCCTTGGACAATACATGCCACGTGTGGTCGCGCATTATCCTGTTGAAATATGGCTCTGGGCAAGCCCTAAAGGTAAGGAAGGACAACTGGCTCCAACACCTCGGAGATGTAGCGCTGGCTGTTTAGAGTACCGGGAATGCGTAGAGGAGTGCGAGAGTGATATCCAATACCGCCCCATACCATAATACTCGGTGCAGGATCAGTGTGGCGGTGCATAACGCAGCTCCTCTCTCCACAGCGTCCTCTCTCCACAGCGTCCTCTCTCCACAGCGTCTCCAGATTCGAATCCGACCATCGTGGTGTTGCAGACAAAAGCGTGACTCGTCGGTAAAGACAATTTCATTCCATTCTGCCGTCCACATCCTTCTTTCATCGCACCATTGGCGGCGGAGATGTCTGTGGTTCTGCATCAAGGGTAGACGAAGCAATGAACGTCTTGCGGACAGACCACTCTGCTGTATTCGGCGTCGAATGGTACGCGCAGACACTGGATGATGCGTTACAGACTGAATGCGCTGTGCTATGGTTCGTGATGTGACTGAGCGATCCGTCACTGCCATGCGCACAATGTTCCTGTCATCACGTGAAGTGGTGCACTGAGGTGGATGCGATGGAACACATCGGTTCGTCGTACCTTCCTGCATCCAAAGGTCACATATCCGCATTACGGTAGTTCGGTTTCGTCCAACACGACTACCGATTTCCTTGAAAGATAATCCACACTCTCGGTAGGCCACTATTCTTCCTCTGTGGAACTCGGATACTTGATCAAACGATGATCGCTGTTTACTACGAGGCATAATTGATCTTTTTTTTTTTTTTTTTTTTTTTTTTTTTGAAAAACCACAAGAAAAGCACAATTGCCGATCTTGAAATCGTCGAAAACTCCAAACCTTAAATAGCACTTTGAAGTGGCGCCACAGGCGCGCGTGATGTGCGTCTGCGCTGAATTCTTAGCATTTGCATATTGCACCTCCGCTAATGCATGCTGTAAATTTCATGTTATTTGCATGATTCCTTCAGAGTGTTGCATTTACGGTGGTCAGCAGTGTATTTCTTGTGCTTGGCAGAGATAGTATTTGTCTTTAATAAAAGTTAAAAATCAAACTAATGTCGCATCAGTGTCATTTTTATGGCACATTTTTGGGCGCATTCATGAAAAAAAAAATGTGTTAAAAATTTCCTCCCCTAAGAAATTTTGTATATTAGACTTTCGCCAACACAAGAAATATATATCTTCAAATTTTTAGCTTCGGTTTTCTTTGTTAAACATGTGTCAGAGCAAATTTTGGTTCTTTTAGTACCTTTTAACATTTTTAGGACAAATACTATCTCTACCAAATAAATTTTTTAACTTTCTCTCCATAGTAAAACTTTTTGTATGAATTTTTCTATCATTTTAATGATAAAATATAATTCACACTGCCTTTGCTAAGTTTTAAAATTAAGTGTTTAAATAAAATTAAAGCAAATGTGCTAAGCGATAACTTATAGCGTATAGCGGGTTCTCATTCTGACATCTCAGTTTGCTTTTCTTAAAATAACGTTTGCTTACGGACAGAATTTTTTAAGCAGTTAATTGTTTTGCTTTGAATTTTTAGTCATGAATTCGAAAGCTGAACAAAGATTAGCAACAAAGTTTTATCATAAAGCCGTAATTAATTTTGATTTTTTTAACTTAAATTGTGAAGGAAAATGAAACAGAGGCAAAATGGCAATCATTAGTTGGGTTAGAGAAAGTCCATCAGGCCAGAGAATCTTTAGTTTCAGAAATCTCGACTAAGGATCATATTGGTAACCTTCTCTGGTAACATGAATCTGATAACTTTCAAATGTTGGTCACCTTTTCTGATAACATGGATCTGGTAACTTTCTAATGTTTTTTCTGATAACATCGATCCGCTAACTTTCTAATGTTGGTAACCTTTCTGGACCTTGTTGGTAACTTTTAATTTTATTCCCGAGAGCTTCAAACCATGAACTTAATATTTTACAAAGACGTAACGAACGAAGTTTTGAAGAGAATTCGGCGCTTTAGGTCAGGAAAAGCTCAGTCGAATAACTAAATTCAGCTGCGTCACAATTTGCCATCGCACAACTCCATTCCCATCAAGTATCTGAAAACCCGTCCCTTACTTACCAGATTCAGTACATGTAGACTACTTTCTTTTCTCTTAAGTTAAGTCTCACATGAAAAGTCATTATTTCAATAGCAACGAAGAGATTCAGAAAATCTTAAGTAATGAGTCTACATTATTACGAAAGAAGGGTGCTGTGAAAGAATCAAGCAGCGATCTAAACGTACCAAGCGCTTCCTAACCTTACAGAGAATGTATAGTGAGGGCTAAGAACTAAGAGTGCTGCTTACTTTAGCTTTTGATTTTGTGCAATCTTGGCTCTAAAAATTCTGTAGATGTAGTGTGCATTTCTCTAACTTAGCACTTCAGTATAGTGATGTTGTTATTAATTCTATAATAATAAAAAATGACTCCTCTAATACTCAATTTAAGAGCAATCAGAAATCAATATTTTTAGGATAAACAGTTAAACAATTGGCGATTCCAATCGGTTAGTATGAAGGTTTGCGGACGCGGTTCTGACGCTGGAAATCCATTTTGAATCTCTGGTTTGCTATTATGTTTCTGATCATCATGCATATGCGGAACAAGAGCATTTAAAACCTATTTCTTCGATAATTATCCAATACAATGGGATCAAAACAAGGTTGAATCTTGGTTATTTACTATGACAAAGAACACGAAGGCTATCAGGCTATCTGTCTAAAGGGAAGGATGCCTTGATGGAGACATTTTAAGGAAATCTGGTTCGTATTCACATAATACATACATAAGACCCGAAAACCATCCATGCAAATAGCCCGTTAGGTCTGGATTCGAACCCAAGACTAACGACCAGTATTCAGCAGTCTTTAATCGTTCGAATATTGAAAAAAGCAAGGAAAGAGAGATACAAAACTATTGGATACACTTCATCATACAGTTTCTGATGAATTAGAAGATACAGTAGACAGTTTTCCATCGCAAACAAGCGTAAACATATGTTTACGATTAATGACAGGTACATTTATCATTTCAACCATTATTTTCCATGGCGCTATCCAGGAAACCTATCGAATACAAGAAGACGACTGTTAGAGTTTGCAAGAGATTAATATTAGAACGCATTTTATTCTATTTCTATTTCTAATTTTTACATTCAACTGAGAAAGTTCACTTTTCTTAGTAATTCAGCGTGCACCGAAATATTGCTCTATAAAAATGCCACCAAAAGAACAAAGACTTTCATAATAAGTATGTATAAATTTAAAACGATACTCAACATAAAAACGAAGCAAATTTCATTTAAGAAGATTCAAATAATTGCGTATTAAATGAACGAAGACATCTTACAATTTTAAAAGAGAAATGGACAACTGATCTGGAGGAGAAAGGATCTTTCAATATATTCATAAGACATACATACTGCTCGACTAAAAATGACGTAATATCTAGGAAAGGAAATTAAAAACTAAATGGCAGGGGATGAAAGACGGATATTTCTAAAAGTCTCAACCAAAATGAGATACAGTCTTTTTTAGATTCCCTTAATGTTAATTAATCGTTTTTCTAATTAATGGTTTTTGAATGAGGCATTTTACAGAGTTATTTTCCTTGAACATTTTCCCATTCATGCCAAGAATGAAGCTAATTATTTGATGAATCTAATTAAATCTTGATAAAAGTGAGATTCAAACACCAAATTATATTTCATCATATATTCATGAATTTATCACTTGTAGTCATTTTACTGGTGAATGTTACTTCAAAACTTAAGGTATAAAAAGATAATAATTTTTTAATATATTTACAAAGGTGCTTACAATTTTTTCATAAAAAATTTCTTTCAAGAGTAATTTAAAAAAAAAAATTTTTTTCTTTCTTTTTTTAATATTTTGATTTTAAAAGACGTTGCTACACGTGACACGCTGTTCTGCAAATATTTAGGAATTCATATTATAGAGTCATTAGGTCTTTTTGCAGCAGACGACGTGAAAAATGTGCAGTGTCCTCCCCGGGATTTCTGGAATATGCGTCGAGAATGCTTCTAATTACACTACGAAGGCATGCGTAAAAGAGCGAGAAAATACCTTATGACATAATTAAAAAATAAAAATACATGAAAATTCATCGTATAATAAGAATTAAAAAAATTAAAAATATAAATTCCCTTTCTGATGACACAGCACTCATTTTTAAAGGTTTAATTTTTAAAACCAGTACTGCATGAGCCCTAAAAATTGACTATAAATAAAAAAACCGAAATGAAATACCAAAATTAAAATTTTAAAAATCAAACTTTTATCAGCATTAAAGAAATCAAAAATATGATGTGTACACCACATGACTTCCTCCTGCGCTTACTGAATTATACACATTTTTTGCTGCACTTCTTTTAAACATTTCATTTGAAAGTGAGATACGTTCCTCCAATTTTTTTAATAAAGTGAACAGTTACATAATTACTAAAAATTTAGTTTTTATTAATATCAAATATTTATGCAATTATTAATTCAACAATCTTACCTGAAATATTAGGATAGAGAAAAATTTTATTTATTACTTTTTAAATAAATGTAAGACTTTTATTTATGTAATATTATGTTTCCTAAATTATTATGATGAACTATCAAAAAAATGGCCACCTAAACGTTATAGTGGTTAAGGGAGCCTACTGCGGTAGCGAAGGGCACCGGTTCGAATCCCGGAGAAGGCCGATGTTTGTATGTGTGTAGTGTCTTTGCGATATGGGGACACTTTATATAAGGAGCCGAAAGTCCTCTCATGTGGATTTTAAGGAAGAGCATTCCCCTCTCGGATTGTCCTTCCTCAAAATTTGGATGGAAATAGAAGTCCAAACTCCTTGAGGCTCTGCCAACCACTGTTCCATGAAATTCATAGACAAGAAAACAACAACATGAACAAAATGAAAACAAAAACTAAACACTGGAAGCTTACTAATTTTTTTATTTACATTTGTAACATATTTTCATTGAATTTAAAAAGTCTTACAGTAATCTGCCCTTTTGGCATTGCCGATTGCAACCAAAAACAGTGGTGTATAACTAGATGCTATAAGAGAACTAAATACGAAATTTCAATATTTTATGGCGAACCGTTTTTGAGCTATAGGACATACGTGCGTACAGACTTCACGACGGAACAAGTCAAAATGCATTCGGGAACAGTCAAAATGGACGTTTCCGTTGAAATCTGAAAAACCAAAATTGTTTGCGATTACAATACTTTCTTTACTTCGTACAAGTAAGTAAAAATCAGAAAGTTTTATAACTAGATGTTACGGCAGTCCCAAATACAAAATTTCAATATTCTACGGTTAGTCGTTTTTGAGTTATGCGAGATAACGCGTACGCAGAGATCTCATTAAAAAATTCATTTTAAATCCGTTTTGGAATAAAACGCCTTTTACTTTTAATACAGAATGTGCAATATTTATGTACAGAGCGTAACGAGAAAAAAAAGAACCCAAAATGGATCCGGGATTGGTCCAGATGGATATCTCCGTTAAATGTCACGATTACTATACTTTCTTTACTTCGTAGAAGTAAAAACAATAATTCATAACAAAACAAGTTTCCATTAATTGAAAAACTATAAATATTTTTAATATCATTTCATATCTTTTATCTTAACCAAATTATGCACGTTTTATGCAAATGTTTTACGCTTTAACCTTTTGCATTTTTGAAAAAGTAAAATTGAGTATCAGTTTCGGTATACAGTATTTAATTAATAAAATGTTCAAATATATTAGCACTGTTTTTTTATCAAACGACAAATAGATTTCAATCCGGTTATTACTTGACGAATTTTTTTTGTAATATCATGATTTTTACTTACAAAACAATTGTTTATTTTATTCACAAGTGTTTTGGGAATTGCATATTTAGTATCTCACAGTTCTCGCAGTTTCATCTGATAATAATTATTTTAAATATAAATAAAGAACCTAAGTTTATTCGAACAAAAGCTATGAACAACTAGGTGAGAGCTACAGTTTCTCTAAAAGTTGAGCTAGTGTAGGATCTGAGCTTCCATGAAAGAGAATGACACAGAAAAGGATGAAATTAAGTTATATCTTTGTTTGTTACAAAATTAAATTGTGTACCTGTCCCGTCTAAACTTCGATCTGTGATAATTAGAAAGTTTCTTTTTTCTTATTTACAAAATAGGCTCTCTGGACGATATAGTGCTTAGCGGATGTTGACTACTACCCGAAACCGAGGGCATGGACTCTTCTTCCGCGTATACTCATTTTCTTCCTCTTTGCGGGTGTAATGTCGCTCGCTCCCGATATTGCCGCCTGGGCATGATCTTGGTAATGAGTCAGCTAAATGATTGATACGTTTGGCCATTCTCTACGAATGCTTAAGAAGCAAGCGTCGGACTATTTATGTGTGGGGGCTGGAGATTATTTGTGAGATTGTAAAGTCTAAGTTTTCTAATTTTTTCCCCTAATTTTGAGTATATTTCAGAGGTTCAGTCTAATTTTGAGTATATTTCAGAGGTTCAGTCTAATTTTGAGTACATTTCAGAGTTTCAGATAATAGTCACGTAGTTAAAATACTGATACATCAATAGATACAAGTTCCCAGTCCTATATCTCAGATATGAAACGAAAGTATAGTTTTCTATCACATAAAACTCCTGCGGCCCGTCAAAATTAAACAACTAAACAAACAACTGGCTGTACACCGACATATAGAAAACTAGGTGAAATATTATAAATTATTAGAAGTTCTATATTTACGATGAACAACGAAAAGAAATTCAAAAATTATGATGAACACGAAGAAGTTGCTTCGTTACAAAGATAACAAAGGTATCTATATAATTTTCAGTAACTAAACAAATAAATAGCATAGTAGGAAAAGATTAATCGCATGATAAAAAAGTACTTTTACAACAGCTAAAATTAAAGAACGAATAAAACACCCAGAAGGAAGTTTAAGAGAAGTCAGAATAAAAATTGGAGCCTTAACACAGTCTAAGCGAGCGACAAATCTCGGGATTATGCTACTTCATCCACTTAAATCTCAAAATCCGGCTGTACCGAAAATGGCGCATCGAAAATAATCCGGCTCATGTAAAGCCCGTGACGCCCGACTTCCGTTTGGTCATTTGGAGCTATGGAATGTTCCTCGAACCTTCTTCTCCACCCCTCCAGTCTAAGTTCCACTCCAAACAGTGGACAGCAGATCTAGATTGAACGCCGCGTCATTTTACGGGGGCTTGTTTTGAGAGCAGCGGCGCACCTCTTTGTGGGGCATTTGACACGTGCTCAAAGGGAAGGCCGCTTATTAGCATTAATCCGGCTTCTACGAACCCGTTCGGTCATTCGACGGCGGAAGCCGCTTAATTTCCTATTACGACGGTCAGAAATCCGAAGCAGACGCGGACATTTGCATCGCTGGAGAAAGGGGCTCGTGCACAAAATCCTCGCCGCCTCGAGGTATCGCTATATTAAGGGACCATTACCCATCCTAAACTGCATTTCCGACAAGGCTAACAGAGTTTCAAGATGCAAAGGGAACGTATATTATAATTAAACCTTTAATGGTTGGACTAAAAGGCCACTGGACAATGACATTCTAATTTATGATGGCCCAACAACAAATAAGTAAGTAAATAAATGAAAATGAAAAAATAATTTTTAATTCGGAAGGTCGCTGGAGTATTTCAAACGCTTATAATGTATTGTTCTTTTTTAAACTTATGTATTTACAAGGATATAAATAAGCAAATAGATAACTGCATTAAACTGAATACACGTTTTCTGCAAGGCTTTTAAAAACAAATGAGAAAGCGGCATTTAACCAGGGCGAATGGGACTATCGGGAATTCGGGAACTTACATAAATTGTTTAGAAACAAATGAAAGATTAGTTATAATTGTGGGATTCATGCAGAAAAAAACAATAAATTCGTTGGGAGAAAAATATTTAATGTCTCCCCAGAAAAGAAACATAAAGTAACGGTAAACATACTAAACCTATCATGTTTGTTAGCTCACCAGAAATTCATAACTAACATCATCCTATACTATATAACAGTGTTTCTACAGAAGTTATTTGCTTACTTGCTGGCATTCCGCCACTCTCAATTTTTTATAAATTTTATTATGAAAAATTTTTACTCAGCTATGGTTTTAAAAAGATTTTAACATGTGAAAATGGTGATGTTTTGAATGGTAACGCCTTGACAAGAAAAGATTTTATGAATACACATCCAAAAGATTTCAAGGGCATACCGTACGATAAAGATTATATGAATACTAGCATGATTGATATATACACTGATGGCTCCGGATATGAAGGTGGAACTGGTTGCCCTTTTGTTATTTTTTATTACGGAGTCGAAATCTATACTAGAAAAATACGATTAGAAGGAAATAAATCAGTGTATCAAGCTGAAGCGGTTGCAATTAGAGAGGCACTGCGGTGGGGTTATAAAAACTTAAAACAGTACTTTACAATACATATTTATTCTGATGCTCTCTAGGCCCTACAAGGCTTGGCAAATCCGAAACCAAGCAATAGACTTCTTTTGGATATAAAAAAACATTTATAACAAAATAAGAGAGAAAAATGATATATATTTTCATTGGGTTAAGGCACATATTGGTGTTATCGGGAATGAAAGGGCGGATATGCTAGCTAAAGAGGCTGCCCTGAGAGAGGGTGATATTTATGAGGCTATTAATGATTCGAGAAGAATTACCTTGAGAAAAATGAAAGCAAGTATAATTGAGAAATGGGCTCGGTAATGGAATGGTTCAAATAAAAATAAGGGTTACTTGAGGATTTTGATCATAAAAAGAAAAATGGATCTATTTAATAATATAGATACTATTCAAGTTATCACGGATCATGGTAGATTCCCGGCCTATTTAAAACAATTTAATCTCCAGGGCAATGATCAATGCTTGGCTTGTGGGAAGTACGGAAATGCAGCTCATTTTATGGAAGAATGTAAACTGACCGAGAGTGTGAGGACGAGATTTGGAAAAATAAATGAACAAAATGTAATTGAAAAAAGAAAATTCTTGAATAGCTATGCAACAGAAATTATGAGGATTGTGAATGAAAATAAGACTATCATAGGAACAGGACTTTAAATATTTTAATCTTTTATTTATTTATTTATTATTATTATTATTATTATTATTATTATTATTATTTTTTTTTTTTTTTTTTTTTTTTTGTTTGTTTGTTTTTCTGCGTCGGGTGTGCTGCGTTAACCATGAGGGCGATTACTGTCGGCCAGGAGGGTTGCAGCATACTCGTAAACTAAACTAAACTATATAACAGCGATGGCGAACCTATGGTACGCGTGCCACATTCGGCACGCAGAGCCTCGTCAGCCGGCACGCGAATAAAATATTATTTTCTTAATCAATAATCACAATAAAATTATACTATTTAATATGTGTTTTAGTCTGTTCTTGAACGTTTCACTTACTTACTGATCACATAATGCCAGTGGCATAGGGCCTAAGCCTAAATATAAGATTTTCATATATCGCTATAGAGAGGATATATATATTTATTGACCCAATTTATGACGTTTCAATTGTTTGTACCAATCATATTACTTGTTACACGGCAAAGAATACGCCAAAGTTGAAGCAGCTAATATTTGATAAACGAATTCAAATTTATTACAGACTGCCGGTGAGTTTTAATACACTCATGTCCATAAATTAAGGATAATTCGGAATCACGCGGAAATCGTACTCTAAAATAAATATATCACCTGTAAAATCACTACACGCATCTTCAAGAATCATATGCAAATTTCAAGAAGTAACCAGATGACACCGATGGTACGTCACAATGACGAGAGTGTAAGAGAGTGATATATAAGGAATACAGGCAAAGAAGTAAAATTGTTCGCAGGCGCTTTATAAGCATTTCAGTGCAATAACCGAATAGTTATGACACAAAGGACGCATTTGGATGATTTTTTACGTGGTAGAATTATCGGCCGTCTGGAATGTGGGCGTACCCAACTGGAAGTATCAAACGAACTTGGAATTGCCCAGAGTGTCATCTCCAGGCTTTGGCAACGATTCTAAGATGATGGTAATGTGAGTAGACGTTACAGCACAGGTCGCCCCAGAGTTAAAACGCGGAATGAAGACCGGTATTTGGCAGTTTCTGCCAAAAGAAACAGGCGGAGCACAGCCTCAGACCTGTCTCGTCAGCTCTCTTCAGTCACTGGTACGACAATTTCAAGGCAGACCGTGTACAGACGCTTAGGGCAGATTGGTCTGTATGCTCGTAGACCTGTCAAGATGCGTTCCGCTTACTGCAACTCACTGTCGCCTGCGGTTAGCCTGGAGTAGAGAGAGCATTGTGGACACCGCAACAGTGGGCTTGTGTGATGTTTTCCGACGAGTCCAGATTTAGCTTGCAGTCTGATTCTCGCCGGACTTTCATATGGAGAGCTCCAGGTACCCGTTACCACCAAGAAAACTTCATTGAATGACACCGTTATGGTGGTGCAGGAGTGCTCGTTTGGGGTGGAATTATTCTCGGTTCCAGAACTGACCTGCATGTTCAAATTGGAACCATGACAAGCCAAATCTATTGGGTCGTCATTTTGGAACAACACGTACGTTTGTTTCGGGGCGCCATGGGCGCACAATTTGTGTTTATGGATGACAACGCCCGTCCTCACCGTGCAAACATTGTAAGCGAATGCCTTCAATTGGAGGATATCACCCGTATAGACTGGCCAGCATTCTCACCGAACTTGAATCCAGTAGAGCACGTGTGGGACATGCTTGGCCGATGAGTTGCAGCCCGTCAACCTCCTCCTACATGTCTACCGGAACTTCGGAGAGCATTGCTTTTTGAGTGGTATAATATCCCCCAAGATCAGATCGATAATTTGATACTCAGCATGCCTAGGCGTTGTACGGACTGTATTGCATCGTCTGAGAGACATACAATGTATTAACAATTATACCAACCATATAATATTGGTTTTTTGTAAATAGGTTTTTTTTTAATTTGCTCCAAGGAGAAAAAATCGCTAATTTTTTAATAATATCCAATATATAGGATCTTTTTTTGCTCTTTACCTTTTGTTTAATAAATAAGCTTTACAAATAAGTCAAATTTGTTTTGCTTCTAACTCTTCCTTTGCCTGATTTTGCATTATCCTTAATTTATGGACATGAGCGTACTTTCATTGTTAAATACATTCCAGTTTTCAAATCTAAGCATTTTGAGGTAACTCATGAATAATTCTAATTTAATATCTTAAACGGAATGGCACGCAGCCATTCCACTTTGGACACGCGGCCCCTAACACCACTGTTATATAACATCAAAGCAGAATTTTCATGTTGGAACACTTCGACGATATCATAACAGTGCCCTGTCAGAGAGATGCCGGCATCTTTATGCGAGTCTGTTACTATTCGCCAAGATAAAGAACTTCACATGGGCGTCCCGGCATATACATGAAGGTCACATTCATCGTGATGTAAGTTGAACTTCATAAGGATGCCATGTACCTTTGTGTCTTTATGTTGCGATACCCTTATGTTTTGGCGAACAATGATCACTTTGTAAAAAGGCGCCGGTCCTTTTCTGTGATTATCGTGCTTGTCAGACCGGCCTCATCCGCACTTCCAATTAACTATACTTAGCATCCTCCCCGTAAAAAAAGGAGAGCAGAAAAAAAGAAGGAAACGTATTCTAAGAATTTAATGTTGCACAGAAGTATTTCTGTTTAGAGCAAAATCTACAATAAATATTATACAAGAGTCACCGTGGCATAAATCTGACAATTTTATTTCAGATTCCAAATTGGCTTACTAGGAATCATTCCACTAGATCTAACATGAAAATAAACCGTTTCTTATGTATGTTACCACTTTCTATCTAAATCCACCATGCACAGCAGAAACAGCGTATCAGATGGTTCTACCAGATGCTGAATTAGCTGTAGTCTGCCGGCAGAACAAGAACCCAATGGAGTTCAGAAGACAAACGCCGCGAAAGATTTGTTACTTCGTCTCCCTAGAACGGTTTCCTAATCCGCTTACGTAATGAGGCCCAGCAATAAAACATTTTTTCCCCCCGCCTCCTGCAGAACTCGTGTTCACAGACAGTACTCGGGAAAGAGAGCGAAGCAAGTGAGAGAGAGAGAGAGAGAGGCGGGAAGAGTGCAGTAAATCTATTTTGTCGGGACCTGCTCATAAGAGGCGGCCGGTAATTGGCGCTGCGGTGCGCCCTAATGAATAGATAATGGCCGCGATCTGTTTTAATTATCGGTCGTCCTCACGCTGCGCTCAAAAATTAATAACCCGTGCGGGAGAAGTGGATCGTGCCAGAAAGGGATCCGCCCCAAAATTCACGCTTTTTAAACGGAGGTATTAATTAAGGGGTATAATTGTTTTCGGGGACATCGAAGTTTAAGGGGGCGTTTCAAAGAAAATCAGCAATCTGTGATTGGCAAATATCAGCATAAATGGCCGACAAGTATCCGGAATTCCATAAAAGAATATGTAATATTTATATATGACGGAACATTTTTAACAGCTTACTATGCAGAGAATAGAACAAATATCACGCCTCTCTTTCCGGGGTTTCTCGTAAACTTCCTAGTGCGTTATCTGACAATTTTATTTCAGTTCATTCAGTTTATTCAGTTTCGTTATACTGACTCACAGAGAATCAAGGAATTTTTTTACAAAAATTTAGAAAAATGTTCTTCTACACCCGAAAATTAGACCATAAATAAAGCTCCCCTTCCCCCCAAAAAACACTGCATTTTTTTTACTGCTCTTAATCCGAATTCTTTTCTGAAATACAACAGTCTTGATTATACACTATAGAAAAGATTGATAGGTGGTCTGGTAACATAGAAGTACTAAATTATTATTCGATTATTAGTTAAAGAGACACTGAACATTTTATTACAAACTTAAAACAGTAAAACCTAAACATAATCACCGCACACTAAAATTTATTTGCAATTTTATCGGTGTATACTTATGATACGTAAAAAATATGGTGATGGTATTAGAAATAATTATAATTTCTGGCGTAAATTAGGTTTTCGTTGCCTGCCAGATAAATGTCGGATATCAGGATTTTTATGCATTATTGTTTAATACGTCCTTTTTCCTTAAAACGTTAACATCCATGAAGAATTATTTTTCTTTGTTTATTTTAGAATAATATTTCTTAACGTTTCCAAAACGTAAATATCTATACTTTTGTCACTGCTAAAATTATTTTCTATCTTATATTTGGTTAGGCGGTTTTAAATGAGACCCCTCTGTACTCATATTTTGTTCACTTCTTTAATGATGGTTAACTTAAGGAAGTGCTTCTTCATCCCACTAAAATCTTTGGTTGAATCTATAGACCCATAACTAAATAAAAGTTGATGGCATTCCTCCTGAAATAATGAAATCCACACCTGAAAGGAATTCTCGACCCCACCCAGATTGAAAACCACTGACCACTGGCCTAAGTTTTTCCTCGTGCCTCTTTTCTCTGTTCGCCAACTTGAATTTTACTCCATCGTCTACGTGTTCTGACGTGCTACTGCTAATGTCTGAAGACACTCGAGTCGGTACGACGAGTACAGTGTGGATTCCGAATGCGGGAACTTAGTCTGGGTCTTAGATCACATTATTCGGTAGAGTGGTTAGTGTTTCTCATAGCTGTGGTTAGTGTGGGCTGGGTTTCGAATCCCGGAGAAGGCATGGATGTTTGAAAGCGTATAGTGTCCATGCAGCATGGGAAAACTCAAAATACACGGCGAGCCGAAAATCATTCAGATTTTTTTTTCTGATGAGGTCAGATTTCTGATGAGACATATATGGCAACAACAAGATTGGAATATTTTTAGTTATGTAAGATTTTCTCCATGGTTTTCTGCCATCCATATGGAAAGAAAAAAAAACAAAAAAGTCCAGGCACAAAGTCAAGAAAGAGCCACTTTAATAAACAAACAAACAAAAAAAAAATATGAGTGGAAATAATAGGAAAACCAACCAATTAGTTTATTCTGGGGTATGCAGTACTGTGGGAAACATCAGCTTTTCTGCGTCTACATGTCGTCAAGAATCTTGAAAAATTAACGTACTGTCACCTGGATCATGAATCGAAACTGAGGCTTTTCACTTTGTAGCTATGTGACCACTGTACCATAAAGAAGTGAAACTGTTCTTTATTGGGAGGTATTTTAGTTTTTTTAACAATACATGGTATTAGAAGCATCTTTTATTAATTTGCAAAAATGGTATATATTGCTCTTAAAAATTATTAATATGCTATAAATAATATCAATTAAATGCATTATAAATAGATAAATTCTTCAAAAATGAAATCAATGTATAAAATATTAAGAGGTGTGTTTCTTTCTTTCAGAACATTCAATTTGTCAGACATCTTTAAGTCTTCAGTTTTAATTTAAAATCTTATATCATGTCGAATAGCAACATTTTGGGAATTATTAATTGGTTAGACAGCTTGGAAAATAGATTAAAGATTTCACACCTTTAGGTAATTTCCTTAAAAATTAAAAGAATATATATATGTAATATGACTGTGCCATTATTGTACTAAGACTGCGGCATTATTGAAATAAGATGACTTGGTGACAGTTACAATGGATTGGCGTCGGAGAGGACTGCATCATAATTTGAAGACTTTGCTGCGTAGTTAGAACGTTGGATGCATAAACCAGGAAAACTTTCACACATGGCCTAAATTCCACAAATAATTTTATTTCTTAGATATTGCACAGTATCACTGTGAGTGCGCTATGCACCTCCCAACTTTGTACAGATTACATTTTCTTAAAGGACGAAAATTAGAAAAGTAAACTCTGCAGCAAGGCGACACTGGAAGCAGAAGAGAAGACAGAAGAAAAAGAGAGTTGCGACGCAACTGACCTTTTTAATACGAATTCCATTTCAGATCACATGGCAGTTTAATGTACAGGTGTTGGATTCAGACTTCATGGATAAGTTCGCAATACATGTTAAATGACAGATCTTTTTCGTTTAGTTAAAAAATTTATTGCTCTGTTATTTTTAGAATGAAGACAGGAGTTAAATGGCTATTAATTTATTATTTGAAAGACAGATATTTTATATTTTACGTATATATATAGTTCTTATTTGAGAAAAAGAAGAAACACTTTCGCATTTTTTAATTATTGTTAATTGATCGGAAATTGGTTTGTTCTCCTTGAAAAGTCAACCGATTTCCGATCAATGACGATAATTACTTGGTTTATTGATTGCATTTTCCCTTTTAATTACACTTTTTAAAATTTCCATCTTGAATTTATTTAAGAATTCTTTTCGATGTTTTCATTTTAAAATTTATTCAAGATTCCATTTTTAAATATGCTAATGAGTTACTCCATTCCCATAGAATTCTAACTACTCTTGTCAAAAGAAATGATATGCTCAATAATCTCTCTCTATATATATCTTGCGCAAAAGCTTATATAATGCATATGAATTGTCAAAATCCCCACATACGCGAACCACAAATATATGCAGTATACTCTCATATATTTGTGGTCCTAAAATCATCACTGTACTCTCATTATTCAATACCTCTCCTAAAGTTGCGTAATCGTTTAAAGTGGATATGTCTTAAAACTGCAGCAAAGTAGGAATAAATTTTAAAAAAATTATTTGTTTGACCCCTGCGTTCAAGATCATTAATTATCCAAATTCGGGGCCACTTCATTATAGGTATATTTTTTAAATATACGTTTTGGGATTTATTTAACCGAAAACAGGCACCAATATCCATGGCATTAAAGCACAAGATCTAACAACCAGTTAACCGCATTTATCCGATAAGGAGATCCGCCTTTCCATCAAGGTCTGAAACTTAAGCCTCTGGGTAGCCGGTCATTAGCGTCCATTTCACACTGGATGGGCAGACATTACATTTCGCTCGGTCAAGCCAAAGCATGGCCCCCATTCGCGACTCATTTCCTTTTCCGAGACTGCCGCATGAGCACGTTCCTGCGTGAGCTACACAAAAGGTGCGCAACGCATGAAAAGAATCCGATGAACGTGAGTCGCGACAAATTCTCTGAAGGACATTCCGCATATCATACTGAAATAATGCAAAAGAAGACGGTGGTGTATTATTATATCATTTCTCAAGCGTTATTCATGATATAAATTGCGCTAGAAGAATTGCATAAATTTGGATTACACGAAATTTGTACTTCGTCGTTCACTCCTATAAGAATTTGCACTTTAACTGTGTTTCGAAGTGTATTTGAGCATAAAAACATTTAAGCAAACAAAACTCAAATGATGAAACAAGCGCTTTCCGAACTAGATTGAAATAGTGTTAACATAAAAAACGCTGAGAACTAACTACATACGATATTATTTTGATAAATTTAAATGGAATATTTTACTGGAAGAGGGCAAAGTTATACGAACTTTCAGGATGAATACAAATTTAGAGGTTTACGTAGATAGAGTTAGTGTAAAAACAGTTCTTGATTTAAAAAAGAAACAATACAACAATAGATATTATAAGTAATCCTGCTCTTTTCTTGAAAGGGTAAAAGGAAGTAATGATTTCCAATTACATGCATTCTGCGATTTATATTGTAGGCATTATTTTGATTACAAAATATGCTTTATTCTGAAAACTGCTAAATGAGTTTCGGGCTCTTCTTTACATTTAGTATGCCTGCTTTGATTTTGTATATATTTAGAATTATTTTTTGTTGCAAAAAATGTTCTATTATTTCTGCCATTTCATAAATCTATGCATTTCTTATTAAATTCTGTATGCTACAGAACACACACATATATATATTCTTTTCTGTATGCAACAACATTATATACTCCTTTCGGTTTTGAACACCAGATTTTTCATATATTAGAAGGAACAATCAGAGTTTCTAGACATTTAAATTTTCGTAAGTCAATGTTCTTCCTTCTTACCCCTCAGATTCTTTCCTGATTGGCAATAATTGTTTCTTTTGAATATACGCCTATAAATTTAATTATTTTTATTACAGAAATTACGATTAATATCTATATTCAAACTATTATTAAACTTTCCCTAACTATTCCTGTCAATAATTTAAATCACAATTGCAAACTAAATTTATGTTATAGGAGCTGACATGTATAAAAATAGCAAACCACAGCAAAGCTCGCAAATATGTTACCCGAATATGTAAATATGATATGAGAAGAAAAATAATTTTTTCACACTAGTAATAAATTAAAAGCAATCAAGCAAATGATAACTATGCTAATAACACATGTATGCTAATTTCCTTTTTCTTGTGCAATACTCTTCGTATTCATAGAATCAGATTCTGCCTTACATAAGCAAACTATTAAGATTAGATAGTATGATTTTGCATAATCTTATTTTCAAATGTTATATAAGCAAATCATTTAGATTAGATAGTTTGATTTTGCACGATCTTCTTTTACAGCCAAGTGTTATTGTAAGTAGACTTTTGATATTGCGTAACCTACTTTTACAGTCAAGTATTACGCAAGTAAATTACTTAGATCAGACAGTTTGAACAAGCTATTTTTGCAGCTAAGTGTTCAAATAAAGCTACATTTAAGGAGGGTGAGGAATCACCTGCGATATAAAAGTATATCACAGTTTGGTGAACAATCTTTGAATAAAAAACACGTCTTTAACTGTTCTTTAGGAAAAAATAGGCAAATATGTCGAAGACTGATTACATCTAATGCTGTAATGCAAACAAATGGAAGTTAGTTTTCCTTATGGAATTATTAGCTCTCGACTACTGCTATAAAAATCCCTTTAATACAAGATATTGACTCGCACACAATTTTGGTAGCAAAAGCAAATACAGGGGAACTCCACAAGGAGGATTAGCAGAACTTACCATTCGAATACATATATCAGTAGGAGTCCAAATGCGCTTATTAAGGCAGTCCCGCTACATGTGGAACAGAGGTGAAACGTTGGATGCGAAACAGCGAGGCAAAGACAACCAACCGTATCTCATTTGCATACGATATCCCCCCAGCGACAAGGCGCCGAAAACAATTCCTGGATTTTGAAAATCGAAAGAAAGGGGTATGGGGGTTCAAGGCGAAAGCGAAACACGCAGCGCCAATAAGCTTTAAATTAACGTGTAGAAACAGATAACGAATCAAACAGCAAAGAGTGAAAAAAATCGAACCATGGACCAGGAGCAAGCAGATCTTACTTTGGAGAGAAACGCTGCACTGCCTGGTTTCGGGATGAGGCAGAGCGCAAAGAAACAAGCTCCCAAAAACGTGGGGAAGGAGAACGGCGATGAAAAATAACTGTCAATAATTCATTCTAATGCAGTCGGGTCCTTTGATCGTGAACCTACCCTCCCCAGCGATAGCAAAAGAAGCTGGCGTAACCTCGGTTGAATCTTCTTCGTTCGTTCCCCCATTCTGAGGGAGCGTAGGGATGTGGTGGGGGGGGCTTGGAACGGAAAGAAAAGGTTCCGCGGATGAAGCACGTGTCAAATGAGATGCTTAGAAAGAGCAGATGGCTTCTCCGGAAACAGAATGGAAACTTCTTTTTCCCCTATGGGCACAGAATCGAGCTCACGGTGATTCTTTTTCGACGAACGTCCCCCAGAAGCGAAGATGACACCTTCTTCTCTATACGCCATTTCGGGACACAGATTCCCTCTTAAGACAAATCTATTAAGTCAGTAGTCCTCCAAAGTGGTCAATACTGTCTGTGATAGCCAGTGTTGGTGCTCTTGTATGTGGTTGACATTGCAAATTTACTTTAAATAAAATTTCATTCGAATACTAATTTTTTTTAACAATTTATTGAAAATAAACAAATCCAGTGAAAAACTTGTTGAAATCCTGACAGAAGAATTTAATTCCCGATTTCTATTTCTAAAACGAAATTGTTTTAAATCCACATACAATAGAGAAGAAAGAACCTTTGGAATTTGGTTAATAGGAAAACATATTAGTGCCTACAATGAGCGGTATACAAACTGAATTCACTCTTTGGCTCCACTTACTTATTACGACTTTTTTCAACGATGAATAAAGAAATCAAAGTACAGTTCTTGAATTACTGGTGAACACATCTGTGATTGTTATTGAGCAGCTACAATTTACGGAAGTTATTAAGAAGTAGGTCTGTTTACGAACTTTTGCAGAGCGGATCTACATCCTAAAATGCGCATCATCCTAAATCCTGAAAAATAAGGATCTGATTGATTAAAATGATCTAATTGATGATGGCATCAAAAATCATAAAAAATTACTCTTGGGCAAAGTAAAATTATTTCTGTTAGCTTTTGACTAATTTGCGCTACTACTTTTGTTATTATTAATTGCAAATCTACTTTCATGAAAATGTTGCCAATCTCCCAATATATCGCAAATATGCTCATTATTGCAGAACGGTTAGGAACTCTCAGACACATTTCAGGTTTCACTATAACCATAGTAACAACTCATTATAATAAACCTATGCTTTTTTAACGAGTCGAATAAGCGAACGCGTGAAATAGATCCAGTTGCAAATTTCTATATACTTGAGGCTTGGCAATATAATTAAACGAAAATAAAAAATAAATAAACAATATTAAATAACGATTAAACGAAGATGGATTAATTATTTTATAGTTTTATAACGTAACTCAAACTTCGCGCAACAATGAGCAGAAAAGCTAACAAATAAATTAACTCGTGAAATAAATCAAAAATTTTATTGTACACAATATTTCGGGTAAAAATGTTGTTAAACATGAATAATAATGCTCCGAAAATTAATAAGAAATTGTGTCAAACTTAATGCTAAAGAATGCATTTCCACCTGATGCGATAAGCGCACCGTATGCAGATAGGAAAACATTTGGCTGCTGTTTCACGTTGCCGGAGAACAGGAGGAAAGAGGTTTTCCCCTTTGATCTTATAAGATCAGCTGAATGCGTCCACGCCACATATTTTTTTTTCTTCGCCTTTTTTAATATAAGATGTCATTTAACAAAAGTGTAAATTATGTACATTCTGATGAATTAACCTCAATTACTTGTAAAAAGCATTTATTTATGGAAGGCGTAGTCTATATTGTACTGACAGTTTCATGAAAATTTCATTCCAGCTAATGAGTTCAAAGATTTCTAACACAGGGCCTCCCGTACTTTAAAATTTTTTCTGAGAAGACAAAATAAATATATTTATCCTGGATAAAATAAGTATATAACATTAAAAAAAAACCTGAAAGCTTTCAGATTTTATATTACGCCCAAAGGGGCGTTTTTTTAACGTTTATTGTGTTACCTTTATTTATTAACTATCATGCTTTGCGCACTTAAACCATAAAATTCAATTCAACAGCAATATCCCAAAATAATTTAAAAAGAGCATATCTTTATTGCATATGAGGTTTAATTTCCGATACACAGTCTTGCGCGCAAGAGATAATTTTTTTAAGCCCCCGTACAGTGTTGCTATTGCTCTCTTTGAAATCGTTGAGTTTGTTAATCAAAAATTCGTTAAAGTGTTACAAAATATGAAATCGATAATAAAACAAATTCCAAATTAGAACTTTCAGATGCCCATATTCGCTGGAAGATTACGTTATTCAAAATTTGATAGTTCTAGGTACTGTTGTTTTATCACAATGCGAGAAACATACATACATTTATGCAGATTCTTCATTACTTAATTTCCTTAAATATAATACAGTCAGATAATATTTGGTGGCAACAATTTGAAAAGTGATTCAGACTTTTAAAGTTTTCGATGCAAAATGCCAAAACAAAATTAATAACACTTTTGGGCTAACAAAAACATAAAAATAAAATAAGTTCAAAAAATTGTTCGGAAACTATGCAAAATTGAAGAAGGAAGGAAATTAAACACTAAAGTTATCCTCAAATCGCAAATTAAACAAAAAGTTACCGATACCAGCTCTTAACAGCTCGCTAATATTATTTCATTTCCCACAGCAGCTGCTTGAACTTGTATTTGAATAAAGAATCAATATAAAATGTAATTAATATTGCCAAGGAGATGGCTATAATGTTGATGAATTCACTGCTGCGTTATTTACTGTTGCGTGAATATGAGGGGAATATATATTAGCGACATTTGTTTATTATTTAAAGGCACTATCTTATACAGAATTATAATATTTATTATTTTAAATTTCTAGGGTAACAAACGCATAAAAAGACCTCTGCGGATGTTACCTTCGCATACTTCTTACACATAAGTATTTTCTAGTGATCTTGCGCGATTTTTTTTTCCTCTTGAAAATTAATAGAGTTAGTACACACTATTATATATATTTTTTTCTTTCTTATCTAATTCTTCTTCTTGCTATGGAAAAGAATTGCTATTTCTTTTGAGACTCCAAAACAGTACAGTTTTTCACTTACGTGTGCTTTCAGCATTAAAGCGTTATTTATTTAATTCTTGATAATATTTTTAAAAAATCTATGAAAGTTAGTAAATTTATTATCTAATTTCATAGTTGCTTAACTAATGGCTCTTTAATTTTAACACGTTCATAATTTAATTATTCCAGTCTTTAATTTTAATATTCACATTACTCGAGATATTTTCCTAGGCGTATAACAGTATAAATATTTCAAAATTTATATATTATCTACTCGCATATATATATATTTTTTTAAACCTTAAATGCAAAAACAGAAGAGGGAAGCTGTTAAAGCTTATATCTTGCATAAATTTTCACTTGTCTCTAATGTTTATTAAATTTCTTTAACCCTCATATCATTAAATAGTTTTCATTTAGTTTAATCTCTAATTTAAAATTAAAGCATTTTTTGTCATTGCGAGTTTTAATGAGCACTTGATTGTGGTGCTTAATGAGGTACTTTTATATTCTGAGAATTCATACAATATGCATACACGAATTCATCTCATTTAATGCGTTTTTAAACAGTAAAATAAATTTTTAAGGCTTAAAATTGACCTTTAAACCAAATTTAAATGCATAAAATTAAGATCAAGTTATATAAATAGGCTAATAATTTTATTTCTTACTCTAAAATATATTAATTACGTTTCGAAACAACTTAAAATATTTTATGCACTTAATCAAGCTAAAATGAGTCAGGAAATTTTAAATATAAATCAAGTGCTCTAAAAATTAATGTTAAAAAAAAGTCTTCAGGAAGCAAAGAGAAAAATCTGAGTGTTTTACTCTTTCTGAGTGTTCTCTGAGGTCTTTTATCCTAATTCCTTGAGATTTCTCAAGGTTACACTTTAAGCATTTCTTAATACACCACGTGACAAAGAATACGAAGTTACGCCTAACTAACACTTGAAAGAAAAAGCTATTTAAAGTATTATTATTCCGATTTTGCAAAGAAACTACTGACTGAAAAAAAACTGAAAGCCATTATAAAATCACGCTACGCAAGATTCAACTTATAAGAACAAATTGCTTAGCAATATAATAAAATGACAAGTGTGAAAAAACACTACGCAAACAACTTATAATTTTTACGAAAACATAAGGGGAAAAATAGAACAGAATACTTATTGAAAAAAACGCTTTTGGCAGTTCCAACAGCATTGCCTTTTTTTCAGCTACTAGTAAACAGTGTAGAATCTTATAGTAGCTACAAACTGCTATTAACCATTCGCTTACTTATTGAACGAATTTTAATTCAGCCATAGAAGAAAAAAGCAATACAGGTGAAATTCCCGAAATTCTAATTACTTCTTTACTGCAATTTTCACTATTTTTAGACTTTAATTATACTTGGAGTTCACTCTTAAACAAACTTTTTATAGTGGTTTTCTGTAATTCGGTCCATGCAGCTAATGCTGCACGAAGTTATATCATCTACTTGCCTTTAACCACTTTAACTTGATTAGAATTCTACTTCTACTTCTAACTCTATTCTTAAAATAGCCAAACTCCCGTCCCCGTCTCGTTCGTTTCTTACCCTACTTGTCCATTACCGCACAAAGAGGTGTGAAGATTTCAAACGACATCCTTTCTGTTTCCTAACAAAGAAGCTTTGATTTTTGTAAATATAACGCTGATTTTTGTTGTTTGACTTCTAAATTAAAGAAGCTTCCATTAGCCTTTTAGGACAAGCTGTTTACAATAAACTGATACAATGCATTTGGGAAAATTACACCTGCTACTACATACCTTAAGGGGAGGGAAGACAACAACATTGCAATCACTGCCGTTGTTGTCGTTTTAATGGAAGGCTCTCTCAAGCGTTTTGGCCTTTAAAGGGTTATATCTATTTCAAATCCTGCGATTCTGCCAGGTACCAATCATGATTGGGGAAGGGAAGAATTTCCTTGTTGCATTATCCACATTTATCTCCAGAGAAAACATGATGATTGCAATAAAATTTTGTGGTAATACATAGTTTGTTATCTATATTTTCTTCCAAATAATTCGTTTTATAAGAAGGTAACTTTGAGTGTTACTTTTACTTTAAAAAAGAGGTAAAATATTTGTATGATTTCTGTCACTGTGCATTAGTTCCTCCTCCCCCCCCCCAGAAAAAAGAAATAAACGAATAAAACCTCCCATGAAAATAATTTAGTAAACCTTAATTTTCGAATTTTTAATACATGTTTTATACACAAAATAAACTTTTTTCAGATCTCCGAAACGTCAAATATTAGCTTGCAGTCCGTATTCTTGCCATCAAAATTATCGCAAAGATTCAGGAAAAAGAACCAAAGATAGGCTACTAAAAAATAAATGCAATTACAAGCATTGTTTCTATTTTACTATGTAATGTCACACATAAAAACTTCATTTAGCCAAACAATCAATCTAACCGACATTTATTGCATCAGCAACCAGCAAAACAACATCCTGCAGCAAGCAGAACACATAACTTTATTTCTAATCTCTTCTTCGTATTAAAGAATCTTCACAGATAAGTAAAACTGCACTTGAATACATAAGAGCTCGAATAGAAAGACAAGTTCCAACTCATAATGCTGTCACATAAATATACCTGCACGTTGTAACAAACATTACACCATCGATAAATCAACTGAAGAATTCGGAGCATTCCTTGCTGATCTAACGTTACGCCATGAAGAGAGATAACTATCTCTTTCTTTCTCGTTCAGCAGCAAAAATACTTTTTTTATTTTTTCCCCACCTGGATATGAAGACAATAAAGCTAAACAGGTTCGGCAGTTGAAATGTTCGTTTACTATAAATGTACGTGGTAATAATCGCACGAAATATACTATTAGGACATCTTTTCCTGAAAGCAATAAAAAAGTGAACATAAATTTATGGCGAGGAACAGCGAAGATTTGTACTTGATAAATAAAACGTTTTAAAATTTAATACTGACGTATAAACACATGAAGATGATGAGTCATACGTAATTTCTAAAATATGTATTAAATTGATATTATAAAATTTTTTAAGTGTAAATTTAATTAGTTTTTGTAATTAAAATCTTCTCTTTTGGGTGTGAAAATAACGTCAAAATAATGATTCGACTCTTGTTAGTCTATGAAATGAAAGGTAAAAAATGTTTTAAAAATATTCACGATATTTTGTTGGATTAGTCAAAATCATAGTTTCTTTGTGTCATGGATTCAGTTCGTCGTTGAGTAAACCTTAGTTGGACTTTTAAAGAGAGGCTAACATGCAACCCTCTTCTTCAAGTCCCAAGTAAAATAAAAATCCTTGATGGTTCCTCTCGAAAAGCCCAGCATTTTACTGCAAAAGTAACGTCAATCCAAGATAAAATTTTCCCTCACTTTAAATATTCCCGTGTTAGCAAAAATAGATGAATAATAAATAAATAATATTATTTGCAAAAAAAAAAGTTTTAAATTCACTCCTTATATATAAAAAAAGAAAAGTTAATTTTTTTTAAAAAAATCTTAATATATATGTTTTTAATTTACGGCGCGAGGAAGCATAAAAGTTTTTATTTTCCTAATTATTACAATGATTAAAATAATTTTTTAAATATGAAATTTCATTTTAAAATAGTTATCACACTCTTCTAATAGAAAAATTATTACTTAGAGTACGTTCACACTGCTGATTAGATAGCAGAGAAACATCAGATTAACTGATAAGGATCTTCTATGTTGATTATTTAAAATTAGAAACTGAAGTAGTCACTAATGAGTTAGCTAATTAGTTGGATTTTAAGAATTTTCAATTTAAAATTTAGTTACACAGTCCAATTTATTCGAAATTCAAACCGTACGAAGAAAATTTCATATGAGATAAATCCCAAGCAATGTCCAAAAATGGCGTATGAATGCTATTTGGCAGTTCGAAGTATCTCATTTTGAAACGGAGTTTCTTAGCGATGACGCCTCACGGCACCGACATTACTCTCAGCAGCTACTGCACAAACATCGGGAACGGCCTCCCGCCTTAAAATAACGAAAGGCTCGATGCGACGACTTAAACAGATTGAGACTCTCAATGCAAATACGACGGCATACATACACACGCCACGCACACACCCATCTGCTTCGCGCCCCAAAACGTGGAAAATAGAAAAAAACAAGAAGAAAAAAAACTCCTCAAATATTCGTTTTTATTATTGAAAATACGTGGCACAGACGCCGCCGAAAAGCAGCGTTAATTCAGTTAAAAGGTTGGCATTTTCCAGAATCTTCCCACACTCACTTACCCCAACATCCCTCCTTCTTACCACTACTTCCTCAAGCTTCATAGATGTCGCTATTAAAAATCGGTAAATGAAATGTTGACAGGCTGCTCGGAAGTTGGTTACCAAAAATATGCGTCGCAATTAGCAGCTCAAGACATGAAGTTTTCAGCTGCTGCCCTTTTACAGCTGCATACGTTGGTTGACGGTTGAATACAGGAGTAGCTAATCGCAGCGAAGAGGTCTCGTTGGAGCTATAAATTGGGTTTTAATGCCGGAAAACAAAAACAATTAGCACTATTAAGTTTATTATAAGACTTGTATAGAACATCAGGTGCATTTTGAAATAAAATTATGCGAAATTTAGAGTAGCTTTTTTTTTTTTTTTTTTTTTTTTACTCGCGACATATTTCCAGACATATCCTGATTCAGCGAACATTTTTCTTAGCCCAGTGACCTTCGATTGGATCAAAAACAATTTTTCGAAAATCATTTTTCAAAACACTTTGCAGTTTATTTTCTTTAGATACAGAATATTCCTTTTATATATATTATAGAGTCATCAAGTTATTTTAAAGCAAGAGTACATGAAAAATGAGCAATGCCCTCTCCGGGACTCAAACCTGGAGCTCTCGAATACGCGCCGAGTGGGCTACCGTTACACTACGAAGGCAAGTTGGAAGGAGGGATCACAATATAACCAAAGAAATTTATATTTACAGTTATTAATTAATAAATTAATCAGTAATTATGAATTAATTGTTAATAGAAATATATAAAAATATGTCAATCTTATTTCAATGTTACAATACTTTTTCCGGGAATTTTGCTTCTCGTCTTTGGCTTGAGGGCAAATGTAATATGTATGCATATGTAAAATAAAAATATGTAAAAAAAATATTTATAATTTTAACTCCATTTTAATTTGGATATTTTCCCTTTCCGTTCCTTACATAAAGTTGGATGACAACGGTGCAAATTAATTCTCCAAAACCGGGCACTGTGACCCTCAGTTATTTATGTTGGCTTAAATGTTTGATCAACTAAATAAAAAGAAAAATCTAAATCTGGCACGACTGCCAACTTATACATTCTGCCTGTACAAATTATCATCATGTCTTCAAGTATTCTTTTAGTAGTACCCTTCGATATCTGCGTTGATACATGCTACAGAAATACATGCAACATGATGGCATACTACAAGCAACATGATGCAACGCAGAATGCCAGCATGATGGCATACTGCCCTGAGGCGTACTGCAAGAATACATGCAACAACTTCACAGAGAAACAAGTACCAAATTGACATTTTAAGATTTTATTCTGCAGTTTCCAAACCGCAATAAATTATAGCTACAGGTAATATATGTATACATATCTGTACTGATATCAGAAACACTTCAGATGTAAGTACTTTATACGATCTTTTAGTTAAACATATATAATAAAAATCAGGAAAAATTAATTCAAGTTATTTACTGATTTTACTATTGCTGATAATGAAAGCATTTAAGTCTTTAAAATTAATTTAAATGTACCTATTCAAATACTGATTAGTACAGACTGATTTATATGGAATCTAAAGTGGGAATCAAAAACTCAGAGAACGTTTAAAAAATTAGCATTTCATCGAATTATTAACTCAGTCAATTAACAAAACCATCCTTGTGTTAAGCATGAAATTATAATTAATAAATTTTTACAGAAATGAATATAATCAGGGTTACTCTTTAAAAGAATTTGATTAGGAAAATTGTTAATCACATCCATCCCCTCAGACAACGTTGTTTCCTTAAAAGAATTTATTTTATAAAAATTGCTGAATATGATAGTCATCATTGCTGAATACTCTGAAAACCGAATAAGCGAACAGGAAACAACAGCACTTTTTCAGAGATATGCAGTACTTGCCGCCAGATAGCGCCTTTTAAAATTACCAATGGCTATGAATGATTTTCGTATGCTCGCAATAAGAAGTAAATTTATAATCAAACAGTTGCAAGTTTCAGGTTTAGAGATGATCTGAATGGTCACTTTCGTACTAAACGTAATGGCTTAATCATCAGTTTTCTCCAAAATGCTGAATTTAAGAGCTACTTACTGGAGAAAAAGTATGGAATGGTACTGAAACCAACTTGCATGGATGTTACAAAGCTAAGCGTTTAACGTTTCTCGTCTGAGAGGAAAAAAACCTGTTTCATAGCAATTGTTTTATATCTTTACTATGCCCTTTGTACTATATTAGAAACGAATGCAAAAAATTATCGAGAACGTAGAATTACGTAGTCTCATGTTAAACCTGTATACATAACATAATGTACTGAAGTTACCTTTATCATTCGCTAGGTATAAGACCCTGCAGGTTTCTGGAAACGCGTCCTAAGTACACAAAACAAAGATCCTGGAATAGCCAGAACATGTAAAACGAATGCAGGGACACTTCCGATAAAACGAAACAGCACATCCGGAATGTAAATGCCGAAAACAACGTAATTTTTAACGCTACATAATTTTCAAGAATCTACAACCATCACGATCATTAATTGTTATGAAAATTCCCTAAAATGGCTGATCATTCTATTTATCTTTAAACCCACTAATCCTCAGAGATAAGGAAGATACTACGAATAAAATAATGAAATACTGGGTAATACGACGAAACAAGCATATTCGCACCAACATGTAGCTACATAGCCTGAAACCACACAATGCATATGTCTGTCAATATGGCACGATATGTAGCTATTTAGCATGATGCAAGTTAACTTTCCAGAAGATAACGATGAATTCTATTCGCTGATTTTTGACCTGCACCTAAAATTATGAATTCCGAGTTGCATGAAACACGTTTCTTAATTGGTAAAAGATGGGTTTTTACAATTTCATCACTCTTAACATAGCACAGTAGTCACATCATTAGTGAGTCGTCGCTGGAATGCCAATTATTTTATTAAAAAGATGAAATATTTGAATGGGGAGTTTCAAACATTCAGTTCTGATGAGAAAAGTAGCTTAGTTCATGTAACAAGAAATATTTGAACTAGCGCAGTTTCAAATATTTAAAAAAAACTGAATAATTTAAAACTTATTGTTGAAATTCCAGTTGTTCAACAATTGACTCGAGCTAAATTTATATATATTATTCTTGTTATCCTCTGACAATTGATCACATGCTTTCGCATTTCATTCCGCAATAATTTCCTCATCGCAAGTTCTTTATTTTCACATTTTTTTTTTTTTATTCACAAGCCTTCTAGCAAGTTTTCACAAGTTATCGCAAGGTTTTTATCTTTTCTATTATACTGACATTTCAAACACACTTAAAAGGCATTCTCAGGAAACAATGCCAGAATTACATGTATTTATAATCTTACTAATACTTATAATTTTTTAATTTTGTCTTACGAATTTATTTACGAATTAATGAAATAGAAATACACATAAAAATGAAGCAAACGAAACACATAATTTAGAACAAACTTCTTTGCAATTTTGCATTTGTGTTGTGCTGACGAAGCCGCACGTCTGCAGCATTACCTTAATTTTGGATCTCAAAAACGTATTCAGTGTCACATGAGCCATCAGAAGCTAACAACCTGATAAGATCAAAATACTAAGCTGCTAGTGTGTTAGCGAGCATCTATATTATCTGAGCGTATCCTGTATTATCTGAGCGCACAGGAAGCTTCCATGGGCATACACGAAAAAGTTTTAGAAAATTTGAAATAAACAAAGTGAAGAATTTCATTAGTTTATAGAAACGCCGACTATCCAAAAACGTTTCCTCTCAGTCTGACATTATGACAAGCCTTTCTTATATCTAATTGGAAAAAAATTTAGCCACGCGAAATAACATTAAATACTTCCGTAAAAGATTTTCATCCCATCGAGTTATCTCTTTCTTGATAGGGAAGAAGTATCACATTAAAATGATAATAAAAGAAAGAAAATCTTGGCAGATAAAATTTGAGAATTTGCATATAGGTGAAAATGCTTCCATTAGCTTCTAGTAAGTACTATTAATTTAGAATTCCGAAGAAGATTGATGATAAAATTGTAGAACCGCTCTTTTAATATTAATGATAAAAATTTTAAATAAATTTTACGGATCAAATGGTAATGACGCCCTTTCATCCTTACAGGACATTCAAGAAAGGAAGATCTGAACAGTTCTGAAGATCGCTAATCAAAGACAATATGGCTCTCGTTTTCATGAATTCCCACATGGTACAAACAGAGAACTTTGTTGCATGTTGGGGAAATGAGCAGTTACGAGCTAAAGAGCCATCGAAATTTACTGACACAGTACTATCCGCTGTAACAGCTTTAAATAATATTAAAATCTTGTAGTTTAAATAATTTAAATAGATGAACATTAAGGTATTTGTGAATGGCAATATTTGAAACCAAACTCGAGTGCCTCGTGCGACTCTCGCACGAAGAATGTAATTTATTTTTAAATGATAGAATATGTTTTCTCTTCTTGTTTGTATGTCGCCATTTTTTTAGTGCTAAATAAAAGTTATTGCTGTGTTCCATCATTGGAGTTGCTTCATTTCGCCAAAGAAGTATTACACTGCCTTTCTTCACGTTCTTGAAAGGTGTGCTCTTGAAAGGTAAGACATTGAAGGAATGGACCCAAAGAATGGACAGCTTCCAGTTAGCCATTGCAAGGAAATTAATTGAAGTTAAGGTGTGCCTTCTAACTAGAATTTCGAGATCACCTGGTGACGAAGATTCATTGTATGAAGCCACATCTTGAAAATGTGACATATGGTTCCTGCTGAATAGCAATATATCAAACATTCAGCACAGACTGCGAACGAAGTTTTACTCCAGAGCAGGTTTTGGAGCTCAATCATCGAACAGTCAGACTCGTCATGGAACCATAGAAAGATCAAGCTCGCACATCGAGATGAAGAGGGATTGCTTTGAATAATCGTGAACACAGTTTTTTTCAGAGCTTTTAAAGTTTCTTGTATCAGCAGCAGATCTGGAACCTTAGCTCTACTTTCGAAGCCCTACTTTCGAAGGAAGGCTGCAACTTTAATTAATAATTATGCCCCAATATATCACAAGCAAGGAAATGCAAGAGAAAGGCTTATAAACCAAAGAACCAAACAATAGATCTATCGACGATTTAATGATGATTCATGGTTACATACTATATTTTATGAATATAATTTATTTCCACATAGCACGTATTTATCAAACTACACTTTTTCATGTTTAACTTTAAAAGTAACTACAGTTCAAAAGGTAAATTGGACTGAACTAAACTGAGATAATTTAAACGTTTTCAAAAGTTTCCATACGTATTTGCATGCAAAAGTATAAAAATAATATCTGGCACAAAATCCACATGTAAGCTCAATAAATACGAATTTTTTGGAAAGATATAAGCAAAGTTATACACACACACACACACACACACACACACACAAAAAAAAAAAAAAAAAAGCAAGCGAAATTCCTCAATGATGTAATCTTGCTAGTAACGAAAAATACTAAGCATTCATTAATTAAAAAAAGAAAAAAATCATGATTATGCTAAGACGTCAACCATATAAAAATACACATAGAAAGAGAAAAACAATCCTACCTGTTTATGCATCTCAACGTTTAAACCATACGACATTTCGTAATACTGAAAAAGAAAAAGGCCACATTTTAGATATAAAAAATCATTGCATTACGAATAAGAAGACAATTATCAGTAACAAATGCAGGTGAGAGGATCAAAATGAAGGATAAATAATGGTAAGATTTTATATTTTTTAATGCTAACCTTTTTATTAAATCTTATTTAGCGTCAAAATATTTTCAAGAAATTAATACCATACATATTGATTGAATTTTCAAGAAATTATACAAGAAACTTCCTTTATTTTAAAAAAATAATAACTGCAGAATATAAAATTAATAGAAAATAAAGTTGAACAGAAGTTAAATTTTCAAATTATTGAAAAAGAAAATGTAAACAGCATTTTATACTCAAAATAACGATAATGGATATTGAATCTTAGATCATTAACTTACGAATAAGAAGGTTCTTACAAAACTCCCTTTAAATTTAATCTAGCGAAGTAACTTTTCATAGCTTAAATTTTCATAAGGATCGAAAAGTGTAAGAAAGTTTCACAGTAATTACTCTGAAATCACCACAAGAGTTTACATCATCGAAAAGCTTTCCAAATTTATCCGTAAGTGGCCCTGAACACTGAGGAGTCTAACTCTTCCAATTAATTTGCATAATTAGGGGAACTGCACTTCATATTTCTCGAAAAATTCCTCAGATTAATATAGATGATTTTTCCCAAGCACTGTAGAACAAACCTCTACTTATTAAAATTTATCCCAGATATTTAATTAAAATGTACGTATTCTAAGATATGTACCTAATACCTCTTATAACAACAAGTCAGAAAATTAGAAAAGGTAAATTGGTTTTAAGAAGCCACAGGAATGCAGAGAAGTACCAAAGATATTGAATAGTAGAATGGACAAATTAATAACCATTTTAGACTGAAAGCAGAATAAGTGGAACTGACTCCATAAGAAATTTAGAGTGATCGTGAATGTATATTAAAACAGTATGAATAGATTCAGAAATATCTTCGATGATTCGGGATTCATTCATTCAGAAGAGCTTTAGCAGTAGTCGTTCTATTTTAGAAATAGGAGAACCAGATATAGTATACCATCTAAATACCAGTGCATCAAGATAAAAAGGAAGAAATTTAAGAAAAGAAACATATTGACTCTTTGTGGTCAAGTACATAACAGTTGATTATAACAGTTAAATCCGTAATGGTGGACTAAAATATCACTCATGTTCGGAAATGGTGGCCAATAATAGTAGAAGAAATATCGCATTTTTGATTATACATTCCGTTACGGCAAATTTAAAGAAAAAATAATTTAAATAACTTTAATAAATGTAAATTTAAAGAAAGAAAGACTAGCACTGAAAGATCACTCGCTCCCCCACCCACCCCCCCAAAAAAAAGATCTAGCAACATAACTTTTCTCGAAGGGTTTTAACTCTTCTTAAAATTCTTTTTTTTACTGCTTCTGCATATCTTAGAATGCTGCCTGTCTAAATAACATCCTAATGCATTGAAGTAAAGACGTAATTCTGAAGTTGTTTTGTATAGAAGGTGTATGATTTGGGGTTTCAGTATTTTTAGTCGGACAACTGATCGGTTAATACTTTTATTCTAGTTACGATTGATTAGCAATCCGACTTAAATTGTAGTTAAAGTTAGCTGGCAAAATTGTGATTTGTTTTTTCAAATTATACAACTGCAATTATTTCTCTTGCAAACTTCTCTAACAATACAGACTTCTCAAGAAAGAATTGCTAACTTTGACTGTCAGTGAAGTACACTAAAGTTTAAGTGAATTTAGCAACAGGAAAATAATTTTTTCATCTCGGAAGTTGTACGTTAGGTAAGTTTAACAGCTATATCGAAGAAAGCAATGCCCTCGCCGGGACTCGAATCACGGACCTCTCGAAATACGCGCCGAGTGTGCTGATCAGTACACCACGAAGGCATGCTAAAAAGAGGGGAGAAATACCTTATAAGTTTAGGTCTTAATAAACTGCAACAATTACATACGAAGTACAAAACTATTAGAAAAAAATGTTGTTATGTCTCCATTTTTCAAATGCTTTCCCGTGGTACTTGGAATGTTTTATTGGGTTAAAATTGAGGATTTTATTAGTTTCGATTAATAATTAGTTTTGACTAATAAAATTATTTGTAACTAACACAGCATAACATAAAAGCTTCGAGAGGAGAACTAACTTCTTTATAATTAAGTATAACAAATGGAAGTAGAGATAAAGCCTTCAACGCAACAATTGATATAGCATTATGAAGGCTCAGTTTCAGTAACTGAAAGCTGACATAAAGTTATTTATTCGAATAAATTATTATACCCGAGATAGTGCAGTAAAGATTTATAATATTACTGCAAAGTCATTAAAACAGGCATAATATCTTGATTGTGAACTGATTATCTTATTACTTACATTTCATTACAGTATATTAACATCACACAATCATCAAAATCTGTGTTAACAACGCAAGCTGATTCAAAAGTTTCTAGAATGAATCTTATACTTTGTATCAGATGACTCATTTCTAAGGTATTTCTCCCGCCTTCTTAGCGTGCCTTCATGGTGCAGTGGTCTGCACAGTAGGCGCATATTCCAGAGGTCCGCGATTCGATTCCCAGAGAAGGCGTTTCTCATTTTCTATCTTGCCTGCTTCCAAAAATACCTAATGTCTCTACAAGTTGAGCACTTCGCATTGAATTACACATTTCACTGTGTTTTATTAAAGATTTAAAAACATGAAATAGACTCTTTTATCATATTCTCCTTAATACTACTGATGCAGTTCCTCGTCAGAAGAGATTCTCTGCCGTAGAGAACCATAGTTGCCTCTTCAATGCTAAGAACGTCCAGAAATCACATCTTCACTAAGTCTAACAATTAACAAGATATTCTAGTGTTGAGATATCGATTTTAAACAATGCCACAGCATCAACATGCAGCCAGACAATTGTTCTGGAGTAAAACCTCAGTTTCTGGAGTAAATGCAATCTCTCGGTAGTACCTATGTGAATGGTTTTAGAGACTAGTGCGTTATAATCACTATTCACACTCTGCCCATGGATGTACAATGTTGATAGTAGAGAATTTACCAGAACATGCTTTGTTGTAACGCTGAAGTTACAGTCTTGAAATGCCTCTGCTATGTTTCATCACCGTTTGTATACTATAACAACAGAAGTGTTTCGCTACAAATCTTCCCAAGTTTAATATAAAAATCAGTCGCATCTCTTTTATGTAGAAACAGAGACATCCATCTCACCTCATAGTGCAAGCGTACTAAATACTTCTATTCGCTGTCATAAAATATCGAAGACCATGGCTGTACAATAGCAAGTTCAAACATGTTGATGCATAACCTTCAGAAAATTCAATATTAGGTACCCATATCTAATTTTCGGATAGGGAAACAGTGCCAGTCTGAAACAAAATAAGCTTTTCAGATAATAAATTCCAAGCACGGACTTAATTCAGTTAATAAACATATTTATTTAAATTCCCATCTAAAAGCTATTGAAATTGTAAACCTGTGTATTCTACGTATATTATCTTTCAACGGACTTAGCATATTGTATCTCTAAAACTTTGTTTCAGCATAATGAATGAAAATTGCTTAAGCATAGAACGACAATGCAAATGAAATCAATAATTTGTTGAAAACTGAAACTAGTTTAAACTTTATAGCTTAATTTGGCTTAGAATAACCAACAGTTAGTTATTAACAATACTGTTTATTCCTCTCTTGATTAATTATTAAACTTAACCATAAATGCTCATTGGAAGAGCTAAGTTTGATGCGATTTGCTTGGCTGCAGATCAGCGCTCGATAAGCTAATCAATCAAAGCAATCCTGCAAATTCCAGTAAGCTTGTTATATTAAATAAGGCTTTTGTCAGCATACGGCAAGTACTGTAAAAGTAAATGAGATTTTGGATCTTCTAGAACTAATTAACGTACGATTGGTAGCTATGAGCTTAGTCTTACCTATTAAATGAATTCAGTAACTCCGTTTAGTTACATACTAAGCTTCAGTTTAAAGATAATTTTAAACAATTAATCTTTTACATAACTAACAGAGATTTGATATTTTGTAAATAAAGGTGCTTACCATGACGTAATGCCGCTGCATCTCTGTCTTCTCACTAGCCAGTTTCTCACATTCTAATTTCAGGCTGGTAAAAGAAAAAGAAATAAATTTTCATTAAATTTAATGCATTACTATACAGAAATGATACTATAAAGATGAAATCAAAATGAAATGTATTGTAAATTCATTTAATGCTATGATAATAATAATAATAATAATAATAATAATGTAATTTATAAAACAGAGGGAAGCAATATTTTCAGTGTTTAACTTCTTGCTACAGAGAGGACTAAAAACTGAGGAAATACGGAGAAATTTAGACAGTCTACCTGAAGATTCCAGATAAACAACTGATATTTTGCCAAAATACTTCCCTTCTTAACATAACGAACTTAAAATAAACAGCAAACGAACTGCATAGTTTTTACATATAGAAATATGGCAACACAAAATATCTTCGTATTTCATTGGTCAAATGTGAAGGATATTTGCAGATCACTTGGGAGTGCATGGCTCTGCTATTTTACAGTTACGAAAATATACAACGAAAAGCCAGCTGTAGTGTTTGCAAGCCCACCATTGTTCAAGTAATAAGACCTTTGAGCATTGATAGTTCGATCTGGGTTCAAATCCCCGCTAATGATCTAGCTACATATTTCTCGTGATTTTTCCCATACATTATGGTTTTCCTTAAGTATAATATGAATCCTAACTACATTCCCTTACGAAATTCCTCTTCGAAAACATGTCTCTCATACCTTTAAGCAGGTAGCTTTATTGCGCTATAATCCAAATAAATCTGCTATGATTCAATTAAATCTGCTATAATCCAAATAACTGAATCCAATTCAACGCTAGCGTCGGAGAGCTTAGGGGTTAAAAATGATTATTCATATTAAAGAAGTTACAGAACAGGATTTAATAAAACTCTTATACGCTGACGTAAATTGCAAGAGTCCACAATAAATTTATTACTATTTATAGAGAAATCTATATATTTCACAAGACAGTCAAATGAGAACACAAGTATAAAAAACGCGCAGCGTTGCGAGATACACTTTCTGTGTATCAAGCTGAAAATTGCTGATAACTAGATTTTGACCATACATATGAGCTTGGCTCAACCACCTAATTAAAAGTCCCATAATTCTAACATTATCCTCGAGACGTTTTCATAGTTGCCCTTCTTTAAAACACCTACATGGAATCTATTTAGAGTGATTTCAGGCTAGAGCATCAGAACAACCTCGACAAGCTCCTAAATGGTTTTGATAAAGGTACAAACCACATGTAGCTAACTCATTGGATATAAGTGTTTTAATAGCACTGGGAAATAATTTTGATCGTCATTATCTTAAATACCCCAAACTATTTTGAAACCTAGAAATTTTTTATCGGAATGACATATACATATATTAAATTTCAAATTTAATATTTTTTCGAGCTCTTTTATTGAAAACATGGTGAAGATAAAAAAAAATTCTTTTTGCGAACAAAAGTCATATTTTTAAACACGGACATTCAATAGCAAGAGCTGAACAGAAAGAAAACTGTATGATTGCTTTCGAGTCAGAAATTCAGACCCCACAGCAAAACGTAGAGAGAAAAATAATCTTTTTGCTTTGGCTGATGTACAATTCCAGTGATTTCGAGGCTCAAAAAGGCATGTTTGTAAGCCTCAGAAAAAAAAAAAAAAAAAAAAAAAAAAAAAAAAAAAAAAAAAGAAAGAAAGAAAGAAAGAAAAGAAAAGAAAAAAATAAGAACAGCTGAAAGGGAAAATGATAGAAGTGATGAAAAATGCTAATGCTTTCTAATATATGCAACAAACAGCTGATCATATTACAATACTCTAAACAAATGCTCTGATAAAGCTTCTTCAAATTACATTTTAAAATATTTAAAAGCACAAAACATAAAAAGCATAAAACATAACGCATATATTCCAGAGCATCCTCAGCTTAACCTTTGGATTCCAAGTATGAAACATCTGACGATAACCTCTTTTGATACTGTTGACTAGTATTTCTGAGTACATAAACACAGTAACTCTCTACACAGTAAGTAACAGTAAGTAACCGACAGTAAACTCTCTGAGGTGATGATAATTATAGGAAAAAGTCTTCTGGAAGGGAATTAAATAATGATACTGAACGTTTTTGATTTTCTTTCGCAAGGTGCACGCTTCTATCGAAGGTCAAAATAGTTCGGAATTATAGCTGTTCTTCTTAGACAGGTTTCGCTATATATAAAAGGCTGGCCAATACAATGACAACATTATGAAGAAAATATGCAATGACTTTAAAACATATATAACATGAAAATGGTTAACAATGCAATGCATGGTGAAAGTTATGGACACCAGTAATAAAAAAAATCCCTGTCTATTTGAGTTAATACCTGGCGTTTGCTAATTTTTTATGTACGTCGCATTTCCTCGCTGTTTACTTAAGAAGGAGACCAAAGTATGCTTTGTGTAAATCACTGCGAATATGGACTCGTATGATATGGGCTTAGAACACCGGTTCTCAAACTGTGGTACACGTATTAATGGTGGTACAAATTACAATATTTTTAGTGGTACGATTTTTACAGAAAAAAAATTAAATGAATGTTAAAAATGAATGTAAAATTGCGCCCCTTTAACATTTTATTTTAATCTAATCTAATTTATTTTAGTCAGAAACACATATATTTTTCAAGTTTTTGACTTTTACGGCTCTAGCTTTAATGTTGAAATGACGACTTCAAAAAGATAACTTATGCAGTTTTGGGTTAAAAAGAACAGATGAATATATGGGTATATTTTGGACAAAGCGATAAAGTTTTTAATGCCTTTCAACACGTCATATCTCTGGGAAACTGGATTTCCAGTTATGCTATTAATCAAAAATAGATATAGAACATGGTTGCAATTTGAATCGGATTTGTGCTTGAAATTAATGAAAATAAACCTGACATATATAAATTGGTTTCAGTAAAACAGGCTTATTAGTCGCATTAATTCTCATCATTAATTAATCTTATGGTGCTATAAAGCAAATATAATACCTCACTGATATTTAACCTAACATTTTTTTTAACTAATGGCAATGATAGTTTCGTATACAGTCTCAAGAATAAACAATCCTAAATCTGACATGTGTTCGACATTTAGTTTGTTTGACAGTGTTTCATATGATTATAATTCTATTTTTTGCTTCGTTTAAGATTAAGTTGCTTGTTAATAATACGAGTAGTGTTATAGAGAAACAACATTGTTAAGGTGCGGTATTGCATTTTATGGTCTTGGTTTATTTTAATAATTTGTTTTACACCTTAACCACAAAACCATGTAAATACGTTTAATCACATGCTTCAATTAAAAGAAAACTGACTAAATTTCACAACATTCACCATTTTTTTTAAAATCTTGTACTATCTAAAATGTCAAAAAGACAGAATGTATACATTTTTTAAACGTATCTTTTCAATGCTGGCCCTGTGACTCAGGTGTCTTCTTTGCTTTTGTAAAACTATATTATTTGCTTAATATATATATTATTACTCATTATTTACCACAATTGTTATATATATATATATATATATATACTTGTAGTATACTTATTCATATTTTATTGTACTGTAAAAGTTTCATTGACGGATATAATTAAATAATATAAATTTAAATGGTTTTATTCTTTGATTATATACACTCCATTTAGGATGAATTGATTTTTCATGATGAAATGCTTTTATGGAAGTATATATATTTTTGTTTCATATTTACGTGGTACAAAATCTGAAAAGTTTGAGAACCCCTGGCTTAGAAGGAACTGAGAAAGCAATATATAGTCACATCTGCTCATGGCCCGTATGAATCGCAAGATCATGCCATGCACCCTGATTTAGGAATCTGAATGTACGGCAAGTGTCCATTTGCGTAAGATGCACCGTCGTGTGCAGGAGTGTTTGCAAGTCAGCCACCGTTTCGCCTACTTTCAACAGCCCAGCACAGGCATCCGCAGCTATAGTTCTGCGTTAAATGATATATGGATTTTTGAATGGCGTGACATCGTTTCGTCATATGAATTCCACGTTTGCGTGCATCATCATGGTGACCGCATCCTTGTGTGGCGAGACACTTTGTTGGAGCCTTTCGCCTAGGCTCAACTTAACTTTCCATTTTCATTTGGCTATTTCCCATTTTTATCCCACCAATGACAGATAATTTTGCAAACTGAATCAACAAGAACAGCAGAAACAGCTAGTAGGAACATAGTAATCAAAAACTGAAGTGACTCTGAATCTCAAATGAACCAAGCTTTCATCTTAGACACGTCGCATTCGTTCTTCTCTCTTCTCCTCTCTCTCTTGAGAGGTAGAACTGCTGCTGCTTCCCTTATCGTAACATGTCAGAAATGCAATAAATTCTAGAACAGATGTTTACTGCACCAATTTATTTACGTTGATTCATAAAAATATTTGTCAACGAACAAAAATGAATATTAAAATCGACCGTGATTGCAAGTTTCTTCTTGACGTTATCAACATATGTTTTCAAAATTCCAAAATATTTCATATATACGTATAAATTTTAGTTCAAAAAGTAATTATATTTAATATATTATCCTATCTGAGGAACATTGTGTAGGTCAATAATTGTGTCTGTAAATGTTTAAGCCCGAGAAAACGTTAGGCTCAATTTAAAGTAATTTAAAAAACGATCTAGTGGGATAATTTTATTAACTTACTACTTTTTCGCGATCAGTACTCTGTAAAATGCAATGCGCCATAATCTAATAATAAACTCATATCACTTCACCCATCAGATCGTGCCTGGTTAGCCTCTTTGCTGTAAGTTCTGCAACAGATTTCAGATTTTCAGCTTGATGGGAACATGAAATCTTCAACAAAGAAGAGTAATGAGGTTGTAGCTGTGCCATCGGAGAGCGCTTAAAGCGCAATAACGTGTAAAAAAGGTAAAAGCTCGTTTTTGGAGACGTTCCTGAAGGCGTTCAGTGACGTTGCGTGCACCTGCAGGATCGATACCGTCGAGGGCTTCAGTCATAAATAATGGAAGAAGCCGATGAATTTGGCGATACCCGCTCGAATAAGTAAATAAAGAGCGTAGTTAAAAGGCTTTTATTTTTACGTATTATTTTTTTCTCTCTTTCTTTTACTCTCTTAAATATGCGAGCTTCAAATATTCTCATCAAGCGCTTTCTAATATCCACCGGTTAGAAGGTTCATTAAAATATATTGCCAAACCGTACCCGCGAGCATAGGAAGAGGAAAAAAAAAGGCACCACCCCCCCAGTCGCCGCTTCCGTGCCACCCCTCGCCTCAAAAAAAAAATAAGGGAAAAAAACTGCCCCGGGACAGGAGAAGATTCGGTGGAGGATAGAAAACTAAAAAAAAAAAAAAAAAAATTCTAGTGTTTTTTTCGTTTTCTAATGCAAGGAGCGAAGCGGCCCTTGTTTTTTTACGCTCTTAAAATCTTAAAAAACCATGTTTGTATTTTAAAAACCATTAATGACTAAGCTCCTTTTTTTAATTTTTTTTTTTTTTTACCCGGCTCTAAATGAAAGGAGAGACAAAAAACCCGGGGTGAGGAGACAGAGGTAGTAGGGTGCAGCTAGAAATGAAGACGCAGACGCGAGCCGTAATGAAAAACAGCCGGGTAAAAAATAAAAAATAAAAAAAGTGGTGGGGTGGTGGAGAGAACTCCAAATGACGACGAGGGTAGAGAACCTAGAAAGGAATGAAGGAAAGGGGGAAGAAGTTGAAGAAAAAAAAAGCTTTAGCTGCGCCCTTACATCGTTTTTAATAAGAACATTCGTTAAAAAAGAAGCGAATGCAAGGTTTTTATGAGAAGCAAAATACTTAATGGAGAAGAAAGTCGTTACGGTCTGAGGAAGCTGTATAAAAAAAGCAGAAAGAGAGAGAGAGAGAGAGAGAAAACTTGTTAAGAGATGCAAATGCATTTCGATTAGAAAAACTCATTAACGAAGGACGGAACACGCCCCACCCCCCACACCCACCGGCGCCAGAACCCTTGTCCGCCGATGCGCTCGCGACACGTGTTTGTGCAGCTTCGCGACCACCCCTTTCCACCCCCTTATGTACAGCCTGACTCTTATTAAAAGAAACCCAAACCCCACCCCTCGGGGGAGGTGGATTTGCTTTTTTTTAATTTCTCCTTTACAGTGAAATAGGGAGGGAGAAAATGTGTCTGCCCACTTTTAATTTAGCGCTGTTTCTCTCTCCCTCCGACCACTGCTTTTCGGGTAATCAGTCGCGGAATGCGATTTCCGAATAGGTTTTAAGCGAACTCCATTCATTTTATCGGTTCCCGTTAGCAGTTGGTAACAATATGTAATTGGTGTCGCCAATCCCGCCTGTTATCGGGATCGGCAATGAGAAACGGCACGCGAAGTGTCTCAGCGCTGATGCATTGAGCTAAAAGACTCCAGGATTACGGTTTGCTTGACACTCGACCTACCACCTGAGGCAAAGTGAATCGCTCCTTCAATTCTGCCACATAAATGGTTCTGAGAGAAAGCAACAGTTTCTTCAAACTAGAATACCAAGGCCTTGGTTTCCATTTCCTTACAGCAAATAACATTAGACAAATTTAATTTACCTATAATTATTAAATAAAAAAACGTTTTGATTTGCTGTGGTTCAAAACAGAATGAATGGCTTTGACATAACAATGTTTCTTTCCTTTTTAAATTTTACAAAATATTTGTGAAATTTGTCTTTGCCACTTTCCTTTCTTGTTCGATATCTGGTTAGCGGAGTCGTCTGCCACATTGTTGGACCTACAGGGGTTGGACAAAAATATGGAAACACCTTTAAAAAAACATGTTTTTTTGCTTAATATGGTGTAGGAAACCCGTTGGCATCCAAAACAGATTGCAGTCTTCTCGGAATGGATAAATACAGTTCCTGTATGTTTGCCAAGGGAATATTATACCATTCTTCTTGCAAAACGGTGGCACGTTCAGATAACGATGTTGGCGGTGGATAACGAGAACGCACTTTCCGTTCCAATGCAGACCACAAAGGTTCGATAATATTCAGGTCTGGTGACTGTGGTGGCCAGGGGAGATGGGACAACTCATCCTCGTGCTCAGAAAACCAGTCCTGGACAATGTGAGCTGTGTGAACAGGGGCTTTGTCGTCTTGGAAGACACCATCACCATCGGGGAACAAAGTTTGTACCATGGGATGAACTTGATCGGCCAAAATGTTCACATAAGTCTTGGCACTCATGTGCCCTGACACAGTTATCATGGGGCTAGCAGAGAACCACGATATGGCTGCCCAAACCATAACAGAACCCCCGCCATATTTCACTCTTGGCAAAAAGCAGTCTGTATTATAGGCTTGAGATGGCGTTCTCCAGACGTAAACTCGGCCAGAAGTGGGAAACAATGTGAAAGAAGACTCATCAGACCATATTACTCGCTTTCACTGCTCTATAGTCCAGGCTTTATGACTTAAACACCACCTTTTCCTGTTACGGGCATTAGCATCACTGATGAGTGGCTTCTCAATTGCAGCACGGCCAGCAATTCCCTGTTTATGAAGCTCCCTTCTAATTGTTTTGGTACTCAGAGGGTTCGGTAACACAACATTCATTTCAGCAGTAAACTTTTGCAGCTGTGGTCTTCTTATTTTTCGTCACAATTTCCCTTAATGATCGTCTGTCACGATCACTAAGGACACACTTTCGTCCGCGCTGTGATTTAGCAGATGATGTTTTTCCGCTTTTCAAATATGCGGAATAAATCTTCGATACAGTACCTCTTGAAACACTAAACACCTCGGCTACCTTGCTTACGGAAGCACCTACCATACGTGCTCCAACAATTTGCCCACGTTCGAAGTCTGTTAACTCTGACATAATGCAATGACAACCTCACATAACAGTACTCCGACAACAACTGAACTGTTTAGCACATTTACGAAGTTGTATAGGTGGCGTCAGTAGTCACAAACGCCAGGGCCACCTACATATTTCATTAAAATCAATCTTTCTTTTCAAACATGCATTTCACAAGGTGTTTCCATATTTTTGTCCATCCACTGTATATTCAAGTCTTGGAAATGGCACGGATATTTATTGTTAATCCCCTTTTCTCTCGGTAATTATCACATGCGGTGTACCTTGAGGAATGCTCTCAGGAATGAAATGCTACAGAAATAAATGGATTTGATTATTACCGATGAATGTCTAAAGCGAATATGTCTGATTAATTGGGAAAATTCCCAAATGTTGTATTATAAACAGATTACATGTTTGCATCTTACATGTTTAAAGATATCAAATAGAGCTAACAAACATTTCCCTTTAATCTAAAGGAATATTTCAGTTTAGTTATATCCAAAAGAGCCCATATTTAAGTAAATTTAAATAAAAAGCATTGAGCGATAATAGTATTTACCTTGTCGTATATTACATTATCGCAGGTACTAGGAGGAAAACGAGTTCACTATACATGATTATTACGATGTAGCCTTCCAATCGATAGGACCCATAGTTCGAAAAACAGGAGGCAAACGAGCAAAGCTCTCATTATTCAGCAGTTTTAGTCACTTGACATAAACTCATAAATATGCAATTGTTTTTAAAAAATTTCTTAAATAAATAATATTAAAACATACGGACTTTTGTTCCAACTAACCGTAAACTGCAAGCAAAACTTTCAATGAATACATTCTAGAAACATGTCTAAAACTTATAGCATTTAATGAAATGGTGCCCTTCATCACATTTCAAGGATTCATGAAGCTTTCGATATGAGTCAATATCCCTTAAGAAACCAAGATTTAGATCTTTCAGGAATTAAATTCCGCATTTCTTGATGGACATAAAAAACCATGTTAGGCATCGAAGTGTCGCTAAAAACATATGTGAGAAAAACCATAATTATTGTTGGCTAGGGAACCCATGTCAACATGCGCTAATAAGTTATAGTCTGAGCTGGTTAACGAGGATAAATATCCAGTGTCAACTAATGAGATGTATGTCAAGCTCATGTTAGGTTGTCAATTATAAACATGTTAGCTAACATATAGGTTGCGCTATAGCATTTGCCTGCTAGTGAGCTATAGGCCCAGCTATGGCTTGTGCTATTTATGAGCTAGAAGCCAAACTAGAGTTTATATTGGTCAGTAAGTATGCGAGCTATTAAGCAATATCAGATACAGCTATGTGTCCAACTACAGAACTATTGGCAGTATTAGCTAACAAGATATAAATCCAGTTAGATATAAAATTACAAATCTATACTAATTGGAATAATAAACATTTTGCACTAATTAAAAACTAGAGACCAAACCAGAGCACTTAGTTTAGAGTTAGTTATACGTGTTAACTATTGACTAGCTAGCTCGAAACAATGAAAGTAAATCCTAAAAATTAATAGTTACTAATTAATTAATGTAAATTAGAGTTGAGTTACAATAACGGGAGAAATTACAAAGTAATGAGGCAACCACCATATAAGTGTATAAGCCTGAATATTCAGGAATAGAGAAGCATCCCGCCTGGATCTGGGACTGAGCGAAATTTGCACCCGTTAAACCATTCAAATTGAATCCTCATTGCTGATACCGAGTTACTTAGTTAAAAATTATATTTTATGTTTTAAATACTTGAGTTCCAGAAATCCTACAAATAGCAGGGGTTAGTGTCCTCTAATTTACGCCGCAAGATGTAATTTTAACAAAATTTGAGTAAAGTTTTATATTTTGTGTATGTAATCGCAGTTTAGCTAGAGGACTATTTAGTTGCAATAGTATATTACGGCAAAGGGAGGTCAAACAGGTGTAATTAGATAGCTAATTACATTTAATCTTACAAATTTAGAAGCATTATATAATAGTTGTCTTAAAAAATTAAAAATCAGCGAAGTCATAGGTAAAATTTACTACACTCAAAAATAATCAATAAATATGAGTAACCTGGCTAACAAATACGCATTATTTATCCATTGATATATGAACTGAAGTGCTATTATTATTATTATTATTATTATTATTATTATTATTATTACCTAACTCTTATATGAAAAACAGAAAATTATGAGCTAGGGCTTACTCAACCTGAAACAGCATGCCATTTTCATGAAGCTGCAATATTTTTTAAATATTTAAAATGTAAACAGAATTTAGATTGCAAGATCTAATCACAAGAGTCCACGCTTCAGTAACACATGTGAAAGCAATCCAGACGAATATGAGCAACCGATCGGACAAAGTTCCTGCATGTGAAATTCGAGAAACAACTGACCATTCATAGTAAACCACTTAATTACAAGGTAATTCGAACGCATGACGTCACCAGGGACGGTGGCCGGCGTCAGGAACGAGATTCAACTGAAGACCTGATTAGTCGTTTATAGCTGGAATCCATCAACCGACAGAGTGGACACAATTTTCAACTAATGAATGCTTTAATGCTCGGAATCCGCGTCGAAACCTTTGAATAATTCCCTCCGAATGATAATTCGTAAGTAGCGGACTTTCGGGATGTCGGCAGTTTGATTAAATTTGGATATTTACGGAGCGAAGGCGAGTTGGAGTCAATAGACATACTTCGGGTGACCATGTCCTAGACGGAAATGGCCACATTTAAACGGCGGCGGGAGGAACAGGAAAGTTATTGAAAACATGTGGATAGAATAGGAATACGCGAGAGAATATTGCAAAATATTTGCGACATAAATCCTTCCTATTCGGATGTGGCAAGTATCATTATAAATAGGGAAATGCAATATTTAAGAGATAGGATAATCGTTAACGAGTAACCTCCATTCCCGGAGCTTTCAAAACCTATTGCCGGACAGAAAGATGGCTGACACATTCAAAATTTTTAATGAGTTGTAAAGTAATATAAAATGGCTGCAGTAAACTCTAATAAAATAGTAAAAACTCTCATCTCAATAGACCAAAAGGCACATTCTTGTTTTAGGAGATTATAAAAATTATGTTGTCATTCCCTTTTTTCCATCAATTAGCTATAAAGTTGCACGTATTTTGCAGAAATTTAACTTTCGGGTCGTTTATTCTCCCTACAATAAAATTCCGAGTTCCATACTCAAGAACCCCATTGCGGATATGAATTCCTGGGGTATTTACAGAATTCCTTGTCAGTGTGGTTTAATTTACATTGGCCAAACTAACAGAGCCTTAAAATTTCGCGTTAAGGAACATCAGGCATTTGTTAGAAAAAAGGAAACACAGAAGTCTTCTGTTGCCCAACATTGTTGGTCCAAAAATCACATTTTCAATTGTTCTGCTGCCAAAATTATTCAAAAAACATCTTCCATTGGTGAAGTGGATTTTCTAGAGGCATTTCACATTCAAAAAATCTTTCTGTTCTAGTTAACGACCCTAATTCCAATCCATCTTTGCCTTCAGCCTTTAAAGAAATTATGTTTTAGTTCTGGTTTCATCAACAGATGGCGCCAGTAGCTTATCTCCTGGCTAGGCTTTCTTATCTTATCTTATCTAATCATTATATTTTATCTCGTTCATATGCGCTTTTGCAGCTGAGGATAATGGTTCGGTAAAACCATCGAAGCTAGTCCTGTGAAAGTTTGAAAACATAACGCTGATTTTTGTTGTTTGGCTTCTAAGTTAGCAAAAACTCTATTAAAGGAATTTGAGAAACTAGCACTATATTTTATAATTTGCCCTAGCAATCCGCCATAATAAAAATATATGAATACTCGGAAGATATTTTTTATCCAAAGGCGGGATCTAGCCATTTATAGGCGTTGGCCATTCCTAAGGCCGGAAGCAGTAGTCTCTTTACTTAGAGGCACGTATTAGGTGGGCCAACAATGTCTCATATGAAAGGAAGGACAAATTATATCCATGCTTTCTCACTCGGAATGTATGGCTACAGGCTTCATAGCTACAGGCTATTCTTTACACAATGAATCTAAAAATGCTTTCCAAATGAAAAGGTTTCTTGAAATAACGTACAGAAATTTATGAAAAATGTTTTAAGATCCATGGTGAAAGAATTATGTGTTATAAATCCTAAATTTTTATACGATTTCCATATAGCAAAAATTTCAGTTCGAAAACTACACATTATCCTTAACGAATAGTTCAAATAATCGGTAGTTTGAATTCAGACAAAGCCGCATTAATTATTTCATATCTTCTGGCTTTGAAAGGTTCTCTACATGTTTTAGTAAGTTAAACAGAAAATGATACGCACATTTATATGTAAAATTTAATTAGACACGTGTAATTAATGTTTCCTTGAAGGAGCTATGAACTTAAAAAACGGACCCAATATGATTTTAATAGCCAAAACTACCAAATTTTGCTTCTAACCAAATTTTGCCTACGATTCGTCAAAAATTCTTAAACGTTGATCAGTAATAGTCTTTGAAACGATAATGACATCAATATGTTTCTTCTCGTATATCCCCGCGAATTTTGCAAGGTAGACCTACCTCATATAAAACTTAGGTCTTTATAACTGCAGAATCCTCTTAGTATTGAGGCTTAAACCGTTTTCATAAAATTTCGTTATTATTTAGAGAAAATTAAAGCATTGTATTGCATTGTAAAAATGACCAATAAGAGTTTTTGTTTTTCAACTATCCCTGGAGTCAATCATTTTCATTTGTAATTAAAAATCAAATGCTCAGATGGAAATAATTTTTACACATGACTTGCGGTTGACGCAGGCCCCTCTTCTTCAGATGGAGAAATTAATAAAAAGGAAAGGGAGGAGGAAAAGCTTAATCTATAGAGAAAAGAAGCAATGTTTAGGCCTGCCCCCCTTTAAGAACAAAAGAGATCTGTATCAAAATCTGCTAAATTATCTTTTTTAATTAATTTACATTGATATGTTTTTTTTTCCTGCAAACCTTAGGGTCAATTATTTCGACATACTGCATCGTGTTTTGTAAATTTAAAAAAGTTTATAACGTCGGGTATGCTTAGCTAACATAAAATATTCGCGACGTTGAAGACTGTTGGGGCATTATCACCAAGTCTTTTAGTTTTAGTAATGAATTACCCCATTTTTACCTTTTAAATGGAAAATGATGACGTTTAACTTTCATACAGAATTGAAAAGTAAAATCCCGATAGCTCTTGACATTTAAGAATTTTTATGTTCAAAGCATGACTTTTGCTATGAATATTACATCCACTCAAAACAACATTCCTTATCAAGACTTGAATTCAAGAAATTACAATTTTTATCTCTAAGAAAGCGAACTGCCAGTAACTCTGTCTACATTTTTTCACATATTATATATATATATATATATATATATATATATCTTCTGAATTATAAATCTTTCTATATTCTGAATTATAAATTCTTATTATAAATTGAAATTTATACTTGATATATTTGATTTTTATTATTTTTAACTAAAATTTTATATCGATATACTGATATTCGCCATTAAAAACATCTTCCTTAACGGTGTTGCTAATGTATTCAGTGATAAAATGTATTAAACATACATGCAAAAATAGACGCACTTACTTCTTTAGTTTTAATTTCATGGTCACGAGAAGATTTGTGAAAATGATATTCTAAAATTTGATTTTACAAACAGAAGTCTGTTTGATACCTAGTAATAATACGTCCGTAGCTTTATATTATTTTATACATTTAACCGTAATTAATGTCGAAATTAACATGTCAAAGTACTCCAAAGAAGCAGCTAAATACACAACACTATAAATAAAATGTATCAGCACTCATTTTGATTTTATACATTCTAGAACATTGGACTAAAACGTTTAAACTGGTAACACAGCTTTATTTTCCCACATCGCATTCCTGATATTTTTTCCCCTGTATAAAATTCCCCAGAAGAATTTCTTCTCCCCATCGTAAAATTCCTCAAAGAAGGCCTTTTTTAGCACCTGAAAGAGAAACTTTTGCTTTCATTTTGCAAAAAATTCATCTCTGATCGAAAGAAGAGACTTTTCCTGTACCATGCCGTGGAAGATCATTCTTTATCAAATATATATGAATTATCATTTGAGATTGAACAAAAAAATTATTTTAAATAAATAAGTTGTTCCTTTTCGATACAGACAAAGCTTTTTAATGTTTTTAAAAATCAGTATAATGAATAAACAATGCTACTAACGTTAAATATTAAGGAAGTTCACCACCACACAGCAGCTTTCTAACTCTCGTGCTCGTACACTACAGTCTGCATTAAAAGTAAGGCATAATAATAATAATCTTTGTAGCTTATTTAAACCATAAAACTTTATTTTGTTGAATGTCAAAAACGAAATTATTTTCAATGAAAAACACATATGAAATATTTGTATGACTTCTGGTGGTCTGAATTTTAGAGCAGCTCGATTTTTAAATTCAGAATCTTTACAAATCTTATTTAATTTATCCACCACATGGCAAGTAGCAGTAAGTAGCACTTCACTGTAAAAGATAATTTCGATCTCAATTTTTTGACGATGTCATGCGTTTCACAATGGATTAAAAGAATACTGTTTAGATATTTATCTAGAATTTATTGGATTGGACAGCTTCGTAAATTTTAATTTTTACTTGCTTATACGAAGTAAAAGAAGTACCGCAATCACGAAAAATTTCGGGTATCCTATTTCAAAGAAAATATCCATTTTAACCGCTCTCGAAACCATTTGAACGATGTTTTTGCGTGACATCTGCACGTACGGACAGAATAAAAGACTGCTTTTGCCAAAAAGGATTGTAAAATGGATTCAGAAGAGATTTTCATTCCTTTGACGTCTGTACGTATGTATGACGTATGTACGCATAACCAAAGAACAAGTAGCCATACAGCGTTGAAATTTTGTATAAGAGATTGCTATAATATGTAGTTTTGCATCGCTTTTTTTCATTGCAATCGGTTGGACCAATCGTATATATATATTAAAGTTAAATTAAATTTAAATAATTCTCCTGCGCCATTGCTGCAAGGAATGAAATTTGAATTTAACAAATATTCTCTGTTCGTATAAATATAAATTTAAAATTTAATTAAGAAATTTTAAATGCAAATATTCCCACTCTGTTACCTGGCTCGGTGAACTTAGTTCTTTTATTCTTGTATGCTGGTAAATTATGCATTTTTTTGCTTTAAACGTGATTAAATTATATGGTTTTATGTTCCGGTTTAGGTTTTTATGCCTTTAGTTAATCTGCATGCAAGGGCGTAACTAAAGGGGGCAAGGGGGGAACACCTGTCCCCGGGCGCAGCATACAAGGGGCGCCGAACTGATGTAACGAATTTTTAGAATGAAAAGTTTTCCATTCTTCGCAAACAAAAGGGAACGCGATATCTTCAGTTGTCCCCGGGCGCTGAAAATCCTAGCTACAGCTCTGTCTGCATGCAATAGTTGCAGAATTATCAACAATTAAAAAGTTTAAGCGGCGAGTTAAGCCTAACGAACCCCATTTGTTTACATTTGAAACTCATTAGAATAATGAATAAAGTCAATTTCTGAACCTTCGGTGTCTTTTTGCAAAGTGACACCAAAGGAAATTTTTCAGTTTTGTGCACCGAAAAATATGCCTTCTTGCCCGTTGGCCGTTTTCGCGTAGAAAGTTCTAATATTTTAATTGTAAAAATTTTTCTTTTTTAACTGTTTCAACTATATTTGATGTTTTATATTTTTCTGTAATTTACAATTTTTAATGAAGATGTTTTGAGATTTTATATATTTTTACTTTGCCGCGAGGTAAGAAATGATTTAATTGAATGAGAAATATATCTCTAATTAAATTCCAGGAAATAATTTTAAATGAAATGCAGCAAAAATGTGTATAATTTAATAGGACATAGAAAGAAGCCATGAGGAGTCCATGTCAGATTTTTAAATAGTCGCTTTACATAACTCCAACTCGGTAATTCTTCATTGTCTTTTCTAACAAAACTTTTACAGACAATTTGTAATTGGGTAAGATTTGTCATTTACATTAAAAAAAAATATTTTTACTCTAATACTGTTTTCCTCAAGAAGACATATACCTGGAATCAAATGTTACGTGGATGAAAAATTTCTCGATAGTAATTTTTATTAAAAAAATCTTTTGGTATAAATATAATCGTTTTTTTAATAAAATACCAAATAAAATTCTGAATAAGATAAAAACTATGAAAGAAAATAATTGACTCACAATAAAAATGAAATAAAGCATGCATAACAGAAAAATAACTAAAAATACAGACTCACCTGACTGTGTCTCTGGAACCGGTGAGCGATTCCGGAACAGACAGGTCGAAAAGAAAAGAAAAAACACATTAAGAATCATAGCAATAAAATAAAATCATAAAAAAATAAAGTAAAAGGAAAATTCATTTTATACTAAAAATTAGTTGCAAATGATGTACAGCATTCTGTTACAGCTGCTCCTAAACTATATCAATAAATACCACGACGACCTAAAAATAAATTAATGAACTAATGTAGCGCTGTTGCTAATTGCATCTCGTTATTTATAAACGGATCATATGACATTAAACTATCCTGAAAGATTTATGATGATTTGGTTCCGGAAGTGTGGATGTGGTTTTATAATAAATCCAAATTTTCTTACTTTTTAGATGTCCATTACTTTGAAATGCAGAATATTATACGGAAACAATTAATGTTGCAATGCATTAAAATTGCTAACTGCAAAATATATAAGATTTTTTCTTAAATACAGAGTTACAATTCCGAGAAATCTTTTAACAATTCCTAAAAAATAAACTACGCAGCTAATAATAAATTTTATTAAAGTAAAGCAGAAGTAACTCATCACGATTTTTTCATGTATTTCACAAATGTTTAATATGTCCGTCTTTGTTGATAGAGTAGACATCTATGTAATAATTCGGTTCGTTTCCGCCCGGTGTATCACGATGATCAGACAATCAGTATTGGTGATACGGTTGTGAAGATCCCGGAGATTAGTGAGAAGGCGAGACAAAAAGGCAGTATATTTGGCAATTATTCCCCCAAGAAATGTCACATGGAAATAAATCTAGAGGCCAGGGTTCACATCTCCTTATACATTTCCAGTTTATGGCAAATTTTGATTGAGGCACTTTGCAAATGTTGTTGGTCTTGTGACAATCAAAATTTGCTAATGATCTTGATAATTATTGTGCGAACTTATTTCTTTGATTATGAAAAAGAATTCGAGAGCTATCTGCTTAAAGACAGGGATACCTTTGTGGAGAAATTTCCAATAGAAACTGCCTTGTATTCATGGTACACAGAAAGAAAACGCTCTGCAACTAACCCATTTGCTGGAATTCGAGCTGATGGTGCTCAATATCTTAAACTACTCCCAACTGGTGAGAAATAGAAGTTTTTTTTATGATATTAAGCCGGACAATAGTGTTGTTGCAAAAGGTATTAACACTTTTTCCACTCAGATATGATATAAACTCAACTTTTCAGTAAGCCAAAATAAACTCTCTCCACAAGCACATAAGCTGTCTACAATGTTAACAATGATTGATACACCAAAGCATTTGTAATTGAACAAAAAGAGTTTGCCTCCACTACAGAGTAATAAAACTCGGTATCATTTATATAGTTTATTTATGGCGACTGACGATTTTTAAGCTGTTTCACGAATTGTGAATAAACCTATAGTCTTTAATAATATAAACATAGTCGATATCAAGTGCCTTCATAATTCGCAAAATCAGTTTTACGTTTCCTTCTCCTGTAAGGCAATAAGAGAATAAAACCTAAAAAATCTTAAAATATTCCTAAGAATTCCAGAAAAAAGTCCCAGTTTTCACTTCAAGCAAAAGGCAGGGAAAGAAATGGAGGAAATGTTTTCTTTCCCCTAAATACAAAATTATTGGTACTCTTCTGTTATCAATCAGGACTGGATTCAGAAATGTACGCATGCATGCAAGGATGCATGTGTTTATGTATGCAGGTATATATGAATGAATGAATGTATGTGTGTATAAACATCAACATATATGCACTTCTGAATCCGGTCCCGATAACAGAACGGTACCAGATTATTTTTAAATATTAATAAGATATAGCTGATTCAACTAATTTGCCGTAATATAGCACTTAAAATGTCTTGCATCATAATTTGTTTAAGGATTTATATTTATTCTCATCCTAAAACAGATATACATTGAAAAGTATTTGATTTCTGCATTATACATATAGATAGAGAAATATTTTATTTCTGTATTTTAGTCCAATAACAAATGCTCTAGGAACTAAGGTTAAAAAGAGGGGATCTTGAAAAGGATTAGCTTTCTCAAAACTCAATTCTTCACGCTTTTTTGTGATTTGAATGTTTCGAAGCGTAACCTAAATAACAATTACACACTTCAACTGAAAACTTTAGAAAGCTTCGTATTAGTGACAGCCAATAAAAGCCTTCCTTAAACGAAAGGATTTTTACAGTTTTAATTACATATTACTTAGATCACTAATAATATATAGAGACTCTAAATGTTACACTCAGTCTTTTACAGATTACTTGTTAGTTCGTGCGTAGTTTTAACCGGTTTTAACTCTTGAAATGCTCGCCTCTGCTTTTCATAAATTTGATTTTAAAAATACCAGAAAAATAATAAATATTTTAACCGTTACTCTGTAGAAACATTAGGTTATTTCAAAGGAGAGACTGAAAAATGAGCCATGCCCTCGTCCAGACTCGAACACCGGACCTCTCAAATACGCGCCGAGTGTGCTCAAACATTTTTATCAAACTATACTGAGAAAAGCAACCTCAGAGTTGAAGAATTTTAACCATGTGTTTGATTCCGTAATTTTGTATTTGCATCTATTTATAAATGTCGGCAGACGTTTAAAAGTTAGTATTCTTAAATTTGTTTTTCATCAAACGAAAGTTTCAAATTTTTAAACTTTTAATACTTTTTATTGTTACATGAAAATTTTAAGGTCGAAGATTCTATAACTATCATATTCCGAAAATCTTTTAATTAATTTGTATCTAAGGATTTGTATTCTAAAAAATGAATGATTCATCCATCTCTAGCACACAAAAAAGTCCACCACAATGTACTTTTGTTTAAATGTTGCATGATGTTTATGATTGCAATACTTATTTCTTTGACAATAACACTGCCATATTAGACTTACAATTTGTTTAAATAGCCTCCTTAATTACACTGACAAGCAAAGAACAATTATAAGATAAATGCAGTACTTTATTCAACAAAGAACAAGAACTCAGTGCGTCAACAAAGAGCAGATAGCTGAAATCTTTGCAAGCTGAAAACACGCTTATTCAATACTAAAAAAGGACTTTTCCAAACTGTTATGCTAATTAAAAATTTTATCAAGCTTTTTATAACAAACTGAAAGTTTTCATGAAGAGTATTATGGCGGAAAATAAAACTGTACAGATACACAAGCTGCAGTCTTTTTTTTTTTTTTTTTTTTTTCAGATTCAATAAAATCATATCAAATTCCTGGTCTTTAAAGCCCAAAGGAGCATTAGCTCAGAACAGCTATTATTCTCGAAATGGGATTTTGCGCTGAATCACTGCAAAAGGCTAAATCACTTTTCAGATCGTTGCCACCAAATATTATTGCCCAGTATTATTTTAAAAGAAATTAAGTAAAGGAGAATGTACATGAATGTAAGTATGTTTCTCGTATTGTGAAAAAAACGACAGTACCTAGAGCCATTAAATTATGAATAACATAATCCTCCACCCGAACATAAGCACCTGGAAATACGAATTTTTAATTTTTTTTATTTTACATTTTGTAAAACTTTAAAAAATTTTAGAGTATCGAACTCAACGATTTCAAAGCGAACAATGACAACACTGTTCAGAAAAAAACATTATCTCCAGCGTGAGACTGTCTATCGGAAACTCTAAATATATGATGTTTTTAAATATTTTGTGATATTGCTGTTGAATTGAATTTTATGTGGTTTAAGTGCGAAGAATGCGATATTATATAAATAAAGGTAACACACAAAACGTTAAAAAAAACCCTTTGGGCGTAATATAAAATATTAAGGCTTTCAGATTCTTTTTTCTTTAATTTTATTATTTTCTTAAATTTCTTCAAAAACATTCGCAAGGTAATTTCAATGGCTTATAGTTATACAGTAGAAAGTATTGCTTGCCACTTACATTAATTCCTCATTTTAGCTCACACTCACTGTACTCATGATAAGAAAAATATTATAAAATTAACGACTTGTTTTATGAAAAGACAATTTTGTATTACTGAAAATCTAGCATTAGCAATTCAAACATAATTTCATTTGTAAATTTTAAAATAAAGAAAGGAAATGCAATTTAGCAAATGCAGTTTTCGCTCTTTTTTGCAAAAGTTTATAATAATTTATTTGAATTTATCAGAGATGTTCTGAAATTCGTTTGCAGATTTAAATTCAATAGTAATTACTGTAGATTTTAATTTTAAAACTTTAAAAATAATCCCATTATTTAGAATAATACATTCAAGTTCTCAGTAACAAATGCAATTTAATCCGCCGAATGTTTGTCTAACATTATTTATATTAGTTCAGCTTTAATTTTTCATACGTTCATTATCAGCAAAAATTTTTACTTTGTTTTAAGAATAAACAATTTAGTGATATATTTAAGCTCTTATTTACGTAATCTGAAGCAATGATTTGCATTATTCGAAGAAGTTCAGATATTTGAAAAATGAGTACAAAGTTGTTTTAAAGAATTATCGAAGTCTTTGATAAGATGAAATCATAACACTAAAATAGTTTAGTAAACTAGAATCGTAGAATAACATAAAACATTAATTTGTTTAAACAAAAATGTTTTCTATAACAACAGAAACGCTGAATACCGAAATCCAAAATGTTACTTAAAAATGCAAGCAAATTCGTGGATGTTTTCTTAGAAAGTTTAAAAAGACGCATTAATACCATCAACGATGAATATCTATAAACTTAATTTGAGATGTATATTTCAAAATCCTTTTAAGGAAATTAAATTATAAATAATGGATTTCTAGTCTCAGGACAAAGGACATTTTAAAAAATAATAAGCATAGAGGGATTCTTGTTCATATAATTGATTTTTCAATTTCCGGGCAAAATAACTGGGATATTTAAAAAGCTTCAAATCTTGTCAATATACTGGATTTTTTTATTGAAATATTCTTTTCATGATAAGGTGGACTACTAATCTTCATATTCGTTGTGCAGGTCTAAAGGATATTTATCTTTAGCTAAGTATTAGATTTAAATAAATAATATTTAATTTAATATTGTTAAGTTATTTTCTGACACCAGTTGTTACGTTATTTTCTTCTTTCACTTCACGTTCGTACGGGGTTCGTGCAGATTTGGAGCAAGTAACGACGACACTTGATGAAGTATCGAAACACACCTTATTTAGCCAATATTAATCAGGACAGCTCCAAAGTTACGTTTTACAGTCGTCGAAGATTTACCATACACTTGCTGGAACAATCAGCGGCACAGCCTTCTTGTTATCAGGTTATAACGGTGGAGTCAGCTTCACTGCAAAGCACCAGAATACAGCTCCCGACTCTGCTTGGTTTTTCTCGGAACTCCACGTATTCTCAAGACTCTACAACTCGCGATGCACTCGACGACACACAGAGCATAGCTCCCGACTCTTCGGTTCAGTCGTTCCCGGAGCTCAACACACTCTCTCGACGATGCACTAACCACGATACACTAAGAGACTCTTTCGATGCACTCGACGACCCACTCGGCAGTCGCTGCCCGGCTGTCAATTGGATCGACTCCGCATGGACTGACTAACTCGAGACACTAACTCACACTAGACGAGGCAAACTCTGACTGCGTACCAGTACGGTTTATTTAGATTTCGGCTTGTGTTCGAGAACATTCTGGGCTAAACCAGTAAGAATTCGTTCCAGAAGGTTCTCCATCCGTCCATGGCATATCGCTAATTCTGCCGCCAAATGTGGCGATTTTTTGTCAAATGTGGCAACTTTGCCATTTTATGGCAACCCTAAAAGTGCTTTACCGGGAAGCTATATTACCGCACCTGTACATTTCGTAACAATATATTACATTTATTTAGCTTTTAATGCATTAAAATAAAAGCAAATTTTAACAGCATAAGAAGTTAGTAATTTGTTTCCGATTATTTCAGCATATTTTAGATTTCTGCGCTGAATGGCCTTTTGTCTAAAAATAATTAAATGAAACTTTAATTATTGTTTTTAGAAGAACCATCCCTATTTTGAAACTAAAGTTACCAAATAATGATTCTAAGACACATTATAATAAACGCAATTTTATACATTAGAAAATAAAATTATACATGTAATTACTGCAGATCTGCAATTTCTGTTTTTTTTTGGGGGGGGATGAATGTGATTAACAGTTATTTAATTTTTCAATGTGCATTAATCTGACTGCCATGTAAGATAAAATTTTATTATCTTGCTTATCTTTAAGAAACTGAATCATTAACCGATATTTTCAAGTTTTATATTTACATCGACATTTCACATATATTTATCTTTTGGGGTTTCAGTTTTAAATTATCACAAATGATCATTTACAGAATTTTTGAAATAATAATAAATTAGCTGTTAATTAAAGCATGTTTGAATCGAACTTTCAACATAAATGTTCGGATTCGTAATTACAGCTAAACAGCTTCAGACGCGTGTTACTATCATTTTCAAAGAAAGGAGAATAAAAAATTTTTATTTAAAAACTAAAGCTTAGGAGGTTAAATAGAATTCAGAATAGGATACTTTTATACATCTTAAAGAGGCATTTACTGATTTTGTGTTTCGGGAAATAAAATATTAAAATAAAGCAAAATAAAATAAAATAAACTCTGAAAGCTTTTAGATTTTATATTACGCCCAAAGTGGCGTCTTTTCATTTACATTCATATACACGTTTCGAGAGCATTTGGGATAATGTTATTTTTTTCTAAAATATTTAAAAACAGGCTATTTTTAAAATTTCCGACAGACAGTCTCCCATGCTGGTGATAAATTTTTTTTTTTTTTTTTCTTCGTACAGTGTTGCCATTGCTCGCCTTGTAATCGGCGAGTTTGTAAATGAAAAATTCGTTAAAGCTTTACAAAATTTGAAATGCATAGTAAAGTAAAAAAACAGCATATCTTTAGAATTTCCGATAGACAGTTTCACGCGCTGGAGATAAAAGTGTTTTTTTCCGTACATTTTGCCATTGCTCGCTTTGAAATCATTGAGTTTTTAATCAGAAATTCGTTAAAGATTCAAAAAATATGAAATACATAATAAAGCAAATTTGAAAATTTAAAATTCGGGCTTCCATGTGCTTCCATTCGGGCTTATTTAATTTATTTAAATATAATACAGGACGGTAATATTTGCTGGCAACAATTTGAAAAGCTATTCAGCTATTCAGTCTTTTACAGTGATTCAACGAAAAATCCCGTTTTAAGAGTAATAGCCCTTTTGTGTTAATGCTCCTTTGGGCTAAAAATTGCCACTTGAGGAAAATGCTATTTATTACTAACTTCATACGGAAATAATCCAGTAAAACAAGTGCACAATAATATTTTGAATAATTAAATATTTTCTTTATTAAGTAAGTGCGCAAGTCTCAACGTGATATTAATTTACGAAGTAAATATCGTAGAATTTTTTTTTTTTTTTTTACTTTGACATTTTTAACAGCTCATTTTAAATATAAGATTTTACGTACGACAGTTTTAATTTCTGGCGGACTAATTCTTAAATTAGTAAAACTGTCATAACTGCCTAGTTTAAAATTGTTTCTGGTGTTAAACATAAATATGCATACATGACTATGGTAATTTCCTTTTAATCCTTTTGTATATTTTGAATTAATTTTTTTAAACTATCGGTAAGGTCTTTGAGATATTAAGCTGCATTCGATAGCTTTCAGATCGCATTTTATACACTTTTAATTGTAATGAAGGTTCACTTTCTGGGATATTACAATTTTCTGTTACAGGTGGAAACTAACCTATTACCGTTAGTTTAATCACATAAGAGGGATATTTTATTTTCGTTTCACAGACACAAATCACTATTACCCAGAACAGAGAGCTGTTGCTAATGTGGTATGTGGCACAAGATGTTCTGGTTAGCTTACAAATTATAATAGCACGTTAAATATCAGCGGGAAAAATGGTACCATTTAAAAAGAATCTATAAACAATATTTTGATTCTTTTTCCGTTTTTAAGTTAATACAGCGTGTGACACAAATAAACGAGACTGCTCCAATAAATCAATGTACTTACAGAATCAGTTAGTTCTCCGCGATATTAGCACCTTTAAAGTAGTTCCCTTCAGCATTCACACACTTCTGCTTTCGGTGCTGCCACTGCTGGTAACAGTTCTGGAAAAAGTTTTTTGGAAGGCTCTTCAATGATGCAGTACTCCCCACTGGCGTGGTCGATTAATTCGCAACTGGTGGAATGGATAGAGGAGGTGTGTGGCATGACGTCACCAAAACAGTTGTTGCCTACTCCGTTTTTGCCTGAGCCTTTTCACCTGAGGTAAAATGAGTTCTCTTTAAGTAAGATTAAACTTGAGGAAATAAAAAAAAGTCCCATGGAGCTAAATCAGGTGAATAAGGAGGATTCTCCATCACAGTAATGTTTTTGCTGGTCAGAAACTGCTTGACCGATAGGGCCGTGTGAGCGGGTGCATTGTCAGGGTGCAACAGTCATCCATCACTCCACAACTGTGGCCTTTTTTTCGCTAATGTTTTCACGAAGTCTTTTTAATACTTCAATGTAGTAATACTGATTAATAGTGTGACCATTGGGAACCCATTCAATCATGATGAACATACTGGACTGGGGGCCCAAGGGGCACAGCACATCCATCATCTTCCACACTGTCCCCTTCCCCTGAAAACCGCTTATGCCATTCAAATACACGTGCATGAGACAAAGTTTCATCTCTATAATCCTCGCTTAATATCTGAAATGTTTCCTCTGTGGCTGATGTCTTAACTTTCACAAGAAAATTGATGTTGATTCGCTGTTCGGTTTTTTACATTAGACATTTTTCCAGCAGAATGCAGTTGCACATGTTCACACAATGGTGCAGTACTCCCCACTGGCGTGGTCGGTTAATTCGCAACTGGTGGAATGGATAGAGGAGGTGTGTGGCATGACGTCACCAAAACAGTTGTTGCCTACTCCACTCTGTTTTCAAGCTATACATTTAGTCTCGTTTCTTTTGTGTCACAGCTCGTATATTTCATTTATATTCATACCATTTTATGCCGCTAATATTTACACGTAATTAAAAAAACTTTACGCCATATATTATGTGCATCGGTTACAGAATATTTCTATTTCCTGCTAATATATGAAATTCTTGTATTTCCTGTTGATCTGCGATTTCACTAAAATTTGAATCACAAGATTAGCAATCTTTACAAATCTTATATAGCTTAATTGTAAAATATAAGTACACATAACATATTATTCACTACGCGAAAAAACATCAATTTTTCTTATTATTAGCATGATGATAATGATGATAATGGATGGATGTTTCAGAATTTAAAGGTACTACTTTATGACAACTTCAGTACGCATGAATGTTAAGTGCCAGATTACAACGTAGAAGAATATTTGCAATCAACTTTTAGGCAGAGATTTGCTTCCCCTTCCTCCGGTTTACCAATTATGATACACTAAACGTAGCCTTAATAAATTGCTACAGAATTATATTTCAAAAGAAAATTTCCATTTCTTAGATAACTTTAATGATTAAAATGTTATATTTTCATGTGGATTTACTTACAGAATACATTCCATCCAAAAACATAGCAAAACAATTCCGATCTAGGGAAAACGTAGCTTATGTGCTGTACAGGAAACTAGATTTAGTGAAAAACGAAACATATGATCACAGTAAAATATCTATAATAGAATAACTACGATTTTTCCAAATTAAATTTACGTATAATGAGTCACAAAATTACAAGTCATTCAATCCACTCCTAAAACATTCTTTCGAGAAAGATTTTTAATTCCAATTTCAGCAATCAATAAGAAATTATTTCATTTCGAAATGCCTTCAGTTACTTAAATAAAGTATTCGTCATTAATACTTAAGTAGTATTAATTTCCAACCCCACTCACTTTCGCAATACTTAGCTACATAACAATCCTTTATTTATTTACTAAACCCTACGTGGGCGTTATGTTTGTATCTAACATGCAAAATCTTACGAAAAAGCTTATTATTTGCTACTAACACAGCAAATAACAGAGAAATTTTATATTAAATTGGAAAACAAAAATTTTAATCCAATTACAATAACTTAAAGCCTATTTAACATTTAAAATTTTAAACATAAGAGGGACTTTGCAGTTATTTCAGTACTTATAATGATTACGATATTCGAAACACCTACAATGTAGTTTTTCCTGTATAGTATAGGCTAAAGACGTAAAGCTATCTTTACAGGGGCGAAGATCTGGAAATCCATTGAGGAAAACGTATAGTAAAAAGTCATTGTACTTATGGTCTTACTAGCTATATAAAATATAAAACAACTAGCAGGCGGGCTGAAGCCCGCTATTATTGGCCTTTATTCGCAAGTTGGACAGCCCGTTCGCCGGGATCGAAAGTTGGAGCGAACTACCAGTGTTCAGCGGTTTTGCCCTTGCTGCTCCCGCTTTATTCACATATGCATCCTGAAGACACTGCATACACGATACACATGCCGAAAATCACGAAAACACTCATGCAGCCAGCCCGCTCGCCGGAATTCGAAAGTTGGACCGAACTACCAGTGTTCAGCGGTTTTTCGTGGGCTGCGCCCGCTTTCGTCACATATGCATTCAGAAGATACTGCTTACTAGATACGCATGCGGAAAATCACGAAAAAACCCATGGAGCCAGCCCATACGATTGGATTCGAAATTTGGTCCGAACTACCAGTGTTCTCCACCCACTTTATTCACGTATGCATCCACAAGATACTTCATAAACGTTACACATCCGGAAAATCACGAAAACATTCATACAGGTAGCCCATTACCTGGTATTCGAAAGTTTGACCAAACTACCAGTGTTCAACGGTTTTGTGCGGGCTGCGTCTGCCTTATTCATAAATGAATCCATAAGGTACTGCATATACATTACACATGAGTAAAATCACGTGAACACCCATGGTGCCGGCCTGTTCGTCTGGATTCGAAAATTGGACTGAACTGCCAGCGTTCAGCGGTTTTGGGAGGGCTGCGCCCGCTTTATTCGCTTATGCATACAGGACATACCGCATACACAATACACATGACTAAAATCACGAAAAAATCTATGGAGGCATTCCGTTCAGCGGGATTCCAAAGTTGGACCGAACTACCAGTGTACATCGATTTTACCTGGGCTGCTCCCGCCTTATTAACATATGCATGCATAAGATACTGCATACACGTTACACATGCAGAAAATCACGAAAATACTCATGCAGCCAGCCCGTGTTCGCCGGTATTCGAAAGTTGGACCAAACTACCAGTGTTCACATGTTTTGATCGGGCTGCGCCCGCTTTATCCACGTATGCATCCAGAAGATACTGCATACACTATACACAACCGGAAAATCACGAAAACACCCATGCAGCCAGCCCGTTCGCCGGGATTCGAAACTTGACCTAACTACCAGTGTTTAGTGACTTTACCGCTCACCCGCTAAATGGGCCGTTGTAGAAAGTGTAATCGCGTAAATTTTCGCATTTATTATTCAAACAGTAGATTCGTTATTAAAATTCTTTTTACTTTATAAACTTCAATATGATCACACGCAAAACTGTATCAATATATACATTAATGAAATTAATAATTCATAATTAATTATAATAAGAAAGGTTTTCCTATACCATCTCCAAGAAAAAACATATTCAATTTAAATCCCTGAACGAAAAGAATTTTTTTTTTTTTTTAGTGAAAATTTAAATTAGTAGTTTACATAGTAATTTCAACTTCTTCTTTAAATGTCTGCATAGAAAATTTTTTGAAATAACGTGCGAATTATCCTAACCTGAAATAAAAAAAAAATTGCATAAAGCAGATGTTTATTTAAAATACTGTAGAACTTCAAGAACGTCAGCATTTAAATTTAATGTAATATAACAACTTTTACACAATATCGATAAAAGAAATAACGTGGCAATAACATATCGTGGTAATTATCCTAACCTGAAATAAAAAAAATTGCAAAAAGCAGCTATTTTATTTAAAATGCCTACATTAACGAAATATTTTTAAAATACAGTTAGGTAACATGCAATTGCGTGCTTTATTCAACTTTAGAATATAACCTTGATTTGTATCTGCGGCGATTCAAGAAACTGTTGCAATCGGAAAAATGAGCCCGAAAATTAGCGTTTTCACAGTTTTTAATTAATATCTCAGCTGATTAACGTCCTACGAAGATGAGAATGGTATCATTGGATTCGTAGAATTTTTTGGAATCCGCAGACACCTGCCTCGAATTCCAACTCAGCGCCGTTCCATAGATATTTAAGAAAAAAGAAATTGACACGTGACCTTTCGCCAGCACAAATCTCGAGCGGAAGCAATTGTCATCCCCCCGGCGCTTTCGAAAAAGCAATTTTATCTCAGCTAATTCCGAGACGGTTGCCACTCCGAAAAATGAAATAACGTTTTCGCAGTTTTTAATTAATAACTCCGCCGATTATTGTCGTACGAAGATGGGACCGGTATCGATGGATTCGTTGATTTTTTTCGAATCCGGAGATATGCGTTTCGAATTCCAACTCGGCGCCGTTCCCAAGTTATTCGAGAAAAACGAATTTGGCACTCGGCCAAATCTCTAAAACAGGGAAAACGGGTGAAAGAAAGTGCAAAACGTAGGGAAACGTAGGGGAAAAAGCAGTTTTTAATTAATATCTCGGCTAATTAAAGTCGCACGAAGATGCCGATGGTCAATATGGCGAGCCACGGGCATTCTGAATCCAACGGTACCTTCCGCTAAGCTCTACACCCAGCCGTTCCCGAGGAGATGATGTTACAAACACACAAACAGACAGAGGCACACAGATTTTAATAGTATAGACTAGCGGGCAAGCCCGCCAGCTGAGCGGGCTGAAGCCCGCTTTTCATTGTTCAATGTTCATTGTTCAATGTCCATTGTAATTTCGCCGGTATTCGAAAGTTGGACCGAACTACCAGTGTTCAGGGGTTTTGAGCTTGTTCCCCCTGCTTTATTCCCGTGCGCATCCAGAAGATAATGCATACACGTTACACATGCGGAAAATCACTGAAACACACATAGATTCAGCGTGTTGGCTGGGATTCAAAGTTGGACCGAACTACCATCGTTCAACGGTTTTGACCGGGTTACGCCCGCTTTATTCACGTATTCATCCAGCAGATACTCCGTATACGATACACATGCCTAAAATCACGAAAACACGCAATCAGCCAACCCGCTAGCCGGGATTCATAAGTTGGACCGAATTACCAGCATTCAACGTTTTTTCGCGGGATTCATCCGCTTTATTCACCAATTCATCCAGAAGATACTGCATACACGGTACACATGCGTAAAATCCCGCAAACACCCATGGACCCAGCCCGTTTTCCGGGATTCGAAAGTAGGACCAAACTACCAGTGCTCAGCGGTTCTGCGTGGACTGCGCCCGCTTTACTTGCATATGCATCCAGAAAATACTGCCTACACTATACACATGCGGAATATCACGAAAACACCGATACAGCTAGCCCGTTAGCCGAGATTCGAAAGTTGAACCGAACTACCAGTGTTCAGCGGATTTGCGCGAAGTTCGACCGCTTTATTCAATTATGCATACGCGTAAAATCCCGCAAACACCCACGGACCAATAGAAATTCAATTTAAAACCCTGAAGAAAAGTTACGTATTTTTGTGCATTTTTCCGGCTCAATTTCTGTAATTAAGAAAAATTCAGTAAAATTTTGTATCTCGGGAACCAATCATGCGATCGGCTCCAAATTTAGAAATTTACAACTGATAGATGGTCAGATGAAAGATGCTCTTTGTTCTAGATTGATTGGAAAATTAGATCATTAATTAGCATAATGAATAAAAAAGCGCCACTACGCTAATTTCATTCCCAGCGAATGGCCTTGACGATTCCAACAGTGGAGCGGATACCATCTCCCACCCCCGACACCCGTCGCTTTCCGAGTCGAAGGCCGTCAACCACGAGTTAGGAAGGGGAGATAAACGTAGTAGCGCTTTTTTAATGAATCTGCTAATTAGGCTCCTAATTAGCAAAACAGTTTACAATCAACGCTAACGTTCATTTGAGCATCCGGGAAGTGCAAAATTCAAAATTCGAAAAAAATCGGTCGGTTAGATCGGGAGATACGTATTTTTGGTGCATTTTTCCGATTCATTTTGTTTAATTAAGGAAAATTCGTAATTTGGGAACCAATCATCCAATTTTCTTGAAATTTCGAAATTTTTAATTCTCGGATCTTCAAACGACGTATGCCGTTTGTTGCAAGTCGATCGGCCAATTAGACGCTTAATTAGCGACATGACTAAAAATGCTCCAGTACCTTAATTTCGCCCCTTGCCGCGGAGAAATATCCCTTTCATAGGGAAAAACCCAACAAAGAAAGCGAAAGAAACGCCAAAAACGTAGGGGAAAATGAGTTTTTAATTAATATCTCGGCTAATTAAAGTCGCACGAAGATACCGATGGTCAATATGGCGAGCCACGGGAATTCTGAATCCAACGGTACCTTCCGCTAAGCTCTACACCCAGCCGTTCCGGAGAAGATGATGTTACAAACACACAAACAGACAGAGGCACACAGATTTTAATAGTATAGACTAGCGGGCAAGCCCGCCAGCTGAGCGGGCTGAAGCCCGCTTATCATTGTTCTTTTTTAAAAGATATCCTATGTTAAATTTGGCCGGTATTGAAAAGTTGAACCGAACTACCATTTTTAGCGGCATTCCGCGGGCTTCCCCCGCTTTTTTCACCTATGCATCCAGAAGTTACCGCATACACTATACATATGCGGAAAATCACGAAAAAAACCCATGCTTCCAGCCCTTTCGCGGGTATTCGAAATTTGGACCGAAATACCAGTGTTCAGCGCTTTTGGGCGGGAGCCCGCCCAAAACAGTATTCACGTGTGCATGCAAAAGATACTGCGTACACCGTACACATGCGTAAAATCACGAAAACACCCCTCCAGCCAGCCCGCTGCCGATTCGAAAGTTGGACCGAAATACAATTTTTCAGCGATTTTGCGCGTGCTGTGCCCGCTTTATTCACGTATGCATGCTGAAGATGGTGCATAAACGATACACATGCGTAAAATCACGAAAACAAACATGGAGCCTGCCTGTTCGCCGGTATTCGAAAGTTGGACCGAATTACCAGTGTTATGTGGCTTTGCGCGGGCTCTGCCCGCTTTATTCACATATACACCCAGAAGATACTCCATACACTATACACATGCGTAAAATCACGAAAACACCCATGGAGCCAGCCAGTTCGTCGGGATTCGAAATTACCGCATTACCAGAACCGCATTACCAGTATTCTGTGCCCGCTTTATTCACGTATGCATCCATGAGATACTTTATAAACGATACACATGCGAACAATCACGAAAACACCCATGCAGCCAGCCCGCTCGCCGAGATTCGAAAGTTTGAGCGAACTACCAGTGTTCAGCGGTTTTACCCGGTATCCGCGCGCTGTATTCACGTATGCATCCAAATTTTATATACAGTACCCCGGAATTCGAAAGTAGGACCGAAATACCAGTGTTCAGCGATTTTGTGGAGCGGGCTGCGCCCGCTTTATACACATAAGCATGGAGAGGATACTGCATAAACGATACACATGAGTTAAAGCAAGAAAACACCCGGGGAGCCAGCTCGTTCGCCGACACCGAAAGTTGGATCGAACTACCAGCGTTAAGAGGTTTTGAGCAGGCTGCGCCCACTTTTCTCACATATGCATCCAGAAATCACTTTATACACTATACACATGCGGAACATCAGGAAAACACCCATGCAGCCAGCCCGCTCGCAGAGATTCGAATGTTTGACCGAACTACCAGTGTTCAGCGGTTTTACCCGGTATCCGCGCGCTGTATTCACGTATGCGACCAAATTTTATGTACAGTACCCCGGAATTCGAAAGTTGGACCGAACTACCAGTGTTCTGTAGTTTTGCGCGGGCTGCTCCCGCTTTATTCAAGTATGCATGCAGAAGATACCGCATACACGTTACACATGCGAAAAATCCCGAAAACACACATTGAGCCAACACGGTCGCTTGGATTCGAAAGTTGGACCGAACTACCAGTAATCAGAGGTTTTCAGCGAATTTCGGCCGCTTTATTCACTTATGCATCCAGAAGATGCTGCGTACACGAGGCACATGCGTAAAATCACGCAAACACCCATGGACCCAGCCCGTTCGCCGGGATTCGAAATTAGGACCGAACTACCAGAGTTCAGCTTTATTCATTTATGCATCCAGAAGACACTGCATACACAACAGATATGCGTAAAATCACAAAAACATGAGTGTAGCCTGCCTGCTCACCGGGATTCGAAAGTTACCGTATACCATCTCAAAGGAGCAAAGAAAAATCTTTAATCTAAAAAAAAAAAAAAAAAAGTGTGAATTTAATTTTTATTGGTGCGAACTTATTTAAAATATCATTTGCATTAAAAGATAATATCTAAATTAAGTGCACGTATCTAATAACATAAAAAAATATATTATTCCAAAAAATCAAATTTATTATTAAAAAAATAACAACATATTTTTAAAAAATAGCTTTTTCAGATTTTTTAATTAATATCCCAGCTGATTAAAGTTGTACAACTTCAAGAACGTCATCATTTAAATTTAATGTAATATAATAACTTTTATTCAATATCAATAAAAGAATTAACGTGACAATCATCCTAACCTGAAATTAAAAAAAAATTGTGAAAAGCAGCTGTTTATTTAAAATGCCTACATTAACGAAATATTTTTAAAATACAGTTAGGTAACATGCAATCGCGTGCTTTATTCAACTTTAGAATATAACCTTGATTTGTATCTGCGGCGATTCAAGAAACTGTTGCAATCGGAAAAATGAGCCCGAAAATTAGCGTTTTCACAGTTTTTAATTAATATCTCAGCTGATTAACGTCCTACGAAGATGAGAATGGTATCATTGGATTCGTAGAATTTTTTGGAATCCGCAGACACCTGCCTCGAATTCCAACTCAGCGCCGTTCCATAGATATTTAAGAAAAAAGAAATTGACACGTGACCTTTCGCCAGCACAAATCTCGAGCGGAAGCAATTGTCATCCCCCCGGCGCAATTTCGAAAAAGCAATTTTATCTCAGCTAATTCCGAGACGGTTGCCACTCCGAAAAATGAAATAACGTTTTCGCAGTTTTTAATTAATAACTCCGCCGATTATTGTCGTACGAAGATGGGACCGGTATCGATGGATTCGTTGATTTTTTTCGAATACGGGGATATGCGTTTCGAATCGCAACTCGGAGCCGTTCCGCAGATATTCGAGAAAAACGAATTTGGCACTCGGCCAAATCCCTAAAATAGCGGAAACCCGTGAAAGAAAGTGCAAAACGTAGGGAAACGTAGGGGAAAAAGCAGTTTTTAATTAATATCTCGGCTAATTAAAGTCGCACGAAGATGCCGATGGTCAATCCGGCGAGCCACGGGAATTCTGAATCCAACGGTACCTTCCGCTAAGCTCTACACCCAGCCGTTCTTGAGAAGATGATGTTACAAACACACAAACAGACAGAGGCACACAGATTTTAATAGTATAGACTAGCGGGCAAGCCCGCCAGCTGAGCGGGCTGAAGCCCGCTTATCATTGTTCGTTTTTAAAAGATATCCTATGTTAAATTTGGCCGGTATTGAAAAGTTGAACCGAACTACCATTTTTTAGCGGCATTCCGCGGGCTTCCCCCGCTTTTTTCACCTATGCATCCAGAAGTTACCGCATACACTATACATATGCGGAAAATCACGAAAACACCCATGCTTCCAGCCCTTTCGCGTGTATTCGAAATTTGGACCGAAATACCAGTGTTCAGCGCTTTTGGGCGGGAGCCCGCCCAAAACAGTGTTCACGTGTGCATGCAAAAGATACTGCGTACACCGTACACATGCGTAAAATCACGAAAACACCCCTCCAGCCAGCCCGCTGCCGATTCGAAAGTTGGACCGAAATACAATTTTTCAGCGATTTTGCGCGTGCTGTGCCCGCTTTATTCACGTATGCATGCTGAAGATGGTACATAAACGATACACATGCGTAAAATCACGAAAACAAACATGAAGCCTGCCTGTTCGCCGGTATTCGAAAGTTGGACCGAATTACCAGTGTTATGTGGCTTTGCGCGGGCTCTGCCCGCTTTATTCACATATACACCCAGAAGATACTGCATACACTATACACATGCGTAAAATCACGAAAACACCCATGGAGCCAGCCAGTTCGTCGGGATTCGAAATTACCGCATTACCAGAACCGCATTACCAGTATTCTGTGCCCGCTTTATTCACGTATGCATCCATGAGATACTTTATAAACGATACACATGCGAACAATCACGAAAACACCCATGCAGCCAGCCCGCTCGCCGAGATTCGAAAGTTTGAGCGAACTACCAGTGTTCAGCGGTTTTACCCGGTATCCGCGCGCTGTATTCACGTATGCATCCAAATTTTATATACAGTACCCCGGAATTCGAAAGTAGGACCGAAATACCAGTGTTCAGCGATTTTGTGGAGCGGGCTGCGCCCGCTTTATACACATAAGCATGGAGAGGATACTGCATAAACGATACACATGAGTTAAAGCAAGAAAACACCCGGGGAGCCAGCTCGTTCGCCGACACCGAAAGTTGGATCGAACTACCAGCGTTAAGAGGTTTTGAGCAGGCTGCGCCCACTTTTCTCACATATGCATCCAGAAATCACTTTATACACTATACACATGCGGAACATCAGGAAAACACCCATGCAGCCAGCCCGCTCGCAGAGATTCGAATGTTTGACCGAACTACCAGTGTTCAGCGGTTTTACCCGGTATCCGCGCGCTGTATTCACGTATGCGACCAAATTTTATGTACAGTACCCCGGAATTCGAAAGTTGGACCGAACTACCAGTGTTCTGTAGTTTTGCGCGGGCTGCTCCCGCTTTATTCAAGTATGCATGCAGAAGATACCGCATACACGTTACACATGCGAAAAATCCCGAAAACACACATTGAGCCAACACGGTCGCTTGGATTCGAAAGTTGGACCGAACTACCAGTAATCAGAGGTTTTCAGCGAATTTCGGCCGCTTTATTCACTTATGCATCCAGAAGATGCTGCGTACACGAGGCACATGCGTAAAATCACGCAAACACCCATGGACCCAGCCCGTTCGCCGGGATTCGAAATTAGGACCGAACTACCAGAGTTCAGCTTTATTCATTTATGCATCCAGAAGACACTGCATACACAACAGATATGCGTAAAATCACAAAAACATGAGTGTAGCCTGCCTGCTCACCGGGATTCGAAAGTTACCGTATACCATCTCAAAGGAGCAAAGAAAAATCTTTAATCTAAAAAAAAAAAAAAAAAAGTGTGAATTTAATTTTTATTGGTGCGAACTTATTTAAAATATCATTTGCATTAAAAGATAATATCTAAATTAAGTGCACGTATCTAATAACATAAAAAAATATATTATTCCAAAAAATCAAATTTATTATTAAAAAAATAACAACATATTTTTAAAAAATAGCTTTTTCAGATTTTTTAATTAATATCCCAGCTGATTAAAGTTGTACAACTTCAAGAACGTCATCATTTAAATTTAATGTAATATAATAACTTTTATTCAATATCAATAAAAGAATTAACGTGACAATCATCCTAACCTGAAATTAAAAAAAAATTGTGAAAAGCAGCTGTTTATTTAAAATGCCTACATTAACGAAATATTTTTAAAATACAGTTAGGTAACATGCAATCGCGTGCTTTATTCAACTTTAGAATATAACCTTGATTTGTATCTGCGGCGATTCAAGAAACTGTTGCAATCGGAAAAATGAGCCCGAAAATTAGCGTTTTCACAGTTTTTAATTAATATCTCAGCTGATTAACGTCCTACGAAGATGAGAATGGTATCATTGGATTCGTAGAATTTTTTGGAATCCGCAGACACCTGCCTCGAATTCCAACTCAGCGCCGTTCCATAGATATTTAAGAAAAAAGAAATTGACACGTGACCTTTCGCCAGCACAAATCTCGAGCGGAAGCAATTGTCATCCCCCCGGCGCAATTTCGAAAAAGCAATTTTATCTCAGCTAATTCCGAGACGGTTGCCACTCCGAAAAATGAAATAACGTTTTCGCAGTTTTTAATTAATAACTCCGCCGATTATTGTCGTACGAAGATGGGACCGGTATCGATGGATTCGTTGATTTTTTTCGAATACGGGGATATGCGTTTCGAATCGCAACTCGGAGCCGTTCCGCAGATATTCGAGAAAAACGAATTTGGCACTCGGCCAAATCCCTAAAATAGGGGAAACCCGTGAAAGAAAGTGCAAAACGTAGGGAAACGTAGGGGAAAAAGCAGTTTTTAATTAATATCTCGGCTAATTAAAGTCGCACGAAGATGCCGATGGTCAATCCGGCGAGCCACGGGAATTCTGAATCCAACGGTACCTTCCGCTAAGCTCTACACCCAGCCGTTCTTGAGAAGATGATGTTACAAACACACAAACAGACAGAGGCACACAGATTTTAATAGTATAGACTAGCGGGCAAGCCCGCCAGCTGAGCGGGCTGAAGCCCGCTTATCATTGTTCGTTTTTAAAAGATATCCTATGTTAAATTTGGCCGGTATTGAAAAGTTGAACCGAACTACCATTTTTTAGCGGCATTCCGCGGGCTTCCCCCGCTTTTTTCACCTATGCATCCAGAAGTTACCGCATACACTATACATATGCGGAAAATCACGAAAACACCCATGCTTCCAGCCCTTTCGCGTGTATTCGAAATTTGGACCGAAATACCAGTGTTCAGCGCTTTTGGGCGGGAGCCCGCCCAAAACAGTGTTCACGTGTGCATGCAAAAGATACTGCGTACACTGTACACATGCGTAAAATCACGAAAACACCCCTCCAGCCAGCCCGCTGCCGATTCGAAAGTGGGACCGAAATACAATTTTTCAGCGATTTTGCGCGTGCTGTGCCCGCTTTATTCACGTATGCATGCTGAAGATGGTACATAAACGATACACATGCGTAAAATCACGAAAACAAACATGAAGCCTGCCTGTTCGCCGGTATTCGAAAGTTGGACCGAATTACCAGTGTTATGTGGCTTTGCGCGGGCTCTGCCCGCTTTATTCACATATACACCCAGAAGATACTGCATACACTATACACATGCGTAAAATCACGAAAACACCCATGGAGCCAGCCAGTTCGTCGGGATTCGAAATTACCGCATTACCAGAACCGCATTACCAGTATTCTGTGCCCGCTTTATTCACGTATGCATCCATGAGATACTTTATAAACGATACACATGCGAACAATCACGAAAACACCCATGCAGCCAGCCCGCTCGCCGAGATTCGAAAGTTTGAGCGAACTACCAGTGTTCAGCGGTTTTACCCGGTATCCGCGCGCTGTATTCACGTATGCATCCAAATTTTATATACAGTACCCCGGAATTCGAAAGTAGGACCGAAATACCAGTGTTCTGTAGTTTTGCGCGGGCTGCTCCCGCTTTATTCAAGTATGCATGCAGAAGATACCGCATACACGTTACACATGCGAAAAATCCCGAAAACACACATTGAGCCAACACGGTCGCTTGGATTCGAAAGTAGGACCGAACTACTAGTAATCAGAGGTTTTGAGCGAATTTCGGCCGCTTTATTCACTTATGCATCCAGAAGATGCTGCGTACACGAGGCACATGCGTAAAATCACGCAAACACCCATGGACCCAGCCCGTTCGCCGGGATTCGAAATTAGGACCGAACTACCAGAGTTCAGCTTTATTCATTTATGCATCCAGAAGACACTGCATACACAACAGATATGCGTAAAATCACAAAAAACATGAGTGTAGCCTGCCTGCTCACCGGGATTCGAAAGTTACCGTATACCATCTCAAAGGAGCAAAGAAAAATCTTTAATCTAAAAAAAAAAAAAAAAAAGTGTGAATTTAATTTTTATTGGTGCGAACTTATTTAAAATATCATTTGCATTAAAAGATAATATCTAAATTAAGTGCACGTATCTAATAACATAAAAAAATATATTATTCCAAAAAATCAAATTTATTATTAAAAAAATAACAACATATTTTTAAAAAATAGCTTTTTCAGATTTTTTAATTAATATCCCAGCTGATTAAAGTTGTACAACTTCAAGAACGTCATCATTTAAATTTAATGTAATATAATAACTTTTATTCAATATCAATAGAAGAATTAACGTGACAATCATCCTAACCTGAAATTTAAAAAAAATTGTGAAAAGCAGCTGTTTATTTAAAATGCCTACATTAACGAAATATTTTTAAAATACAGTTAGGTAACATGCAATCGCGTGCTTTATTCAACTTTAGAATATAACCTTGATTTGTATCTGCGGCGATTCAAGAAACTGTTGCAATCGGAAAAATGAGCCCGAAAATTAGCGTTTTCACAGTTTTTAATTAATATCTCAGCTGATTAACGTCCTACGAAGATGAGAATGGTATCATTGGATTCGTAGAATTTTTTGGAATCCGCAGACACCTGCCTCGAATTCCAACTCAGCGCCGTTCCATAGATATTTAAGAAAAAAGAAATTGACACGTGACCTTTCGCCAGCACAAATCTCGAGCGGAAGCAATTGTCATCCCCCCGGCGCTTTCGAAAAAGCAATTTTATCTCAGCTAATTCCGAGACGGTTGCCACTCCGAAAAATGAAATAACGTTTTCGCAGTTTTTAATTAATAACTCCGCCGATTATTGTCGTACGAAGATGGGACCGGTATCGATGGATTCGTTGATTTTTTTCGAATCCGGAGATATGCGTTTCGAATTCCAACTCGGCGCCGTTCCCAAGTTATTCGAGAAAAACGAATTTGGCACTCGGCCAAATCCCTAAAACAGGGAAAACGGGTGAAAGAAAGTGCAAAACGTAGGGAAACGTAGGGGAAAAAGCAGTTTTTAATTAATATCTCGGCTAATTAAAGTCGCACGAAGATGCCGATGGTCAATATGGCGAGCCACGGGCATTCTGAATCCAACGGTACCTTCCGCTAAGCTCTACACCCAGCCGTTCCCGAGGAGATGATGTTACAAACACACAAACAGACAGAGGCACACAGATTTTAATAGTATAGACTAGCGGGCAAGCCCGCCAGCTGAGCGGGCTGAAGCCCGCTTTTCATTGTTCAATGTTCATTGTTCAATGTCCATTGTAATTTCGCCGGTATTCGAAAGTTGGACCGAACTACCAGTGTTCAGGGGTTTTGAGCTTGTTCCCCCTGCTTTATTCCCGTGCGCATCCAGAAGATAATGCATACACGTTACACATGCGGAAAATCACTGAAACACACATAGATTCAGCGTGTTGGCTGGGATTCAAAGTTGGACCGAACTACCATCGTTCAACGGTTTTGACCGGGTTACGCCCGCTTTATTCACGTATTCATCCAGCAGATACTCCGTATACGATACACATGCCTAAAATCACGAAAACACGCAATCAGCCAACCCGCTAGCCGGGATTCATAAGTTGGACCGAATTACCAGCATTCAACGTTTTTTCGCGGGATTCATCCGCTTTATTCACCAATTCATCCAGAAGATACTGCATACACGGTACACATGCGTAAAATCCCGCAAACACCCATGGACCCAGCCCGTTTTCCGGGATTCGAAAGTAGGACCAAACTACCAGTGCTCAGCGGTTCTGCGTGGACTGCGCCCGCTTTACTTGCATATGCATCCAGAAAATACTGCCTACACTATACACATGCGGAATATCACGAAAACACCGATACAGCTAGCCCGTTAGCCGAGATTCGAAAGTTGAACCGAACTACCAGTGTTCAGCGGATTTGCGCGAAGTTCGACCGCTTTATTCAATTATGCATACGCGTAAAATCCCGCAAACACCCACGGACCAATAGAAATTCAATTTAAAACCCTGAAGAAAAGTTACGTATTTTTGTGCATTTTTCCGGCTCAATTTCTGTAATTAAGAAAAATTCAGTAAAATTTTGTATCTCGGGAACCAATCATGCGATCGGCTCCAAATTTAGAAATTTACAACTGATAGATGGTCAGATGAAAGATGCTCTTTGTTCTAGATTGATTGGAAAATTAGATCATTAATTAGCATAATGAATAAAAAAGCGCCACTACGCTAATTTCATTCCCAGCGAATGGCCTTGACGATTCCAACAGTGGAGCGGATACCATCTCCCACCCCCGACACCCGTCGCTTTCCGAGTCGAAGGCCGTCAACCACGAGTTAGGAAGGGGAGATAAACGTAGTAGCGCTTTTTTAATGAATCTGCTAATTAGGCTCCTAATTAGCAAAACAGTTTACAATCAACGCTAACGTTCATTTGAGCATCCGGGAAGTGCAAAATTCAAAATTTGAAAAAAATCGGTCGGTTAGATCGGGAGATACGTATTTTTGGTGCATTTTTCCGATTCATTTTGTTTAATTAAGGAAAATTCGTAATTTGGGAACCAATCATCCAATTTTCTTGAAATTTCGAAATTTTTAATTCTCGGATCTTCAAACGACGTATGCCGTTTGTTGCAAGTCGATCGGCCAATTAGACGCTTAATTAGCGACATGACTAAAAATGCTCCAGTACCTTAATTTCGCCCCTTGCCGCGGAGAAATATCCCTTTCATAGGGAAAAACCCAACAAAGAAAGCGAAAGAAACGCCAAAAACGTAGGGAAAAATGAGTTTTTAATTAATATCTCGGCTAATTAAAGTCGCACGAAGATACCGATGGTCAATATGGCGAGCCACGGGAATTCTGAATCCAACGGTACCTTCCGCTAAGCTCTACACCCAGCCGTTCCGGAGAAGATGATGTTACAAACACACAAACAGACAGAGGCACACAGATTTTAATAGTATAGACTAGCGGGCAAGCCCGCCAGCTGAGCGGGCTGAAGCCCGCTTATCATTGTTCTTTTTTAAAAGATATCCTATGTTAAATTTGGTTGGTATTGAAAAGTTGAACCGAACTACCATTTTTTAGCGGCATTCCGCGGGCTTCCCCCGCTTTTTTCACCTATGCATCCAGAAGTTACCGCATACACTATACATATGCGGAAAATCACGAAAAAAACCCATGCTTCCAGCCCTTTCGCGGGTATTCGAAATTTGGACCGAAATACCAGTGTTCAGCGCTTTTGGGCGGGAGCCCGCCCAAAACAGTATTCACGTGTGCATGCAAAAGATACTGCGTACACCGTACACATGCGTAAAATCACGAAAACACCCCTCCAGCCAGCCCGCTGCCGATTCGAAAGTTGGACCGAAATACAATTTTTCAGCGATTTTGCGCGTGCTGTGCCCGCTTTATTCACGTATGCATGCTGAAGATGGTGCATAAACGATACACATGCGTAAAATCACGAAAACAAACATGGAGCCTGCCTGTTCGCCGGTATTCGAAAGTTGGACCGAATTACCAGTGTTATGTGGCTTTGCGCGGGCTCTGCCCGCTTTATTCACATATACACCCAGAAGATACTCCATACACTATACACATGCGTAAAATCACGAAAACACCCATGGAGCCAGCCAGTTCGTCGGGATTCGAAATTACCGCATTACCAGAACCGCATTACCAGTATTCTGTGCCCGCTTTATTCACGTATGCATCCATGAGATACTTTATAAACGATACACATGCGAACAATCACGAAAACACCCATGCAGCCAGCCCGCTCGCCGAGATTCGAAAGTTTGAGCGAACTACCAGTGTTCAGCGGTTTTACCCGGTATCCGCGCGCTGTATTCACGTATGTATCCAAATTTTATAAACAGTACCCCGGAATTCGAAAGTAGGACCGAAATACCAGGGTTCAGCGATTTTGTGGAGCGGGCTGCGCCCGCTTTATACACATAAGCATGGAGAGGATACTGCATAAACGATACACATGAGTTAAAGCAAGAAAACACCCGGGGAGCCAGCTCGTTCGCCGACACCGAAAGTTGGATCGAACTACCAGCGTTAAGAGGTTTTGAGCAGGCTGCGCCCACTTTTCTCACATATGCATCCAGAAATCACTTTATACACTATACACATGCGGAACATCAGGAAAACACCCATGCAGCCAGCCCGCTCGCAGAGATTCGAATGTTTGACCGAACTACCAGTGTTCAGCGGTTTTACCCGGTATCCGCGCGCTGTATTCACGTATGCGACCAAATTTTATGTACAGTACCCCGGAATTCGAAAGTTGGACCGAACTACCAGTGTTCTGTAGTTTTGCGCGGGCTGCTCCCGCTTTATTCAAGTATGCATGCAGAAGATACCGCATACACGTTACACATGCGAAAAATCCCGAAAACACACATTGAGCCAACACGGTCGCTTGGATTCGAAAGTTGGACCGAACTACCAGTAATCAGAGGTTTTCAGCGAATTTCGGCCGCTTTATTCACTTATGCATCCAGAAGATGCTGCGTACACGAGGCACATGCGTAAAATCACGCAAACACCCATGGACCCAGCCCGTTCGCCGGGATTCGAAATTAGGACCGAACTACCAGAGTTCAGCTTTATTCATTTATGCATCCAGAAGACACTGCATACACAACAGATATGCGTAAAATCACAAAAACATGAGTGTAGCCTGCCTGCTCACCGGGATTCGAAAGTTACCGTATACCATCTCAAAGGAGCAAAGAAAAATCTTTAATCTAAAAAAAAAAAAAAAAAAGTGTGAATTTAATTTTTATTGGTGCGAACTTATTTAAAATATCATTTGCATTAAAAGATAATATCTAAATTAAGTGCACGTATCTAATAACATAAAAAAATATATTATTCCAAAAAATCAAATTTATTATTAAAAAAATAACAACATATTTTTAAAAAATAGCTTTTTCAGATTTTTTAATTAATATCCCAGCTGATTAAAGTTGTACAACTTCAAGAACGTCATCATTTAAATTTAATGTAATATAATAACTTTTATTCAATATCAATAGAAGAATTAACGTGACAATCATCCTAACCTGAAATTTAAAAAAAATTGTGAAAAGCAGCTGTTTATTTAAAATGCCTACATTAACGAAATATTTTTAAAATACAGTTAGGTAACATGCAATCGCGTGCTTTATTCAACTTTAGAATATAACCTTGATTTGTATCTGCGGCGATTCAAGAAACTGTTGCAATCGGAAAAATGAGCCCGAAAATTAGCGTTTTCACAGTTTTTAATTAATATCTCAGCTGATTAACGTCCTACGAAGATGAGAATGGTATCATTGGATTCGTAGAATTTTTTGGAATCCGCAGACACCTGCCTCGAATTCCAACTCAGCGCCGTTCCATAGATATTTAAGAAAAAAGAAATTGACACGTGACCTTTCGCCAGCACAAATCTCGAGCGGAAGCAATTGTCATCCCCCCGGCGCAATTTCGAAAAAGCAATTTTATCTCAGCTAATTCCGAGACGGTTGCCACTCCGAAAAATGAAATAACGTTTTCGCAGTTTTTAATTAATAACTCCGCCGATTATTGTCGTACGAAGATGGGACCGGTATCGATGGATTCGTTGATTTTTTTCGAATACGGGGATATGCGTTTCGAATCGCAACTCGGAGCCGTTCCGCAGATATTCGAGAAAAACGAATTTGGCACTCGGCCAAATCCCTAAAATAGGGGAAACCCGTGAAAGAAAGTGCAAAACGTAGGGAAACGTAGGGGAAAAAGCAGTTTTTAATTAATATCTCGGCTAATTAAAGTCGCACGAAGATGCCGATGGTCAATCCGGCGAGCCACGGGCATTCTCAATCCAACGGTACCTTCCGCTAAGCTCTGCACCCAGACGTTCCCGAGGAGATGATGTTACAAACACACAAACAGACAGAGGCACACAGATTTTAATAGTATAGACTAGCGGGCAAGCCCGCCAGCTGAGCGGGCTGAAGCCCGCTTATCATTGTTCGTTTTTAAAAGATATCCTATGTTAAATTTGGCCGGTATTGAAAAGTTGAACCGAACTACCATTTTTTAGCGGCATTCCGCGGGCTTCCCCCGCTTTTTTCACCTATGCATCCAGAAGTTACCGCATACACTATACATATGCGGAAAATCACGAAAACACCCATGCTTCCAGCCCTTTCGCGTGTATTCGAAATTTGGACCGAAATACCAGTGTTCAGCGCTTTTGGGCGGGAGCCCGCCCAAAACAGTGTTCACGTGTGCATGCAAAAGATACTGCGTACACCGTACACATGCGTAAAATCACGAAAACACCCCTCCAGCCAGCCCGCTGCCGATTCGAAAGTTGGACCGAAATACAATTTTTCAGCGATTTTGCGCGTGCTGTGCCCGCTTTATTCACGTATGCATGCTGAAGATGGTACATAAACGATACACATGCGTAAAATCACGAAAACAAACATGAAGCCTGCCTGTTCGCCGGTATTCGAAAGTTGGACCGAATTACCAGTGTTATGTGGCTTTGCGCGGGCTCTGCCCGCTTTATTCACATATACACCCAGAAGATACTGCATACACTATACACATGCGTAAAATCACGAAAACACCCATGGAGCCAGCCAGTTCGTCGGGATTCGAAATTACCGCATTACCAGAACCGCATTACCAGTATTCTGTGCCCGCTTTATTCACGTATGCATCCATGAGATACTTTATAAACGATACACATGCGAACAATCACGAAAACACCCATGCAGCCAGCCCGCTCGCCGAGATTCGAAAGTTTGAGCGAACTACCAGTGTTCAGCGGTTTTACCCGGTATCCGCGCGCTGTATTCACGTATGCATCCAAATTTTATATACAGTACCCCGGAATTCGGAAGTAGGACCGAAATACCAGTGTTCTGTAGTTTTGCGCGGGCTGCTCCCGCTTTATTCAAGTATGCATGCAGAAGATACCGCATACACGTTACACATGCGAAAAATCCCGAAAACACACATTGAGCCAACACGGTCGCTTGGATTCGAAAGTAGGACCGAACTACTAGTAATCAGAGGTTTTGAGCGAATTTCGGCCGCTTTATTCACTTATGCATCCAGAAGATGCTGCGTACACGAGGCACATGCGTAAAATCACGCAAACACCCATGGACCCAGCCCGTTCGCCGGGATTCGAAATTAGGACCGAACTACCAGAGTTCAGCTTTATTCATTTATGCATCCAGAAGACACTGCATACACAACAGATATGCGTAAAATCACAAAAAACATGAGTGTAGCCTGCCTGCTCACCGGGATTCGAAAGTTACCGTATACCATCTCAAAGGAGCAAAGAAAAATCTTTAATCTAAAAAAAAAAAAAAAAAGTGTGAATTTAATTTTTATTGGTGCGAACTTATTTAAAATATCATTTGCATTAAAAGATAATATCTAAATTAAGTGCACGTATCTAATAACATAAAAAAATATATTATTCCAAAAAATCAAATTTATTATTAAAAAAATAACAACATATTTTTAAAAAATAGCTTTTTCAGATTTTTTAATTAATATCCCAGCTGATTAAAGTTGTACAACTTCAAGAACGTCATCATTTAAATTTAATGTAATATAATAACTTTTATTCAATATCAATAGAAGAATTAACGTGACAATCATCCTAACCTGAAATTTAAAAAAAATTGTGAAAAGCAGCTGTTTATTTAAAATGCCTACATTAACGAAATATTTTTAAAATACAGTTAGGTAACATGCAATCGCGTGCTTTATTCAACTTTAGAATATAACCTTGATTTGTATCTGCGGCGATTCAAGAAACTGTTGCAATCGGAAAAATGAGCCCGAAAATTAGCGTTTTCACAGTTTTTAATTAATATCTCAGCTGATTAACGTCCTACGAAGATGAGAATGGTATCATTGGATTCGTAGAATTTTTTGGAATCCGCAGACACCTGCCTCGAATTCCAACTCAGCGCCGTTCCATAGATATTTAAGAAAAAAGAAATTGACACGTGACCTTTCGCCAGCACAAATCTCGAGCGGAAGCAATTGTCATCCCCCCGGCGCAATTTCGAAAAAGCAATTTTATCTCAGCTAATTCCGAGACGGTTGCCACTCCGAAAAATGAAATAACGTTTTCGCAGTTTTTAATTAATAACTCCGCCGATTATTGTCGTACGAAGATGGGACCGGTATCGATGGATTCGTTGATTTTTTTCGAATACGGGGATATGCGTTTCGAATCGCAACTCGGAGCCGTTCCGCAGATATTCGAGAAAAACGAATTTGGCACTCGGCCAAATCCCTAAAATAGGGGAAACCCGTGAAAGAAAGTGCAAAACGTAGGGAAACGTAGGGGAAAAAGCAGTTTTTAATTAATATCTCGGCTAATTAAAGTCGCACGAAGATGCCGATGGTCAATCCGGCGAGCCACGGGCATTCTCAATCCAACGGTACCTTCCGCTAAGCTCTGCACCCAGACGTTCCCGAGGAGATGATGTTACAAACACACAAACAGACAGAGGCACACAGATTTTAATAGTATAGACTAGCGGGCAAGCCCGCCAGCTGAGCGGGCTGAAGCCCGCTTATCATTGTTCGTTTTTAAAAGATATCCTATGTTAAATTTGGCCGGTATTGAAAAGTTGAACCGAACTACCATTTTTTAGCGGCATTCCGCGGGCTTCCCCCGCTTTTTTCACCTATGCATCCAGAAGTTACCGCATACACTATACATATGCGGAAAATCACGAAAACACCCATGCTTCCAGCCCTTTCGCGTGTATTCGAAATTTGGACCGAAATACCAGTGTTCAGCGCTTTTGGGCGGGAGCCCGCCCAAAACAGTGTTCACGTGTGCATGCAAAAGATACTGCGTACACCGTACACATGCGTAAAATCACGAAAACACCCCTCCAGCCAGCCCGCTGCCGATTCGAAAGTTGGACCGAAACACAATTTTTCAGCGATTTTGCGCGTGCTGTGCCCGCTTTATTCACGTATGCATGCTGAAGATGGTGCATAAACGATACACATGCGTAAAATCACGAAAACAAACATGGAGCCTGCCTGTTCGCCGGTATTCGAAAGTTGGACCGAATTACCAGTGTTATGTGGCTTTGCGCGGGCTCTGCCCGCTTTATTCACATATACACCCAGAAGATACTCCATACACTATACACATGCGTAAAATCACGAAAACACCCATGAAGCCAGCCAGTTCGTCGGGATTCGAAATTACCGCATTACCAGAACCGCATTACCAGTATTCTGTGCCCGCTTTATTCACGTATGCATCCATGAGATACTTTATAAACGATACACATGCAAACAATCACGAAAACACCCATGCAGCCAGCCCGCTCGCCGAGATTCGAAAGTTTGAGCGAACTACCAGTGTTCAGCGGTTTTACCCGGTATCCGCGCGCTGTATTCACGTATGCATCCAAATTTTATGTACAGTACCCCGGAATTCGAAAGTAGGACCGAAATACCAGAGTTCAGCGATTTTGTGGAGCGGGCTGCGCCCGCTTTATACACATAAGCATGGAGAGGATACTGCATAAACGATACACATGAGTTAAAGCAAGAAAACACCCGGGGAGCCAGCTCGTTCGCCGACACCGAAAGTTGGATCGAACTACCAGCGTTAAGAGGTTTTGAGCAGGCAGCGCCCACTTTTATCACATATGCATCCAGAAATCACTTTATACACTATACACATGCGGAAAATCAGGAAAACACCCATGCAGCCAGCCCGCTCGCAGAGATTCGAATGTTTGACCGAACTACCAGTGTTCAGCGGTTTTACCCGGTATCCGCGCGCTGTATTCACGTATGCGACCAAATTTTATGTACAGTACCCCGGAATTCGAAAGTTGGACCGAACTACCAGTGTTCTGTAGTTTTGCGCGGGCTGGTCCCGCTTTATTCAAGTATGCATGCAGAAGATACCGCATACACGTTACACATGCGAAAAATCCCGAAAACACACATTGAGCCAACACGGTCGCTTGGATTCGAAAGTTGGACCGAACTACCAGTAATCAGAGGTTTTGAGCGAATTTCGGCCGCTTTATTCACTTATGCATCCAGAAGATGCTGCGTACACGAGGCACATGCGTAAAATAACGCAAACACCCATGGACCCAGCCCGTTTGCCGGGAATCGAAATTAGGACCGAACTACCAGAGTTCAGCTTTATTCATTTATGCATCCAGAAGACACTGCATACACAACAGATATGCGTAAAATCACAAAAAACAGGAGTGTAGCCTGCCTGCTCACCGGGATTCGAAAGTTACCGTATACCATCTCAAAGGAGCAAAGAAAAATCTTTAATCTAAAAAAAAAAAAAAAAAAAAAAAAGTGTGAATTTAATTTTTATTGGTGCGAACTTATTTAAAATATCATTTGCATTAAAAGATAATATCTAAATTAAGTGCACGTATCTAATAACATAAAAAAATATATTATTCCAAAAAATCAAATTTATTATTAAAAAAATAACAACATATTTTTAAAAAATAGCTTTTTCAGATTTTTTAATTAATATCCCAGCTGATTAAAGTTGTACAACTTCAAGAACGTCATCATTTAAATTTAGTGTAATATAATAACTTTTATTCAATATCAATAAAAGAATTAACGTGACAATCATCCTAACCTGAAATTAAAAAAAAATTGTGAAAAGCAGCTGTTTATTTAAAATGCCTACATTAACGAAATATTTTTAAAATACAGTTAGGTAACATGCAATCGCGTGCTTTATTCAACTTTAGAATATAACCTTGATTTGTATCTGCGGCGATTCAAGAAACTGTTGCAATCGGAAAAATGAGCCCGAAAATTAGCGTTTTCACAGTTTTTAATTAATATCTCAGCTGATGAACGTCCTACGAAGATGAGAATGGTATCATTGGATTCGTAGAATTTTTTGGAATCCGCAGACACCTGCCTCGAATTCCAACTCAGCGCTGTTCCATAGATATTTAAGAAAAAAGAAATTGACACGTGACCTTTCGCCAGCACAAATCTCGAGCGGAAGCAATTGTCATCCCCCCGGCGCTTTCGAAAAAGCAATTTTATCTCAGCTAATTCCGAGACGGTTGCCACTCCGAAAAATGAAATAACGTTTTCGCAGTTTTTAATTAATAACTCCGCCGATTATTGTCGTACGAAGATGGGACCGGTATCGATGGATTCGTTGATTTTTTTTCGAATACGGGGATATGCGTTTCGAATCGCAACTCGGAGCCGTTCCGCAGATATTCGAGAAAAACGAATTTGGCACTCGGCCAAATCCCTAAAATAGGGGAAACCCGTGAAAGAAAGTGCAAAACGTAGGGAAATGTAGGGAGAAAATCAGTTTTTAATTAATATCTCGGCTAATTAAAGTCGCACGAAGATGCCGATGGTCAATCCGGCGAGCCACGGGCATTCTGTATCCAACGGTACCTTCCGCTAAGCTCTGAACCCAGACGTTCCCGAGGAGATGATGTTACAAACACACAAACAGACAGAGGCACACAGATTTTAATAGTATAGACTAGCGGGCAAACCCGCCAGCTGAGCGGGCTGAAGCCCGCTTATCATTGTTCGTTTTTAAAAGATATCCTATGTTAAATTTGGCCGGTATTGAAAAGTTGAACCGAACTACCATTTTTTAGCGGCATTCCGCGGGCTTCCCCCGCTTTTTTCACCTATGCATCCAGAAGTTACCGCATACACTATACATATGCGGAAAATCACGAAAACACCCATGCTTCCAGCCCTTTCGCGGGTATTCGAAATTTGGACCGAAATACCAGTGTTCAGCGCTTTTGGGCGGGAGCCCGCCCAAAACAGTGTTCACGTGTGCATGCAAAAGATACTGCGTACACCGTACACATGCGTAAAATCACGAAAACACCCCTCCAGCCAGCCCGCTGCCGATTCGAAAGTTGGACCGAAATACAATTTTTCAGCGATTTTGCGCGTGCTGTGCCCGCTTTATTCACGTATGCATGCTGAAGATGGTGCATAAACGATACACATGCGTAAAATCAGGAAAACAAACATGGAGCCTGCCTGTTCGCCGGTATTCGAAAGTTGGACCGAATTACCAGTGTTATGTGGCTTTGCGCGGGCTCTGCCCGCTTTATTCACATATACACCCAGAAGATATTCCATACACTATACACATGCGTAAAATCACGAAAACACCCATGGAGCCAGCCAGTTCGTCGGGATTCGAAATTACCGCATTACCAGAACCGCATTACCAGTATTCTGTGCCCGCTTTATTCACGTATGCATCCATGAGATACTTTATAAACGATACACATGCGAACAATCACGAAAACACCCATGCAGCCAGCCCGCTCGCCGAGATTCGAAAGTTTGAGCGAACTACCAGTGTTCAGCGGTTTTACCCGGTATCCGCGCGCTGTATTCACGTATGCATCCAAATTTTATATACAGTACCCCGGAATTCGAAAGTAGGACCGAAATACCAGTGTTCTGTAGTTTTGCGCGGGCTGCTCCCGCTTTATTCAAGTATGCATGCAGAAGATACCGCATACACGTTACACATGCGAAAAATCCCGAAAACACACATTGAGCCAACACGGTCGCTTGGATTCGAAAGTAGGACCGAACTACTAGTAATCAGAGGTTTTGAGCGAATTTCGGCCGCTTTATTCACTTATGCATCCAGAAGATGCTGCGTACACGAGGCACATGCGTAAAATCACGCAAACACCCATGGACCCAGCCCGTTCGCCGGGATTCGAAATTAGGACCGAACTACCAGAGTTCAGCTTTATTCATTTATGCATCCAGAAGACACTGCATACACAACAGATATGCGTAAAATCACAAAAAACATGAGTGTAGCCTGCCTGCTCACCGGGATTCGAAAGTTACCGTATACCATCTCAAAGGAGCAAAGAAAAATCTTTAATCTAAAAAAAAAAAAAAAAAAGTGTGAATTTAATTTTTATTGGTGCGAACTTATTTAAAATATCATTTGCATTAAAAGATAATATCTAAATTAAGTGCACGTATCTAATAACATAAAAAAATATATTATTCCAAAAAATCAAATTTATTATTAAAAAAATAACAACATATTTTTAAAAAATAGCTTTTTCAGATTTTTTAATTAATATCCCAGCTGATTAAAGTTGTACAACTTCAAGAACGTCATCATTTAAATTTAATGTAATATAATAACTTTTATTCAATATCAATAGAAGAATTAACGTGACAATCATCCTAACCTGAAATTTAAAAAAAATTGTGAAAAGCAGCTGTTTATTTAAAATGCCTACATTAACGAAATATTTTTAAAATACAGTTAGGTAACATGCAATCGCGTGCTTTATTCAACTTTAGAATATAACCTTGATTTGTATCTGCGGCGATTCAAGAAACTGTTGCAATCGGAAAAATGAGCCCGAAAATTAGCGTTTTCACAGTTTTTAATTAATATCTCAGCTGATTAACGTCCTACGAAGATGAGAATGGTATCATTGGATTCGTAGAATTTTTTGGAATCCGCAGACACCTGCCTCGAATTCCAACTCAGCGCCGTTCCATAGATATTTAAGAAAAAAGAAATTGACACGTGACCTTTCGCCAGCACAAATCTCGAGCGGAAGCAATTGTCATCCCCCCGGCGCTTTCGAAAAAGCAATTTTATCTCAGCTAATTCCGAGACGGTTGCCACTCCGAAAAATGAAATAACGTTTTCGCAGTTTTTAATTAATAACTCCGCCGATTATTGTCGTACGAAGATGGGACCGGTATCGATGGATTCGTTGATTTTTTTCGAATCCGGAGATATGCGTTTCGAATTCCAACTCGGCGCCGTTCCCAAGTTATTCGAGAAAAACGAATTTGGCACTCGGCCAAATCCCTAAAACAGGGAAAACGGGTGAAAGAAAGTGCAAAACGTAGGGAAACGTAGGGGAAAAAGCAGTTTTTAATTAATATCTCGGCTAATTAAAGTCGCACGAAGATGCCGATGGTCAATATGGCGAGCCACGGGCATTCTGAATCCAACGGTACCTTCCGCTAAGCTCTACACCCAGCCGTTCCCGAGGAGATGATGTTACAAACACACAAACAGACAGAGGCACACAGATTTTAATAGTATAGACTAGCGGGCAAGCCCGCCAGCTGAGCGGGCTGAAGCCCGCTTTTCATTGTTCAATGTTCATTGTTCAATGTCCATTGTAATTTCGCCGGTATTCGAAAGTTGGACCGAACTACCAGTGTTCAGGGGTTTTGAGCTTGTTCCCCCTGCTTTATTCCCGTGCGCATCCAGAAGATAATGCATACACGTTACACATGCGGAAAATCACTGAAACACACATAGATTCAGCGTGTTGGCTGGGATTCAAAGTTGGACCGAACTACCATCGTTCAACGGTTTTGACCGGGTTACGCCCGCTTTATTCACGTATTCATCCAGCAGATACTCCGTATACGATACACATGCCTAAAATCACGAAAACACGCAATCAGCCAACCCGCTAGCCGGGATTCATAAGTTGGACCGAATTACCAGCATTCAACGTTTTTTCGCGGGATTCATCCGCTTTATTCACCAATTCATCCAGAAGATACTGCATACACGGTACACATGCGTAAAATCCCGCAAACACCCATGGACCCAGCCCGTTTTCCGGGATTCGAAAGTAGGACCAAACTACCAGTGCTCAGCGGTTCTGCGTGGACTGCGCCCGCTTTACTTGCATATGCATCCAGAAAATACTGCCTACACTATACACATGCGGAATATCACGAAAACACCGATACAGCTAGCCCGTTAGCCGAGATTCGAAAGTTGAACCGAACTACCAGTGTTCAGCGGATTTGCGCGAAGTTCGACCGCTTTATTCAATTATGCATACGCGTAAAATCCCGCAAACACCCACGGACCAATAGAAATTCAATTTAAAACCCTGAAGAAAAGTTACGTATTTTTGTGCATTTTTCCGGCTCAATTTCTGTAATTAAGAAAAATTCAGTAAAATTTTGTATCTCGGGAACCAATCATGCGATCGGCTCCAAATTTAGAAATTTACAACTGATAGATGGTCAGATGAAAGATGCTCTTTGTTCTAGATTGATTGGAAAATTAGATCATTAATTAGCATAATGAATAAAAAAGCGCCACTACGCTAATTTCATTCCCAGCGAATGGCCTTGACGATTCCAACAGTGGAGCGGATACCATCTCCCACCCCCGACACCCGTCGCTTTCCGAGTCGAAGGCCGTCAACCACGAGTTAGGAAGGGGAGATAAACGTAGTAGCGCTTTTTTAATGAATCTGCTAATTAGGCTCCTAATTAGCAAAACAGTTTACAATCAACGCTAACGTTCATTTGAGCATCCGGGAAGTGCAAAATTCAAAATTTGAAAAAAATCGGTCGGTTAGATCGGGAGATACGTATTTTTGGTGCATTTTTCCGATTCATTTTGTTTAATTAAGGAAAATTCGTAATTTGGGAACCAATCATCCAATTTTCTTGAAATTTCGAAATTTTTAATTCTCGGATCTTCAAACGACGTATGCCGTTTGTTGCAAGTCGATCGGCCAATTAGACGCTTAATTAGCGACATGACTAAAAATGCTCCAGTACCTTAATTTCGCCCCTTGCCGCGGAGAAATATCCCTTTCATAGGGAAAAACCCAACAAAGAAAGCGAAAGAAACGCCAAAAACGTAGGGAAAAATGAGTTTTTAATTAATATCTCGGCTAATTAAAGTCGCACGAAGATACCGATGGTCAATATGGCGAGCCACGGGAATTCTGAATCCAACGGTACCTTCCGCTAAGCTCTACACCCAGCCGTTCCGGAGAAGATGATGTTACAAACACACAAACAGACAGAGGCACACAGATTTTAATAGTATAGACTAGCGGGCAAGCCCGCCAGCTGAGCGGGCTGAAGCCCGCTTATCATTGTTCTTTTTTAAAAGATATCCTATGTTAAATTTGGTTGGTATTGAAAAGTTGAACCGAACTACCATTTTTTAGCGGCATTCCGCGGGCTTCCCCCGCTTTTTTCACCTATGCATCCAGAAGTTACCGCATACACTATACATATGCGGAAAATCACGAAAAAAACCCATGCTTCCAGCCCTTTCGCGGGTATTCGAAATTTGGACCGAAATACCAGTGTTCAGCGCTTTTGGGCGGGAGCCCGCCCAAAACAGTATTCACGTGTGCATGCAAAAGATACTGCGTACACCGTACACATGCGTAAAATCACGAAAACACCCCTCCAGCCAGCCCGCTGCCGATTCGAAAGTTGGACCGAAATACAATTTTTCAGCGATTTTGCGCGTGCTGTGCCCGCTTTATTCACGTATGCATGCTGAAGATGGTGCATAAACGATACACATGCGTAAAATCACGAAAACAAACATGGAGCCTGCCTGTTCGCCGGTATTCGAAAGTTGGACCGAATTACCAGTGTTATGTGGCTTTGCGCGGGCTCTGCCCGCTTTATTCACATATACACCCAGAAGATACTCCATACACTATACACATGCGTAAAATCACGAAAACACCCATGGAGCCAGCCAGTTCGTCGGGATTCGAAATTACCGCATTACCAGAACCGCATTACCAGTATTCTGTGCCCGCTTTATTCACGTATGCATCCATGAGATACTTTATAAACGATACACATGCGAACAATCACGAAAACACCCATGCAGCCAGCCCGCTCGCCGAGATTCGAAAGTTTGAGCGAACTACCAGTGTTCAGCGGTTTTACCCGGTATCCGCGCGCTGTATTCACGTATGTATCCAAATTTTATAAACAGTACCCCGGAATTCGAAAGTAGGACCGAAATACCAGGGTTCAGCGATTTTGTGGAGCGGGCTGCGCCCGCTTTATACACATAAGCATGGAGAGGATACTGCATAAACGATACACATGAGTTAAAGCAAGAAAACACCCGGGGAGCCAGCTCGTTCGCCGACACCGAAAGTTGGATCGAACTACCAGCGTTAAGAGGTTTTGAGCAGGCTGCGCCCACTTTTCTCACATATGCATCCAGAAATCACTTTATACACTATACACATGCGGAACATCAGGAAAACACCCATGCAGCCAGCCCGCTCGCAGAGATTCGAATGTTTGACCGAACTACCAGTGTTCAGCGGTTTTACCCGGTATCCGCGCGCTGTATTCACGTATGCGACCAAATTTTATGTACAGTACCCCGGAATTCGAAAGTTGGACCGAACTACCAGTGTTCTGTAGTTTTGCGCGGGCTGCTCCCGCTTTATTCAAGTATGCATGCAGAAGATACCGCATACACGTTACACATGCGAAAAATCCCGAAAACACACATTGAGCCAACACGGTCGCTTGGATTCGAAAGTTGGACCGAACTACCAGTAATCAGAGGTTTTCAGCGAATTTCGGCCGCTTTATTCACTTATGCATCCAGAAGATGCTGCGTACACGAGGCACATGCGTAAAATCACGCAAACACCCATGGACCCAGCCCGTTCGCCGGGATTCGAAATTAGGACCGAACTACCAGAGTTCAGCTTTATTCATTTATGCATCCAGAAGACACTGCATACACAACAGATATGCGTAAAATCACAAAAACATGAGTGTAGCCTGCCTGCTCACCGGGATTCGAAAGTTACCGTATACCATCTCAAAGGAGCAAAGAAAAATCTTTAATCTAAAAAAAAAAAAAAAAAAGTGTGAATTTAATTTTTATTGGTGCGAACTTATTTAAAATATCATTTGCATTAAAAGATAATATCTAAATTAAGTGCACGTATCTAATAACATAAAAAAATATATTATTCCAAAAAATCAAATTTATTATTAAAAAAATAACAACATATTTTTAAAAAATAGCTTTTTCAGATTTTTTAATTAATATCCCAGCTGATTAAAGTTGTACAACTTCAAGAACGTCATCATTTAAATTTAATGTAATATAATAACTTTTATTCAATATCAATAGAAGAATTAACGTGACAATCATCCTAACCTGAAATTTAAAAAAAATTGTGAAAAGCAGCTGTTTATTTAAAATGCCTACATTAACGAAATATTTTTAAAATACAGTTAGGTAACATGCAATCGCGTGCTTTATTCAACTTTAGAATATAACCTTGATTTGTATCTGCGGCGATTCAAGAAACTGTTGCAATCGGAAAAATGAGCCCGAAAATTAGCGTTTTCACAGTTTTTAATTAATATCTCAGCTGATTAACGTCCTACGAAGATGAGAATGGTATCATTGGATTCGTAGAATTTTTTGGAATCCGCAGACACCTGCCTCGAATTCCAACTCAGCGCCGTTCCATAGATATTTAAGAAAAAAGAAATTGACACGTGACCTTTCGCCAGCACAAATCTCGAGCGGAAGCAATTGTCATCCCCCCGGCGCAATTTCGAAAAAGCAATTTTATCTCAGCTAATTCCGAGACGGTTGCCACTCCGAAAAATGAAATAACGTTTTCGCAGTTTTTAATTAATAACTCCGCCGATTATTGTCGTACGAAGATGGGACCGGTATCGATGGATTCGTTGATTTTTTTCGAATACGGGGATATGCGTTTCGAATCGCAACTCGGAGCCGTTCCGCAGATATTCGAGAAAAACGAATTTGGCACTCGGCCAAATCCCTAAAATAGGGGAAACCCGTGAAAGAAAGTGCAAAACGTAGGGAAACGTAGGGGAAAAAGCAGTTTTTAATTAATATCTCGGCTAATTAAAGTCGCACGAAGATGCCGATGGTCAATCCGGCGAGCCACGGGCATTCTCAATCCAACGGTACCTTCCGCTAAGCTCTGCACCCAGACGTTCCCGAGGAGATGATGTTACAAACACACAAACAGACAGAGGCACACAGATTTTAATAGTATAGACTAGCGGGCAAACCCGCCAGCTGAGCGGGCTGAAGCCCGCTTATCATTGTTCGTTTTTAAAAGATATCCTATGTTAAATTTGGCCGGTATTGAAAAGTTGAACCGAACTACCATTTTTTAGCGGCATTCCGCGGGCTTCCCCCGCTTTTTTCACCTATGCATCCAGAAGTTACCGCATACACTATACATATGCGGAAAATCACGAAAACACCCATGCTTCCAGCCCTTTCGCGGGTATTCGAAATTTGGACCGAAATACCAGTGTTCAGCGCTTTTGGGCGGGAGCCCGCCCAAAACAGTGTTCACGTGTGCATGCAAAAGATACTGCGTACACCGTACACATGCGTAAAATCACGAAAACACCCCTCCAGCCAGCCCGCTGCCGATTCGAAAGTTGGACCGAAATACAATTTTTCAGCGATTTTGCGCGTGCTGTGCCCGCTTTATTCACGTATGCATGCTGAAGATGGTGCATAAACGATACACATGCGTAAAATCAGGAAAACAAACATGGAGCCTGCCTGTTCGCCGGTATTCGAAAGTTGGACCGAATTACCAGTGTTATGTGGCTTTGCGCGGGCTCTGCCCGCTTTATTCACATATACACCCAGAAGATATTCCATACACTATACACATGCGTAAAATCACGAAAACACCCATGGAGCCAGCCAGTTCGTCGGGATTCGAAATTACCGCATTACCAGAACCGCATTAGCAGTATTCTGTGCCCGCTTTATTCACGTATGCATCCATGAGATACTTTATAAACGATACACATGCGAACAATCACGAAAACACCCATGCAGCCAGCCCGCTCGCCGAGATTCGAAAGTTTGAGCGAACTACCAGCGTTCAGCGGTTTTAACCGGTATCCGCGCGCTGTATTCACGTATGCATCCAAATTTTATATACAGTACCCCGGAATTCGAAAGTAGGACCGAAATACCAGTGTTCAGCGATTTTGTGGACCGGGCTGCGCCCGCTTTATACACATAAGCATGGAGAGGATACTGCATAAACGATACACATGAGTTAAAGCAAGAAAACACCCGGGGAGCCAGCTCGTTCGCCGACACCGAAAGTCTGATCGAACTACCAGCGTTAAGAGGTTTTGAGCAGGCTGCGCCCACTTTTATCACATATGCATCCAGAAATCACTTTATACACTATACACATGCCGAAAATCAGGAAAACACCCATGCAGCCAGCCCGCTCGCAGAGATTCGAATGTTTGACCGAACTACCAGTGTTCAGCGGTTTTACCCGGTATCCGCGCGCTGTATTCACGTATGCGACCAAATTTTATGTACAGTACCCCGGAATTCGAAAGTTGGACCGAACTACCAGTGTTCTGTAGTTTTGCGCGGGCTGCTCCCGCTTTATTCAAGTATGCATGCAGAAGATACCGCATACACGTTACACATGCGAAAAATCCCGAAAACACACATTGAGCCAACACGGTCGCTTGGATTCGAAAGTTGGACCGAACTACCAGTAATCAGAGGTTTTGAGCGAATTTCGGCCGCTTTATTCACTTATGCATCCAGAAGATGCTGCGTACACGAGGCACATGCGTAAAATCACGCAAACACCCATGGACCCAGCCCGTTCGCCGGGATTCGAAATTAGGACCGAACTACCAGAGTTCAGCTTTATTCATTTATGCATCCAGAAGACACTGCATACACAACAGATATGCGTAAAATCACAAAAAACATGAGTGTAGCCTGCCTGCTCACCGGGATTCGAAAGTTACCGTATACCATCTCAAAGGAGCAAAGAAAAATCTTTAATCTAAAAAAAAAAAAAAAAAAAGTGTGAATTTAATTTTTATTGGTGCGAACTTATTTAAAATATTATTTGCATTAAAAGATAATATCTAAATTAAGTGCACGTATCTAATAACATAAAAAAATATATTATTCCAAAAAATCAAATTTATTATTAAAAAAATAACAACATATTTTTAAAAAATAGCTTTTTCAGATTTTTTAATTAATATCCCAGCTGATTAAAGTTGTACAACTTCAAGAACGTCATCATTTAAATTTAATGTAATATAATAACTTTTATTCAATATCAATAAAAGAATTAACGTGACAATCATCCTAACCTGAAATTAAAAAAAAATTGTGAAAAGCAGCTGTTTATTTAAAATGCCTACATTAACGAAATATTTTTAAAATACAGTTAGCTAACATGCAATCGCGTGCTTTATTCAACTTTAGAATATAACCTTGATTTGTATCTGCGGCGATTCAAGAAACTGTTGCAATCGGAAAAATGAGCCCGAAAATTAGCGTTTTCACAGTTTTTAATTAATATCTCAGCTGATTAACGTCCTACGAAGATGAGAATGGTATCATTGGATTTGTAGAATTTTTTGGAATCCGCAGACACCTGCCTCGAATTCCAACTCAGCGCCGTTCCATAGATATTTAAGAAAAAAGAAATTGACACGTGACCTTTCGCCAGCACAAATCTCGAGCGGAAGCAATTGTCATCCCCCCGGCGCTTTCGAAAAAGCAATTTTATCTCAGCTAATTCCGAGACGGTTGCCACTCCGAAAAATGAAATAACGTTTTCGCAGTTTTTAATTAATAACTCCGCCGATTATTGTCGTACGAAGATGGGACCGGTATCGATGGATTCGTTGATTTTTTTCGAATACGGGGATATGCGTTTCGAATCGCAACTCGGAGCCGTTCCGCAGATATTCGAGAAAAACGAATTTGGCACTCGGCCAAATCCCTAAAATAGGGGAAACCCGTGAAAGAAAGTGCAAAACGTAGGGAAACGTAGGGAGAAAATCAGTTTTTAATTAATATCTCGGCTAATTAAAGTCGCACGAAGATGCCGATGGTCAATCCGGCGAGCCACGGGCATTCTGAATCCAACGGTACCTTCCGCTAAGCTCTGCACCCAGACGTTCCCGAGGAGATGATGTTACAAACACACAAACAGACAGAGGCACACAGATTTTAATAGTATAGATACATTATCTATGTATTTCGTTTCTTGACTGATTAGTGAGTGTAAAGAATCTGCAGGTTTTTACCTAAAAATAGCCAGCAATGTGAAAAATTTGTTTTATTCAAGGTGAACTTCGCAAGTTCTGCTGTTACACATGTATGTGAATGAGTGTTCCTGTCTGATTTGAACATTTCCTTTCTACTTTCTTTGACCTAAATTTTAAAGTCTAAGGAAGTAAAGTGGCGCAATAAGCGTCTGTTGTAGAATCTTAATATTTTTTTAACATTTTTCAAAAGCAGGAAAACATAACAAAAGCCATCTAGCTGTCAAGCGGAGGGCGGGCGCTAAGCGTTCAAAATGAAATCTTAGTTCAGAGTGTTTGGGTTTCAGGTCCGATTTAAGTTCTTTTGGTATAGTTAGTTTCGAACATTATTATTAGCTGAAGTCTTTATGTCCTGCGTCATAAGCGTTACGTAAGAATCATATGACACGGATTGATCATTGACATGGATCATTTGTAAATGATGCAGTTTAGAGCGATTTGTTATAAGCAGTTACTATTTTTAAGACAGAAAGGGGATGAAGCCAAATTAAAATGAAGAATTAAGGTACTATTTTTTAGTTTACATATTTTTTGTCTTACTTGCACGGACATATATATACATACTTACATTACTTGAAGATATATATACATATTGTTGCGTGCGTACGGGTTCGTTTGGAATTGAATGCACAAGTCCGATAAAAAATGAATAAGATTTATTATTATCATAAATGCTTAAATTTTCTTAGATATTCGCACAGTATTACAATATCTCACAGTAGATATCTTTTAACTACTCAAACGTTCAACAGAACTTAATTCAAAACAGCTAAAGAAAGCTAATCCGGGAATTCGCTACAGTCAACAAGAGCAGTTTTCTAAACAAAACAACAACAAACTAACTAACTAACTACGAACTAAGAGGTTTTCCTCAGATTTTAAATCGCGCGCTAGAATTTTCTGTAACTTTCTCGAAATCAAAAAGAGATATTTATTTATTAAATGTTCAATGCACGTGCTCTTGTATTTTATTTTCCGGCTTAGCTTTACTTTAATATTCATCACGCGCTGCATTGCGCGGGGAATAAAACAATTTTATTTATAATTCTACTAGCATTAACTAATTAAATACCAAATCCTTAACAATATATATAGAGAGAGAGAGACAGACAGCATCATTTTTTAATATTCTAACATGTGTAATAGTACGTATTTTTTATCTTAATTTTTCTCATAATTCCATTAATAAAAAATATTTGTATCAATTAAAAATTTTACTTCTTTATACTGTTAGTCATTACAGAAGTAGAAATGGTTGGCAGACTATATAAATGGCCCTTTTATGTTATTGTAGCGATTGATGAAGATAAGCGTAAACCAACCAATTTACATTCTTATTCAGAAAATGTTCTTCACGTTTTCACTTTTACGTGTTATGGGTTGAATTAGAGAATTTTCACTTACTAGAGTGCATTTCAGTTACACAGGATTTCCAATGCATAAAGTATTTCTTTTTTATTAAAATCATATTTTTTTCCTCTATTTTATTACTTTTGCATTATTACAACGAATATTTTTACAAGACTATAATATAACTTAAATTATTAATATTTTATAGTGCAAATTTCCGCGCGCATATTCATCAGTGTAGCTTGTTAGTGAAGATAATTTTTACTTTTTTAAAATTTGCTTTATTTAAATTATTACTCTTTCATGATGCATAGTAGTAAAATTTGAACATATCTTTTGTTCACATTTTAAAATATTTTATTTCGAACGTAGACTAGGTTTTAATAATCTCTATGAAAAGTGTAATTCTCTCTCCCCTTATATATATATATATATATAAACGTGCACATAAATAAAACATTAAAGACATAAAGACATGTTTTATATTTCGCCACAGCATCGCCACAGCAAACTAGAGCTGTAAAGAGAAAAATATTAAAGCAAATATATTTTGATACTATTGCAGGCTTAAATATGCATAAATCTGAGCTTCCTCTCATAACATTTATTCGGTTTATTAGGTCTGCTTTATTTTAGTAGTTTTATATTTTCTCTTTATTGTATGTATCAATGTGTAGCTAAACGTATATAGAAATGAGAATACAGAGACCGATATGTAATTTAATAATTACTCATCTTTTGAATTTCTACCATTTTGCATTTATTGTGTTCAGATAAAGTTCAAAATAGCCCATACGCATGAATGTTATGCAGATAATTAAACGTACTGTATACAAATTTCAAATTTTAAAGCAACCGCAGATTAATATTATGCATTAATCACAAGAAGACGAAATAAGAAGAAAATGCTATTTCTTTCCCCAATTAAGAAACAAATCCAACTACACTCATTAAACGCCGGATATCAGAGCAACGCGAATAGCTGTTAACTCCACCTTCTTCATGTAACAAGACGTCTCCACCTCCCACATCAAACAATTCTCGAAAATTGTCGCAAATAATTAGCAAAGAGAAACGACGAATAACGGAGACCATTTTATAATGGACACCTCCTGTATTTACAAAAACCATTTTTACAAATAAAGCCCCATAAACAGGCTTAATCAAGCAATCGTAAGAAGAGAAGCTCCAGCGAACGCAAGCGAATAATCTTCAACACAGTCCTCTTCCATCCCCTCCTGAAAGATATAACGGTGTTAGTTGTCAGCCATCCGAAGCGCGTTGCCTTTGCAATCAAATGTCGATCTAGTGGAAGAGCAAACATGGCTTTTTGTCCTCCGACCCGATAAGTTGCAGTTCGCGTTAATTAAGCGTTGGAAGAAGAGGCAAAAAGTTTCTTCGGGAGAGGCAGTCAGCCTGGAGCGAGGAAAAGTCCGAGGGAAATATAATTAGCTCCCGATAACAATAAGGGTATTGACTCGGAGACGGTACGGAGAGAAAACGGCTCTTTTTAAACATTCTAAGTAGGACTACGAATCGATCGGAATCAGCAAGGCTCCCCCGGAATCGTTTAAGTACGACGCAGTTTGCTATCTTTCCCTTTTCTCGCCAGCTCCCTCCAATAGACTCCATTGTGGGACTCCTCGGCGCATTAAAGATTCAAAATCTCCCGCTAGGAAGCACCTTGAATAACTTATGTATGGTTTAAGGCGACTGAAAGATAACTGCGTGTGAGGATTATAAGTATATTTTACCGTAAATATTTTAATTTAAATGTAAGTTATGTATATTTTGAAAGTATAGTATGTAATGCAAAAATGAATTGATTGATGTTTCTGGAATGATGTAAACATTTCACTAACACAATAACAATTATTTTTTAAATTTTAATTTAAGTATGAGCCGTATATTTTAAAGGATAACCTTAATAAAGACATTCGTAATCAATATTACATATCTAAAAAGATCGATGTTTCATTTCTTCATAAAAACATTTTTAAAATCAAAAACTACATTAAAATTCGCTAATTTCTTAAATGAAACTAAAATGTAAGCTATTTAAAACGAAACTCATTTATTTGCTTTTGTATTAATAAGCGCAGGATTTCGCCTTCATTCGTTTAGTTCAAATGGGCAATTTGCACTGAAGGACTATTAATTTCGCTTTGGCATTTTGAGCCGAAAACTTTAAAAGGCTGTACCACTTTTCAAATCATTGCAACACCATATATTATCGCCCTGTATTACATTTAAAGAAATTTAATAATGAAGAAGCTGCATAAATGTACGTCTGTTTCTCGCATTGTAATAAAACAACGGTACCTAGAGCCATCCAAATTTGAATAACGTAATCTTCCATAGAATATGGGCATGTGGAAGCTCTAATTTGAATTTGAAATTTATTTTAATATCGATTTCAGATGTTGTAACACTTCAACAAATTTTTTATTATAAAACTAAACGATTTTAAAGCGAACAGTGGCAACACTGTACGGAAAAAAAAACATTTTTGTCTCCAGCGCGCGAGTATTCTAAAGATATATGCTCATTTTTAAAATTAATTGGCGAAACTACTGTTGAACTGAATTTTATAGTTTGAGTACGTAGAACATGATATTTAATAGATAAAGGTAACACACAAATCGTTAAAAAACGCCCCTTTGGATGTAATTTAAAATCTGAAACCTTTCAGATTTTTTTTTTTTTTATAAATATATATATATATATATATATATATATATATTTCTGAATAGACTTTCTGACAACAAATGAAGTTAGAATTGTGCAATACACGTTACACGTAATAGCAGATGAGAATTTCAAAAAAAAATTTGGTTAAAAATGCACTTACGGGGGAAAATGAAAAACAAAAATTATTTTAAATACTTAGATGAGAATTAAAAGCATATAAAATATTTTTAAGGAACTTAAAAAGGTTTTTAAATTGTAAACTATAAAATCTGCTATAATCTGAAATGAATCTTCAAAATTTAAGAATTCTTTGATTAGTTTTGAAACTAATCCAGATATAATTTAGAAACGTGATTTTGCTGATAATTTGGAATTTGTTTTATTATCGATTTCATATTTTGTAAAACTTTAACGAATTTTTGATATAACAATTTTAAATATAACACAGGGCGATAATATTTGGTGGCAACAATTTTAAAAGTGATACGCCCTTTTTAGTGATTTTACGCAAAATGCCAAAACGAAATTAATGGTCCTTCTTGGCAAATTGTCCCTTTGGACTAAAAATAGGAATCATTTGGACATATCAAAAGCTTTCCTTGCTTTTGTACGAAAAAGGCAGCAACAGGCTTAGTATCGCCAACAGGCTTAGAAAAATATCCAATAAATTTAAAGTTTTGTTTGTTTGTCTGTTTAGCGATTAAAACAGATTTTAATTCCAGATATCACCACTAGGCTTCCACATTGTTCTATTGCTCAGATATCATCAAATAACGCTGATATTTGACTACTGAAATGTTATGATTAAAAATAAAATCACCGATTCGAAACAGCAATGGGAAAAATCCTTTTGTGACCTTCAAGAAGAAAACAGCAATAAAAGAGAGGAAATATAATTTTGTCATCCGTTTCCTTCCACGTGATAAGAGTCTTTCCGTCACAAAAGCTCGAATAAAATTAAGATGCGGAGGAACTCTGATACGCGATTTTCACCGTAGCACTCACAGATCTTGTTTTCTGCGGGGAAAGATAATATTAGATTGTTCCAATTCTATCCAATGCTCTCTTTTAATTCGCTTTTTTTTTGGGCCGTGTTCAGCTTCAAAGGAATTTTAAAATTGTTATTGGTGTAGTTTTTAAGCACTTTCCTTTCAGCTCCTCCTTTTAATGCGAAATAAATATAAAAAAGATCCTTTAAAAATATCTCATTTCAGTTGGTATTGAATTGTTTTAGAGTATCGAATAGCTGAGTCTCAAAAGATAACTTGGAGATGCTTGCTCAAAAAGGAGTTTTCTCGTAATTCTTTACGTAAGCTGATGAAATAATTCACAGGCAAATAATAAAAGGAAAACGTTGTATGATACTAAAGGTGGAAGAACCAAATTAGTTTGCACCAAAGTACGTAACATATGGAGTTAAAAGCATCTTTTAAAAACTATGATATGGATGCAAATGCTCATAGCAATTAACAAATATACATGTCATAAGTTTAAAGTATTTTAACTTACGCTAATTAAATGTATTATTATAAAAATAAATATTTAAATTATTGAGAAGGCTTACTGCTTTTTGATCAATCAGTTTATTAAGTAGCTGTAGACTATTGAACTTAGAAAGTAGCTTAAAAATCTTATGCCTTGCAGAATGGCAGCAGTTTGAGTATCGACTAACTGCGAGGTCGCGTGGAAAATACATTAAAGATTTTTGTGCCTCGCGCAGTAGTAATACTTGCTGAATTACGTAGCATTGCATAATCACAACGTAACATTACGCCTTATAAATTTCTGAAGCAGTCCACTGACTTATATTTTAATCATGTATTTTACGCTACCATATCTCTAACATCAAAATTCGATTAATTTTTTACAAATGCAGTGAAAAAGCTACTGTCGCATAACTAAATTATTCTTGTTATTACTAGTATGAAACTCAGGGTTAATTTTTGAATAAAAATATAACATGCAGTTAACTGTAAATGTTAATGTTAGTGGGGATGATTCATTGAAAGAGTCCATAAATCAGAAACAATCAATTGACCTTTTTTTGTTACAGCCTACAAATACGCGTATGGTTCAACTGATCACCTTATTACATAATTACCAACAATGTCCACTTAAATAATGGCAGCGTATTATCTCATCACGTGATCTTTTACTAGCTAGGACTATTAATTTCTTAAAAACTACAAGTAAATTCCAACTCACAGCTTTTCATCCTACAGTATTATAGCTAAAGAAAACTTACACAGCAAGTCTGTTATTAAACTTCAACATTTCGTTTTCATTTTAAGACAAAAATTATTTGAAGTTAAGACAAGGCGTCGCAATTTTGTTCCGCACTAGCATCTCCAAAGTAATTCAACTAACGCGTGAGGAAACATTTTTCAAGATCCATGCTTCAGACGCCAAGGGCACGTCTGAAAAAAAGCATTTTTATTCATGAATTCTCACCTGTCAGGTAAAATATATGGTCCGAAACGATTATTTATTTGATGCGAAGGAACTTAACAACACCTCGTAGTTGCACGACCTTGAGTAATACATCGGAAACAGAACATTAGCGAAGAACAACAATTGGCGCCCTTTCGTATTCAAGCATGGCTAGATTCTAGAGCGCGATTTCTAAACTAGCTTGTTCGTGATTGAGCCATTAGTTGCAGCGTAAAAATCGTGGGATTGCACGAGAAATTTCGCTGGAAATAACTTGATGGGTACCTCAACCCGAAACGCGCTGGGCTATCAACTCCCACAAAGAGGGTATTAACCGAAATATCAGATACTAAAAAAAGCAGCACAGATAAAAATATAAAGAATTGCTGAATACTTTGCGCTGAATAAAACGAATAAAAAGTTTGGAGAAAAGAAATAGTTCAAGCAGTTTAGAATGCGCATTGACTAGTTTTTCGCTAATCTTCCAGATGCTAACAGAAAAAGCAACACGTCAGTATTTAAAACGCCATTTTAAAAATCCAAGTAAAATAAACTGGAAACTGTTATTTTTCCATACAAAATTCCTGCAAGATCTTAAATGCATTTGGGGAAAATATCATTTACATAATATCCGTTAGATTAAACGTAATGTGGCTGCTATTCGTCTTAACTTCACATTCTTTAACTCTTCATTTATAGTTCGAACCGATATATTTGACCCATAATTTGTTCCTTACCCATATGTAATCTATGAATTCCCTCGTCAAAAGTAGTTTATCTGCAGCCTGTAATTCCAATGGATAGGTTTATTAAAATTGATAAAGCTGATAATTTTGAAGCTAATATATTTTCAATTACTTCATTCTTAGAAAATAATCCTGATGTGAATGGACAGTTCGACATCACTGCATACCTAACAGACCTGGTATCTTCTCAACTTCTCAACAATCTGGTTCCGTCTTGTGTCCTGTTTAGTAGATTTAGACAAGTTTTTCTCTTTCTTTTTACTGCATATGTGTATATGTAAGTATATTACAAGCTTTTGACTCGTTTGTAAGTGATATTAATGCATTATTTACATTTTTAAATAATCAAAACGCATTTCCAAGCTAAACTGCAAATAAAACTGGATTCGTATATTGACTATTTTTGAATAACAAAAATTCTCTATTCTCCAACCTATCAAATGAACCGACGATGCCCGGAATACTCGATAACAATATCATGTTTACCAGCATATTTGCCTTAATACTGTAATACAGATAAACCTGCATGCCTTTATGTTATAAAGACATAGTCGCATATATGAGTAAACTGATGGTTTTATTATATTTCAGCTAAAAAAAAAGCAAATGCACTTATGAAGCAGAAATGCTATAAATGAAATGAAGTTCGACAAAAACGTTATGTGCGTTGATGTTTGCTGTAAAATACCTGCAACTGTAAGTAAATGTATTTATGCGTAAATCGTCCCCAGTGTCTTCCAAAAAAAAGCAAGATGCTTTTCACTATATTGTGGGATACAGACAAAAATTAAGTGGCTATTAATTCACTTATTGATGTAGCAAAACTTTTCTGTTTCATATTCCAACAATGTAACGGCCCAAAGCATGTAAGGTCGAGTTTAAGTTCACTTAAACGACACCTGTTTAATCTTCTTTAACTGAAGATGAATCATCATCCCCTTTTAACTCAGAATTCAAGAGCACAAATTTGATATAGCAACTATAAAACAATTAAATTCTCTATTCATACTTTCAGATGGAAGTTACAAATTAAAATGTTAACAGAAGTGAAACTTCATCTTTTGCGGGTTAAAAATACAGCAATAATTTTAAATTTTTCCAAACCAAGAGTCAAATATAAATCTAATAATCCGGCTCAAAAACAAGAGCGAGTGCTGAACTGTAATTATACGCGTGTTAGAAGTCACTAAACGGTAGTACAGCTATTCAGCAAAAATTGAAAATATTGAGAGTTACAATACTATGGTCGTAATTGTCAATAGTCCAACCTAGATTATTTAAACATGCTCGGTTTTCACTTCTGTTGGTGAAGAACGAGAAAGATGGAAGTGCAGGAAGGATTTAACATGATAAATAACCAGTTAATTAAAATAAACCTTAGAAGCAAACCACAAACTTTAGCTTCATTAAAAGTCCGATAATAAATGATAAATACATAAAATGATGCATTATGCTGAAAATGTTAAATGCATAAAAATGTAAAATAAACATCAAAATTTATTTAAAACACGTCACGCAAGAATACAAATACAGTGATACCTCAGTATCACTCTGAAATATGTCCAACGTGGCTATACGTCCTGTTTGGATACGAAAACTTTCGTCTGGTAATGGAACACGACTCGGGTTCGAAGAGCCACGACTGCGCGCCCTACACTTGTTTAGCTCTTTCGAAACAATACTACGACTGCCTATGAGCGTCAGTACGCCCATTCTAACTATTCAGTAAACAACAGGTGCTAAAACTCTGAATTTTCGAGTGATTTTGTGGGGTTGTTTATCGTAAATATTCTGTAAATTCATGAGCAATACGTTTTAGGAAAGTTAATGAGAAAAGTCAAGCAAGGAGAAAAAATGGTTGTTGAAAAGTATGAAGAAATCCTGAATATCCGGGATTGGGGGATATTGTTAACCGTATGCCGAGTACGACGGTATCTACGATTGTAAAAATCAAAAACACTATTTAACCGGCTGACGTTGCAAAAGAGGTGAAATGGATTACCAAACAAAGAAAAAAGACGTTAGAGCACGTTGAAAAACTGCTGCTGATGTGTATAGCAGCAATACATTTATGTACAGCTTCATGTGCAATGCTTAATTTATGTATAGTATATATTTCCTTCAATGCATTTATATTTTAGTATTGATTAAACGGTATTATAATAATAACAATATGCTTTTTTATAAGACCGGGTTTATTTTTCCTTTATTTCTTACTGAGAACATTTGTTTTGTATGTTATTACACATCTTGAGAATCAGATATGACACAATGAACGATGTCGCATAATACACTATAAGCGAATTGAAACATAGTGATCATGTTCCTACAAAAAATTAAATTTTTATATTGCTAGAATTTTAGACACCTCTTGAAGGAGACTACTTAGAAATGTGAGCTGCCATCCTTAGCTGAATATTTTTGCTAGAAATTTTGACCTGGTAGAAGTTAGTTGCATTTACTTTACTTTGTTCTCATGCAAGTAAATTTACATATGAGAACAAATCATCTCGCAGAAGAAAGATACTTTAATTCAACACAAAAGTTGTCTAACGCCTTTCATTTACAAGTATACATAAAACATAAAAGTACCAAATATTCATCTGATATTGTACAATGAACAAACAGTTTCAAGAATTCCATATTAATTTATCGATGCTTTAGATCAATAATAATAAATGTTAACTTAAGATAAAATTTTGATTACGCATTTTATATTATAACTGTACTTTTTTCAGATAACATGGGCTTAAAATTTCAGAATAATGTATTCATATCTTATATTTTGTAAAATATACTGTTTGTATTTGCTCATAATAAAATATTCAATAATTAGAAGTACTAGAATAGTTATTTAATTTACCAGAAACATATTGATACAAGATCAAGCTATTTCAATGGCTTTGTATACAAAAATATGGCCAATTTAGTTCGATAAGCTGAAAGTGACTTTGCAAAATTACTTGCGCAACATTGGGGAATAGTTGCCAACATTTACTAGATGATCTAAACCTCTTGTAATTATGTAATAAAATTTCTTTTATAAGGTTTAAAATAAATAGAAAGGATTATTATATTTCAATTTGTTTAATTGCAAAACTATAAATATTTATTTAAAATGTTTAATTTATTTTGAGCAATACATATATTTTTTAAACATAGAATCGTATGTTTGCCAGTAACATTTTTTAAATATATTGCCCTTTTTGGGAATTATCCGCTTTTGCAACTGTATTTAAGAAGGAAAATTTTTGCGTATTCTCAAGTTTTGGAATCATTGCATGTAATTCTCTACACTGAAGAATATTCTTATCGAAAATTTAGTTTCAAGTTCTTTGCAATATAAATGCAAATATCCTACTTTATCTTTTGTTTTGATATTTTTGCCACTGCAAACTGAATTTAAGAATCATTAGTACTTCGAAAAAAAAAAATAGCTGCATATTATAGGTACAGGTAGAAGCTAAGCTAGCACTTCTGTACTTACTAAGTACCACATGTGTTTGAGGTACTACTGTACATTGGCAAATTGCTGCCTAGATACGATAATACCTCAGTACTTACCTCAATATTTAATAATACCTCAATATGCTTCGGCTCTAATTGGAATTAGAAAGAAAAACATCCCGAAGGCAGTCTGATAGACCTGCCACTCCTCTTCGCCTACCACAGCCTCTCGAGAGGCACATGCGTATTGTGAATATCCCCTTGGCACACAGGCACTATATGCTTACCTTCCATTTATGCGTTGTTCCAGGATTCAAAAGCGGACCTTTTGGTACTGCTTTTAACATCACTAATCACTAAACGGGCTGGGCAGCAGCTGCATACTTTACCAAACCGCAAATATGCACCCATGAATATGATCCGGTTTCCTTTAGAAAGTTTCCCATGAAGGCACCTCTAGTCCACTTAGCCACAATCCAAATAAACTTGTCTGCACATATGCACGATATTATGTAACTCGGTAGTGAAATCAGTTTATCTGACAAACTTCATACAGTTATAATATTAATTTGATTAAGTTATCAATATATTTCATAATTTTGTTTTGCGTAACAAAACTTCTGACAACTTTCATAGTTAAATGGTAAGAAAAGTACATCCAAGCTTTCTGTTTGTCACTTTCAAGCATTACATATAGATAAAACGAAAGAAAGATCCGAGTATATTAGAGCTTGAGATACATATCATTTTCTCTCCATATGCCAAAACGCACAGGTCATCACGCAAATTTAGTAATAATTTGATTTTAAATTTGTTAATAATTTTTATCTGAATGAATTAAATAAGCGTAACAACAGAAAAATCACATGTAAAATATTCACCTATGATACTGAGCCTGCAGGAAAGAGAACTCCTCTTTAATTCTGTCACATGTTTCTGCGACTGTAAACTTGAAAGGCTGACCGGCGGCTGGCGGAGGACCCTGCGGAAAGGAAAACAATAATAATCAGTGAACTATAAAGTAAAACAGCAACTAATAAAAATAACTAATGCAATAATTATCACAGCAGATACAGCCTAACTGCGGCTCTTTGACCCCTAATTGTGGCACGCGTTGTGGCAAACAATGCTTTTATTTTTAAACAATCATTTAAATTTAAAACATAAATTGTGATACTAGATTCATTTTTAACAATCAGCAATTTAATCTTTCAAATTACAGCACTGAGACTTTAAACAGTTTCATACTGTGTACCATTGATGCGATTCTTTACCGAGGCAAAAGTACTTTTAGAGCAAGTATGGGACTGAAGAAAGCCAGAATAAATTAGCCAGGGCAGTCTTTGTGTATCACCGGGCAAATTAGTGTGCTGGTGACCCTTTGACAACCCCTCACGTTAATGAAATGTAAACGAAATAAAAACGGATTAGCATAAACTTCCTATGCTTCTGGAGGCCCCGGGCTAATACCCACCGGCTCTCGCATTAGCAACACCTTCCTCGATGAATGAACGTACAGTTTCCTTGGGCGCCTGGGCATGGCCCTATCCCAGTAGAACACTTTTTGGCACTTTTAGAATGTTACCTAGCATAAGAAGGAATTAATAGAGATAAGCAAAAAAAGTCCTAATAAGCAATTTGGCAAATCGAACGACGAGATGGCATAAGTTCGTAAGGTTGGTAGTGTTCATTAATGATGCAGATGAAGCCGTATAATTATATACTTTCGTGAGAGTAGCAGGAGCTGAGTGCCGAGCTGGCGGTAAGAGCAAAGTCAAGCAACACCTTGCGTTGTGAGTTGTTATCTCAAATCTTACTGAAAGGAATATACACTACGACTTCCATCGGTAAGAAAGGAAACGTTTTTGATGATTCACTGTGCAATTAAGGAATCAATTAAATGACTTAGCATTAGTTTTCATCTCCAGATATTTGTCCTCTCGGAAACTATACAGGAAAAGTAAATTATAATTTTTTATCCAAAAAAAAAAATCTTGATAAATGGACTATTCATTTTTTAAAAAAAATTTGATATATGCAAGTGCAATTTCTCTGCATAAAATTGCTCATCTATTTTAGAACTAAGAAAATCCGCTAATTTTGTTTTTCAAATCTCTGGCTGATTGTTAATTCTCAGCATATAAAATACTATTTGATTTCCCTCATAAGTTGAAAAAAAAACGCTAGTCCGAAATTTTAAGCATGGTTTCTCTTTCATTTGAAAACTACTGTTTACAGTCAAGGAAATTTGGTTTGGATCAAAGGGAGTTCAATTTTTCATCAACTACAATTTATAAATTAATCTAAATTTTTATTTTTAACTCCAACGAATTTTATTAGCTTAATCACAATCACCAAACAGAAGAATCAATCATGAGCAAGATCTTTAATTTTACACTAGGTGATACGTTTATAATTTGGAAGCTTTCACAAACTTTCTTGACCTTTAGTTGAATCAATTAATTGTTTTATTTTATTCTTCAATTTAATGTGCTAAAAATGCTTAATTCCGTACTTTGCAATAATTCTAATTACAAAAAAACTCATCAATTATGAATTCTTACCGTCCTATATTTAGAACCCAGCGGCGACCGAGCGGTAAAATTGTTGAGCACTGCTAATTTCGAACTGGGTTCCATTCTAGCAGAACGAGCTGGCTGCGTGAGCGTTTTCGTGGTTTTCCCCCCGTGTAACGTGTATACTAGCCAGTTCTACTTAGAAAGTCATCCACGAAGGCATCTCTTCCCCTAGGCAGATAGCCCGTGAGTGATTTGCCATAATCAGATAAAACAAATCAAACCTACTTTAGTTCAATCACTTCTGAATTTGAATAATTTAATTATCTTCTATTGTTTAGCAACTTACACATAAAGTATCCAACTCTATTGTAGTACAAAATCTTTTTCATTGGCACAAGTTACTAATTAAACGAAGTAGGTATCTTTTAGGTTGCCTTTACGTATGTAACGCAATCACGAACTAGTGCCCATTAAAACAATTCTCTACAAAAATAAATTGCGCTTGCGTGTTTCTTCAGGATTTTTTATAAACAATAAATAACCCCTTATATGTTGCAATCATACATTTACTGTTTTCGGAAACAAAACTTGTGTCATAACCGCAGGATATTTAATTACAGGTATTTTTTAATGCTATTTCACTATTTATAAATGAAGCGCATTTTTAAACAGGATAGATCACAATCAGTTAAAATTAATGCCAAACACATGAAATAAAATAGTGTAATACATCATTTCGATAAACGTTAAGAGTTTGCTAACCTCTGCAACGTCCTTCCATACAAAGAACGATGGTGCAACATGTAATTCATTAAATTCAGTCTTATGTTTCGAAACTCGTTTTGCGATGCCGATTGAATTTACTGCTGTGCAACACGCAAATAAAAATGGATGAAAACTGTAGTATCTACTATGATTTCTATAGGATAAGGGATACATTGCGACCTTTTAAAGTTTAAACATTGTAAGACACCGTATCAATCAACTGAGTAGATAAAGAAAAACGCTATTCATACATTAGAATTACCTTTTAAAAGCATGGACGGCTTAACGCATTACAAAACACACGAACAGCCTCCTTTGCATGTCAGAGACCTTTAAGCTTGTTATTATGCATATTGCTATAAAATTACTTCTGGAAACGATTTTCAGCAGTAAGAGATACAAAATAGATATTAAGATGAAAAATAATTTTAAAAAATCAGAAAGCTTTCAGATTTTACATTACGCCCAAAGGCGTGTTTTTTAAACATTTTGTGGGTTATCTTTATTTATTAAATATCATGTTCTTCGCATTTAAACCATAAATTCAATCCAACAGCAATATCACAAAATATTTAAAAGAGCATATCTTTAGAATTTCAGATACAAGGTCTCGCGCGCTAGAGACAATTTTTTTTTTTACACCTCTCCGTACAGTGTTGCCATTGTCCATTTTGAAATCACTAAGTTTTTTAATCAAAAACTCATAAATGCTTTACAAAATATGAAATAGCATAAATGTAACACAATAACAAGTAAAATTACTGGAAATGAATTTTCAGAAGTATGGGCTTAAAAACTAAAAAAATTAAATGGTCTAAAACTATCCCCCTCTTACGCATTTATTCATTCGGAGAAATAGCTGACATTTGTTACAAACTTGCACAATCTTACGTATGACAGCTCTGACTGACGTTTCTAACGACTCTTAGATATTTGCTCTATGTAAAAATCAGTAGTCCATGCAAAATTACAATTCGGAAAGAATAAACGAAACGGATAAAGAGAAATGTGACTTTAACAAACTGTCATTTTTATACTAAAGGGTCTACGAACAAATGATGACAAACACAAAAATTCTGGAATTCCTTTTTTTTCCTTTTAATTTTTTTTTTTTTTTTTTTTTTTTTTGAAAAAAATTGGCGAACATAGTAAAGGTTAAATACTCCCAAGCATTGCAAATTTCAGTAAAACTTCTTAAAAGGTTCGCCCGTATATACGTACGTCAATCAGGTAATTTTCTTATATTTTAATGAGCATTATTTATAATACATAAAAATGTCCTGTATTCCAATTAGATGCCTTAAATTTCTTGTTGTTTTGGAATAGCAGTGATCTTTTTAGCTACAACACCTTTGGCTATGAATATGAGCTTTAAATGAAAGTAATCTTAAATGCAAAGGTTTTTTAGCAGAAGACACTAAACCAGTGGTTGGCATTAGACTGGTTGAAACTTCGAAGTTTCTATAAGCTTCTCTTCAACCAAGTCCCCACCAGCGGCCGAGCGGTAAAGTCGCTGAACACTGGTAGTTTGGTCCGAGGTTCGAATCCCGCGAACGGGCTGGCTGCATGGGTGTTTTCGTGGTTTTCCCCATGTGTAACGTGTATACGAGTCAATTTCCCTTAGAAAGTCCTCCACGAAAGCATCCCTTGCCTTAGGCAGATAGCCCTCGAGGCTTTGCCGTAATTAAATAACCTAACCTAACCTCTCTTCAACCAATTAAATAAAAATAAAAGACGAATCTAATAACTCAAGCGACAAATGAGCTAGTAAAATTATGATATAAACTTTCAGTACACATAACAGATTCATGTTATAAAAATCATTCTTTACTTCTGAATGCTAAAAAATTAACATCCACCTTTCATAAGGTAGATCTTGTTATTGCGGAGTTCAATATATAATCTTAGTCAGTTTTGTCAACAGCTCATTTAAAAGTTTTTAGAAAAAGAAACTGAATACATATTCAATCAGTATAGCTTTCTACCCAGAAATGTATTTAAAAGAATTTATATTGCATGATAAATGCTTATTATTTTCCAATATAAATTTCAGTGCTCTTTAGACGAATTACGTCTTTATATTTAGAAGATAAGATGATATTGCTTTTTGTATGGATAAAATTTTCATGTTAATGGTAGTCCTGACTTCTTGAATTATTTCTCCATAGGTTCAAGAAACGTTTTGAGTTGAACGACAAAACTAATAAAAATTTCCTTTGATAACACTGAAAGAGAATTGTACAGCGCAAACTATTTTTTAGAGCCCACCAGGGCCGAGCGGTATAAGCCGCTGAACACTGGTAGTTCGTTCCGGGGTTCGAGTCCCGGCGAACGGGCTGGCTGCATGGACGTTTTCGTGGTTTTCCCCATGTGTAACGTGGATACTAGCCAGTTTCCCTTAAAAAGACCTCCACGGGGCATCCCTCCCTTTCCGTGTAGTGCCTAAGGGTAATAAATAAATGCACGTAATAAATAAATAAATTAAAAAAAAACTATTTTTTAGTAGATCAGAATGGTCGCTGTAAATAAATCCAAACTGGTAAACATAAATAAATAAATAAACTTTTATTTCTAATTTTTATATACGAAGTCCATAAAACGTAATTTAAGTTCAATAAATCGCAGGAGTTTTAGAAGCTAAAATATGAAAATATTTTACATTCATAAAGATGAATAAATCGATGATACTTTGAAACCGAAACCCTATTTTGTGTTTTCCTATTTTTCAGCATCGTCAGCAATTTCCTGAATATCGTTATATTTTGATAAATTTCATTTCATTGATGTTTAACCCCAGCATTGCAGGCCCACCAGCGGCCGAGCGGTAAAGTCGCTGAACACTGGTAGTTCGGTCCGAGGTTCGAATCCCGCGAACGGGCTGGCTGCATGGGTGTTTTCGTGGTTTTCCCCATGTGTAACGTGTATACGAGCCAGTTTCCCTTAGAAAGTCCTCCACGAAGGCATCCCTCCCCTTAGGCAGATAGCCCTCGAGGCTTTGCCATAATCACACACACACACACACCCAGCATTGCAATGCGAATCACATAGTAGCTTTCTATTAGCTAAAATCCTCAAAATGAATCTTCACCACTTGCTGTGGGCGTAAAATAGTCTACAATTTTATGCCCCAGCAATTTGTAGCATAAGTAAGTAATAAATTTTACTATTACTGTCAGATTTATTGCATTTAACTTGACGACAAAATCCTTTTAGTATAAAATTTCCACGATTTTCTAGTTTATTTATTATAAGAGAAATAAATGCGCTTTAGAACTATACGAAATATTTAATATACGAAATAGTATTTTATTACAAATAGTATTATACGAAATATTTATTAAATGAAACAGTATTTTTTCTCAACAGCCAAAATCATTAGGGGAAAAATTTATGAACATCATAGATTCGGATCCGACGATTTCAAATAAGCGCTTAGTTTTTTGCTTTCATGTTAGATACTTTTTGTGTTAAAGCATATTTCTGTATATACACATGCAAGTTATTTTATTACTTTTGTGATGCCCTAATTTTGCTTAAATTTCAGAGTTCCTTTTGTTAATGATTTCATATCAAGCACTTTGTGTTGAAGCATATTTCTATATATACACATACAAGTTTACTATTATTATTTTTCTGATGCACTAGTTTTGCTTAAGTTTCAGAGTTGCTTTCGTTAATGATTTATATTAAATTTGAATTCATTTATGTCTAAATATAATTATATAAATTACTTAATTGATACATTTTTTAATGTAATTTTATTTTATTCAACAATTGTATTCACTTTTATTACGATATTCATTTTATAATTAACCTCAAGTCTTATAAAGTGTCTACATAATTCACTTTGTTTCAAAAACATCTTAACGAAATTGTATCTTATTAACAACCGCCTTGCCTTACTTACAAATAATCCAAACACAATCTGCGCAGTGTGAGATATTCAATCCACCAGCGACATACAATTAAAGCAAAACTGAAAACTACATGTTTAATTCACTTTGAATACTCATTAAGTGAGGACTGCTTTCTTTATGTGATCAAGGTAAGGGTTAAGGTAAGTTAATTTTCGCTAGTACTTAAAAACACACTCTTGCATTCAGATTGTTTTTTCCAGTAACTTAAGAGCATTAGACATATTAATGTCATTCTCTGAGCTCAGCATTTATTTAATGTATTTTTACTTACTATTAGTGAATAATTTAAATATATGAGTTTGCAATTTTGCCAGTATAATTTACCATTAGTGTTTGCATAATGTAATCGCAACATATATTCACATATATTTTTATTAACTTAATTTGCAATTTGCTTTGCTTCATGATTTGTTATGTATAAATATTTATACAGATTTCATCTTTATATCTGTACCTGCACAATGCCCTTATTATATATGTATGCGTAACATATATCATAAAAATGAAAAGTATCTAAAATATGCATTGAATTAACAGAAATACACAACATATTAAAAATATGCAAAGCGGTAGTGTAGCACCTACAACATTTTTTTTTTTTTTTAATTTAATCGTATAACTAATAGTATGCATGACAAATGCGAGTACATTGTACTCGGCAGTGTCAGTACCTCCTTGCAAGTAACAGCAACTTTGGACGGTGGACTTTAAAATAGCCAAAAATCAACCAAAATATTGAATTTGTTTTTTTTTTCACTCTCGTAATATTCCACATACGACAACTACATCATATGCAAAAAACCGAGTTCAAATATTCTAATTTTTAAAAGGTTTGGTTTATTGAGATTACGGCAAAGCACACTAGGGCTATCTAAGGGGACAGATAGCCTCTAAGGGGAGAGATAGCCTTCGTGGAGGTCTTTCTAAGGGAAACTGGCTCGTATACACGTTACACATGGGGAAAACCACGAAAACGCCCTGCAGACAGCCCGTTTGCGGGATTCGAACCTCGGACCGAACTACCAGTTTTCAGCGACTTTACCGCTCGGCCGCTGGTGAGACCTAATTTTTAAAAGAAGTTAAGTGTGTGCGTGTGTGTGTGTGGTGATTATGGCAAAGCCTCGAGGGCTATCTGCCTAAGGGAAGGAATGCCTTCGTGGAGGTCTTTCTAAATGAAACTGGCTCGTATACACGTTACACATGGGGAAAACCACGAAAACGCTCTGCAGACAGCCCGTTCGCGGGATTCGAACCTCGGACCGAACTACCAGTGTTCAGCTACTTTACCGCTCGGCCGCTGGTAGGCCTTAAAAGAAGTTACAAGCATTTAAAATGTGTAAACAGCTTGAACTTTTCCCTCTAAATTTTGGAGAAAATGTAAAAGAAAATTTATATTTCAACAATTATTTACTGATGTTATTTGTATATTTGACCAAAAGAAGTGGTTATTTCTTAAAAAAAAAAAACTAGAAATGCCAGTGACAACTATTAATAAATTTTACTTTATGTAAATGCTATAGGCGTAGAACAGGAAGAAGCCAACTCGTTTTCCCTACTCGTTGCAAAAAAGCGTGATCAACGTCGCTTGAACCAAAGCAAAAAAGAGAAGTTTATCTGCTTGGAAAAAAAACAGAAATAGTAAAAAATATTGTAAAGCATTAAAAAATAATGTAAACATAACAAATAAAGGTAAAACATATGACATGCCTGAATTTTAAAAGTTTCATTGAATATAATGCATAAATTGTTTCTACTTCTAACTTCGAATCGCATACCAATTTGTGATATGTTTATTTTTCTCAAATTTAATATTGTGAGGTTAAAAATAGTTAAATGATAATAAAATGATGTCTAGTGTCTACATATTCAAAGTTAATTTGCTGTTTCTTATGACCATGTATTAAAGGTAAGTTTGAAGAAAAACTTAAAATTCGGTTTTCACAAAAAAATTTTTTTCGCAGTTCGTATGTCTTGAAAATGCTTCATGCGTCTCATTTTTGGTTAAAAATGAATGATATTTGGAAGAAACTATCTTGTTATATGTTACAGTAGATCTGTGTATGCATTTTTGGATATGAGGTTATAAAGAAGTTTCAACTTGTGATAATGTTTAACAAAAGGTGACTTTTTCCCAAAAACTGTATTTACGTTCACAAGAATTCTTTTTAAAAATTTCTGATCCATCATATTCAATAACGGATACACAAAAACGTTTGTCAAGTCTTTATAACTAAAAGAAAAATTAGGAAAAAATATTGAAAATTAGCGCGCAAGGAGCATTTTAAATCTTTAATTAAAATAATTAATTACTTGTTTTAAAAATTTTTAATTTAAAATAAATTAAAATTTTGAACATATACTTTATTAACTGATATTATAATACGTATATGTAGAAAATTTCTTGTTGAAAACACAAAAACTTAAAAAACTAATTTTTAAAGTCCACCATCCCCTAAAGATCAGCCTTTTCTCACCATAGTCTCAAATGTCCTCACCATACACTTCCTCTCCACATTCGGGTCCTTCTTTCTGTATTCCTCATAGTCAATTACCAGGGGACAAAGTATTAAGCTCTAGTTTTTTAGTCCAAAGGACGTTAACCAAGAAGGGCTATTAATTTCAAAATGGCATTTTGCGTCAATTCACTTTTCAAACTGTTGCCACCAAATATTATCGTCGTGTGTTATATTTAAAGAAACTAAATAATGAAGAACCTGCATGAATGTTTCTCGCATTGTGAAGAAACAACGGTACCTACAGCCATAAAATTTTGAATAACATAGTCTTCCAACCGAACATGGGCACTTGAAAGCCGAATTTTGAATTTCAAATTTGTTTTATTACCTATTTAAAATTTTGTAAAACTTTAACGAATTTTTTTTTTTTTTTTTTTTTGATTAGCAAACTCTACGATTTCAAAGCGAGCAATGGCAACACTGTACGAAAAAAAAAACATTTTTATCCCCAGCCAGTGTATGGCGAGGCGAGACTGTGTACCGAAAATTCTAAAAATATGCTGTTTTTAAATATTTTTTTATATATATATTTCTGTTAAATTGAATTTTATGTGTTTTAAATGCGAAGAACATGATATTTATTCAATAAAGGTGACACACCAAACGCTAAGAAAATGCCCTTTTAGGCGTAATATAAAATTTGCAAGTCTTCAGATTTTTTTAATTTTTATTCCAGCGACGAGATCCGACAGGCTCAAGAGCACCTAAGCCAGTGGGCCGGTTGTTTTGTCGATGGTGAAAAAAAGTAATTTAGTAGCAATTAATGTTGAAAATTCAAAGCATTTCCAATAAGATATAAAACAATAAGATTGACGAAGCTAACAAGAATTTTGGAATGGATTAGATTGGATTGGATTATTTAATTATGGCAAAGCACACGAGGGCTATCTGCTTAAGGGAGGGATGCCTTCGTGGAGGACTTTCTAAGGGAAACTGGCTCGTATACACGTTACACGTGTGGAGAACCACGAAAACGCCCGTGCAGTCAGCCCGTTAGCCGGGATTTGAACCCTATACCGAGCTAGGAGTGTTCAGTGCCTCTACCGCTCGGCTGCTGGTGGGCCATTTACTGTTGAATACTGGTTGATGATAATACATATATTTTTATTTAATTGGTTGAAGAGAAGTTAAGTTACGTTATTTAATTACGGCAAAGCCTCAAGGGGTATCTTCCTAAGGGAAGGGATGCTTTCGTGGAGGACTTTCTAAGGGAAATTGACTCGTATACACGTTACACATGGAGAAAACCACGAAAACGCCCATGCAGCCAGCCCGTTCGCGGGATTCGAACCTCGGACCGAACTACCAGTGTTCAGCGTCTTTAACGCTCGGCCGCTGGTGGGCCGAATTTTGGAATGAATCAATAATATAGGAAGAATTTACTGAACTCTTGTATCCCATAACGAGCATATGATGGAAAATATAACGAATGGTATCTCTTTAATACCAAAGAAATGTTACAGAACTATAAGCACTATAACAATAATCATGAGTGAGACGTCATTTCTATACACATTATAAGTCCAATTAACTTTCCTTTGCATTGCTCTTTCATTACATATTGGACACACTACACCTCAATATTGCCCACAGCCACAGAAACTAAACATGATGAGGGAAAAAAGAAACTACACTTTTTTAGTTCAGGAGAAAAACTACATTAAGGAAGTTTTCGTCTCAAGCGAAACAGTTTCTTTTTGCTGTCTTATGACAGTCTGCTACTAGCATTATTATTTGATAGAGTATGAGTAGATATTCATCGAAAAGTGACAATTAAACGAACCAAAAACTATATTAACATTGATGATATCATTACTAATGATTAACAGTCAACATATTTTTAAGCGTTGTTGAGATTTAATGTTTCCAGCTCTTGTGTCTAATTATTCCAGCTTTCTTTTCGAGCCATTCTAAAAGTTATTTATCTTTTTATTGTTCATTCTTAGAGCTCAGACCTATTCTTTTCACTTTTCTTTATAACCCATCGCTTTTTTCTTTTATTGAAAAGAGTTCGAATATCGCTTCCTTTTTGTTAAGAGTAAGAAAGCAAAGCTACAAAAACGATGCCAAAGTCGATTCTTTTGAACTGAAGTGGTTGAAGTGAAATGAAGCTGAGGTCTTTTTTCTTTTCCCAAACACTCTTTTTGAATGTGTCGTACATGTCTCCATTGTATATGATATTGTACTAAACAATTCGTCATCATTCCCTTAAAGTGACAGATGACGAGCATTCGTTTCATTTTCCCTTTGAATCATAAGGCTTCTCTTCCTCTTTAACGGCAAAGTCATTATTCTGAATTTATTCTGGCGTTCGCTGGCGACCATTTTTAACAAGGCATAGACAGAAAGTGTGGAAAGATGCGAACCTATTTTAAACGGGGAAGACCTTTGTTGTTTAAATAGAAATGGTTATGTTATATTAATAAATATCAAAAAGAGAGAGTTTGGTAACTTCGAGTAATCTGAATGCATAGTTAATGGATCTTTCATTATATACTGAATGCATGTATTATGACTTTGTTTATCCGCGACTATATTAATTTAAAATATTCGTACGAACTATTACCATATGTCATATTACTATAAAGCATATAACATAAAACTATTACTTTTATATATATCATAGTATTGATTGATTGTTGAAAATAAACAACTTACAATTGTTTGTGAAAGGAATGAAAAGTCGTGAGTCTTCCTTTCAACGATAAAATAGATAGAAGAATTGTTTGAAACAGTTCCTTGTCCCGAAAAAAAAAAAATGGATGTGTGACAGCAGACTTGGAATGATGTGTGCTTATGCATTGATTTCCATGAATTTATACATTGTAAGATGTCTTGGTTGTATTCACCAAGCTTTGTTTTTAAATTTAGTTATTGCTTTTGTGTGATTTTTATGAACTCTAAAAAGCTTTATCAAAAAAGCCTTACAGTTTTCAACAATTTCTTTTTACTCAAATAACTACACACAAAAGCATTTCATCTGACTGAACAAGTTTCAGAAATTTTTCAGGATTTGGTGATAAAAATATTTTAGTCAAACATTATTCTTCAATAAATATGTTTAATATTTTTTGTTAAATGAGTTAAAATATTAGAATGAAATAATAAGTCTAGACATATTTTGTTCATAGGAAGAGAGGTAATTCTAACAAAGTTCTGTAATGCATGCATGTGTGTATAAGTTATCTCATTTGTCTGGCAATAACATCAAAACAAGCCCACGAAATTCATCGTGGCGAGGAGTGCAAGACTGAGCTTGTCGTTCGCAAGAGCTTTGAGCACTATACAAGTGACAGTACGACTTTGCTCAGTTAACCTTGCCCAGCCCGGGGATCATCGAACCCCAGACCTGTGGTAGCTGCGTGACGCGCGCCGGGCCATGCACGTATGTAATATACCGTTATAAATTTTGTACATACGTAAATAATTTTAATGAAATTATACGTAAATTGCAGCATCTCTAATTGTAGCAACTATGTAATGTAACATGAAAAGCCCCATAATGCGAAGCATCTCCGGCAAACTAAGGCTACAGGGTTAGGTCCATTTAAAACTGGCGGAAATGGCTGTCTGCCCAGCTGGCGAGATAAGGTCAAGCTGGCGATAGTTTTGGCATCTAATTTTTATCGCCAATTTCGGCAAGAAATCTCACATTGTTGCCAAGCTTGGTGACCATTTGGAGGTATTTTGCTCCGATCCCTGTTAAGTGTAACTGGTTTGATCCTTATGTAACTGTATCCAGCCTATGTAACAGTAATTGTACCTTTAAGCAATTTCGAGAAACCGAAGGTAGTAGAAATTTCTTTGCAGACGAGGAAAAATTATATAAGACCGAAGAGAATACCAGTTTAGTTCAGAGTTTACCTCAGAGTATTGAAAGATCATTGTGCGAGCTTATGCATTTGAAGACTTTTCTTTAATTTACTTTTAGGTTCAACGTTCTTAGTAGTTTAAAGTGGTAACTACTGAATGTGCTCTTTAATACTGAAAAGAGCTGTGAGTGTTTTTATGCGTTTAAAATTCCAGAATTGTAAAGTGTTCTTCGAAAAGTAAATATCATCAAATGTGCATTCAATCCACTACGAATTCATGCGCTAGTTAATAGTACCTTCGTTTGTTATGCTGATAATCGTAATGTTGAATCATATTGTTAAGAATTAGATATATTGTTTCCTAACCATCAGACAAGCAAACTTTATGTGGTGTTAATATTTCAAAAGACTTAACCCGTTGAATGACCACGCTTTGTAGATATGCATTGGGCAATGTAACATGACGAAACTTAATACAAAGTAACGCAGAATGACGTAAATAACCAAGTTACAAATAAAAAAAAAGTTTTTTATTTAGGATTTATTTCGGTGAGGATCCGAAGGAAATTGGTTGATATTTGCTTATACAAACCTCAAAGTCTATCGTGAAGCGATTTAGTTTGTAAAGAAATTACACAGTTCAAAAGTTAATTTTCCAGCTGTGCAAATGAAAATAAATTGCAATGATTTTTATTTTAGTCACCTTTGTGTATTATAATGAAAATATTACACACCAAGGCAGTATTCGTAATATAACAAGCATATAATGTGGCAAAACAGACACAAAGATAAATAACGAGTTGATTTAATTATGTTCCTTTTTGCCAAGAAAAGACCGGAAAATACTTTTCAGTTTTCTGAGATAAATCAGCATTTTTAAACCTTTAAATCAAGAAAAGTTAGTAAAATTATTTTTTGCACACAAGATTTAATTACATAAAAATTAGTAAAATACACAGTTTATGATATTTTGACACGATGGTTAAATTTTAAGCCCCAAAATAATTGTTAGTGTTCTAGCACAGAAAAATGCTCTCTCATCCATCTCTTTACATAATTTCGAAACTAAGAGATTTGGACAATTTCTTCTCTTCGCATAGATAGTTTTTAACGGAGCTCATTGGTGTAAATACAAGAGAATTCAATTTGCTTTTCTAATGTACTCTTTGATTTTTTTTTTCTTATCCCGTTATGCCAAATGGTATGTATTACAATCTGAGGAAGTAATTCAATGACTAGAGTACATGCAGGGTTTTTTTTCTCTCCCCAATTAAAAGTAAAATGGATTTCTAAACTTATTTAGAGAAACAAACGTGATCAAATTTATAAAGATTTGGCCCTTGACTTTGGATCGAATCCAATATGTTTTTTTCGTAAACTTTTGTTCTCACCATTTGAGCTAACTGGAGTCCTTATTTTGGATAATTTTTTCTTATGAGACTTATATAATTTAATACTGATTTATGTATTCAACTATTAAGGGCCCCGTCATCTCTTTCTCTTAAGGATTATTCATATTACAGCAAAGCTGTAGACAAATCTGAGCCTGAAGAGAAGGATACCTTCCCGGAGGACTTTTTATGGAAACCAGCTAATATTCTAGTTGCACACGAGGAGAACCACGATAATTCCCATGCGACCAGCCTACCGCCAGGATTTGAAATCTTATCGAATTACCAGTATTCAAAGATTTATCACTTGACCGGTGGTGGGCCTTAGGAAGGAGTTTGTCCTGTCCAAATGCAAGTATAGAGGCTTTTACACTTCCAAGGGTTCTACATTAGCATGGGGACACTTTAAGATATATTTGATATTGACAGAATGTGTATTCTATTAAACTCAATTATAAATACTAATTGCCCGGCCGTCCAACCGGGATACTGGTTAGCGATGCTGATTGTCGTACCGGGTGATGTTTGTAAACATATACTTTCTGTATGGCTTAGGAGCACTCTGAATATGCGATTAGCCAAAAGTCCTCTTGAGAAGTT